>NC_045622.1:28631439-28934469 GCF_009829155.1 Mustela erminea
TTCTCCTGGACCCACATTCAGTGGAGTGTATAAACCACATGGACATCTCTGGATGGGACAGAGGCACAGCAGAGGCTGAGAAGCAGCAGATACTCATGTTGGAGCAGCACGAATATTAAATAAGGATTGTGAGTCCCAGCCTAATTGCGGAGTGATGGCCCGGCTAAGCAGGCCCGGGGTCTGGAACAAGACTCAGTGCAATCTTGAAATCATGTAATTTTTCGCCTCAATGAGCATGCAAATGTATTAGGGGGAGAAAAGAAGAAAGGGGTCTTGATTCAAAGACTTCTGAAAATGACAAGGATGAATGATAAAGGGGCTTAGATTACAGACACAATGAGGTGGCACTCATCCCCCCCTTCCTCCTCAGCACCTTGAAGACGTTAAGACCCCCGAGGTGGGACAGCTTGCGCCTGGCCTAAGAAAGCCAATCATGCCTGGGGATTCAGGATTCCTTGGAGAACTGCCTGTCAAAGCCACTCATCATTCTCCTGCTGCACTAAGCACTGTCTGGGACAGGCAGAGGAATTGCCAGTTGAGTGGCAATGAGGAAAGAAGAAGGGGCAACAGGAGAACACAGACCAGCCCCCTGCCTTAATGGAGTCATGATGGACAGGGAAGACGAAGCATTTGGAGCTGAGCCCACACAGATGTGCATCACCTATGTCTCATCATCTCAGAAAGCAAGCAGGGTGCACCTCAGAATTTTCCAGAGCCATGGACCTTTTCTAGATAATTCAGATATGTCTTAAACATATAATTAGAAGAGCTAGTGGTCTCAAAGGAACCAGCCTAAACCAGAAGGGAAAATAATATTTGAAGAAATTTTTGACAATGTCATAGGAGTCAGAAAATACAGTAATCAGAAGAAATCTCTAATTTTCTAAAATATGCTGTTTGGATCCATGGAAGAATGAGGAACGGTCCATGTTTCTCACCAGCATCTGCCCCGATCCTTGCATACTCCTGATGAGCCAGAAAGCGCCTTCTGTACGTGGGCTGCCCCATCTGAAAAAGCAACATGCTCAACCTAGGGATGAAATCAAGAGGCTTCTGGCATGGTGCCCTCACAGGGTGGTGTCCACAGCACTTGTTCCCTTAATTCCAGAAAATCGGTTCATGTATATCTCCAGGAACTGGAAAATGCAATCTCTGGATCTCCAATCTAACATCAATAAGGTAAATATATATTCTTAGGACTGGGAAGACAAGTGCACAAGCGTACGCCCTCTAAAATCCTGTAGGAAGTAGAGCCCCTGGTTTCAATATGGGGAAGAGAGACAAGCAAGGGTGATGTCTGATGTGACAAGGATATCTTTACCACTCTGGCATGGAAATTTTATCTCCCTATTCTACAGAAGTTAAGACTTTGATGACAATACACTCATCAAGAATTTAGATTTATAGGAAGGGGGAAAAGCAGCATATTCCCAAGAAAGAGCATGCCTCTTCTCCTTCCTATATTCTTTAATTCCAAAGTAATCCCATTTTAATTACATTTATAAATTTAAAATGGTTAATGTAGTACCATATTAGATACTCACACCCACCTTAAAATTGCACTTTAATTTCCAACTCAATTGCACATATAAATTTGAAAACTGAATACTGGGCAGATGAGAACAATTTCACAGCCTCCCTCACATGAGCCACTTTGAAAACCACAGTCGCACTTTAATTCCTTCAATTGCACATATAAATTTTTAAAAAGTTAATGCCATACTGTAGAGAAGAGCTTTAATTGAGTGTTAACGAGCTGCCAGATCAGCTTCTAGCCAGCCCCATTACACAGCAGGGAGCCACAGAGGGGTCCCCAGGATACAGAACTAAAATCATCTAAATAAACCATATGCACCAGCTACCTTCCCATGCAACCCACACTAGCACTTGGCCCTGGATTTTAGATCCTTACCCCTAGGCTTGGTCTTGTCTCTGAAAGAAAATTGAGTCAGGCACACTCAAGAATACATCACTCAAGAATACATCAGCCTCCAGAGGGGAGGGCAGCTCTGGGAATTTGAAGCCATCCTGTTAGGTGACTGTGACACTTGTAGCTCTGTTCAGTTCTGAAACGTAAGGGCAGAAAGAACTTAAGAAGTTTTCCAGGCCTACTGCCCTACTTTGTACATGAAGAAATAAGAAACATTTTACAGAAGAGTTTGAATGATTTGATCAAGGTCACACACTGAGTTAGTCATCAGAATCAGAAATTGATTTCATGGTTTTTTCAACTTGTAATCCACGGCTACACCAGGGCACTTCTTAAATTTTGGATTTTATTTTAACAAACGAAGGCACATAAACAATATTTTAAAACACTAAAAGGCCTATGATGCAAATGGGCAGCTTTCTACCCCTACCTCCTCAGTGCTGATCCCCACTCTTCAGAGTCATTCACCCTCACCCCTGGAGGCTTCTGTTCCCCAGCTCCAGGTGGAGCTGCTTGCTTCTGGAACCTGCTGCACAGCTATAATTTTTATCCACTTCCTTAAGGAAATTTCTGTCACCTCCATCCAACAGTCTTCTAAACCTAGGTCTTCATCTGAAGATATCATTCTCGCTTCCAAGCTAGAATGTTGTTGATGAGACTGGGCCCACTCTGACCCCTCCCACATAGTCTGCCATCCTGTCACCCACAACTGCTCTCTTCTCAGGAAGTCTGTAGGAGATTCTCTTTGTCACTAGTATTTGAACATTGACAGTCACAGGTTTGCCAGTACGAATTTTTGTATTCATTGTATTGGGCAATTGGTTAGTTCTTCCAATATAAAATCTTCTTGCCTTCAGTTCTGGTATATTCCAGGAAATATTTCTTTGAAAAGTATCTTCTCTCTGTGTAACTCCCATTAATGAAAGGATGGATTTTCCAGATTGATCCACATCTTTTCCTTTCTATATTTGACCTACTAGATATTTTGTTCTGCTTCATCAACTTTATCTTCAAGCCCCTCCACTGCATTTTAAAATTCCTTTTATCATATGGTCAGTTGTCAAGGGCAATCTCTTTTTTTATTGTTCCTTTTCATAGCACCCTGTTCTTCTTTTAGGGATGCAAACATTTTATTCTGAGGTCAACGGGTGGACTTTTAAAGTTTTCTTCTGTTCTTGCATTGTCTTTTTTCTCCCAGTTCATTTTTTAAATCATGTTTGCATTGGTCTCTGTTTTTTGTATTAATGGCTTTTGTCATGGGTCTTGTGCTCCTTGGCTCTCCACTCATATCTAAGAGAATAACACTAAAAAGCTAAATGGATATTTTGTGTACTTGAGCTGGACTTGCATGGTGACCATAGAGCCTATGCACGGTACTCCTCCTTCTGGGCATATGGTAGGACTTGTGGCCTTTGAAATTAACTGTGACCATGTGACTTATTTTGACCAATGGCATGTAAGTAGAGTGGCATGTCCTCTTTGCCTCTCCCAGGGTAAGTAGTAAATCTCCAGATGGTGGCAACAGCAGCTTTTGTCTTGATGTAAGGATGACTTACAAATAAGTGGAACCTCTAAGCAATCTCCAAGAAACAGTTACTGTGATTAAGAAATAAACTTGGTTAATATAAGCTACTAAGATTCTTTAGGAATGCAAGACTGGTGCAACCACTCTAGGAAACAGTATGGAGTTTCCTCAAAATGTTAAAAATAGAACTACCCTGGAAACAGTATGAAGTTTCCTCAAAATGTTAAAAATAGAGCTACCCTGTGACCCAGCATTGCATTACTGGGTATTTACCCCAATGATATAAATGTAGTGATCTGAAGGGGCACCTGTACCACAATGTTCATAGCAGTGATGTCCACAATAACCAAACTATGGAAAGAGCCCAGATGTCCATTGACAGATAAATGGATAAAAAAGATTTGGTGTGTGTGTATATCTAAATCTATATATAGATAGATATATATAAATACTATTCAGCCAACAAAAAAGTGAAATCTTGTCATTTCCAGTGACATGGATAGAGCTAGAGGGTATTATGGTAAGTGAAATAAGTCAATCAGAGAAAGACATATGATCTCACTCATATGTGGAATTTAAGAAACAAAACGGCATCATAGGCGAAGAGAGTCAAAAATAAAACAAGTTGAAATCAGAGAGGGAGACAAACCATAAGAGACTCTTAACCATCCGAAACAAACAGAGTTGCTATAGAGGGGTGGGGTGATGGACATTAAGGAGGGCACGTGATGTAATAGGCACTGGCCTCTACCTCTGAAAATAATAATACATTATATGTTACTTAATTGAACTTAAATTTTTAAAATTAAAAAAAAAATACAAGCCACCAAGATTCTAGAATTGCTTGCTACTATAGAATAACCTATGCTATCCTGAAGATACAGAAATCTACACATGGAATGGGGAGCTGCCGCATGTGGCTTCAGCTTCGTGGTCTGCCAGTGGGCAACAAGAAAATTTATCAGGGGTTAGAGGCATGGTGATCCACATGAGACAATGGGACGCATTTGGCAGAACTTTCACTGGAGATAACCTTGAGAAACAGGAAATAACTGAGATGATTAATTTTATGTGCAAACCTAACTAGGCCACAGAGTGCCAGGTATTTGGTTAAACACTATCTGGGTGTGTCTGTGAGGGTGCTTCGGGACGAGCGTCATATTTGAATTGGTAGACTGAATGAAGCAGATTGCATTCCCTAGAGTGGGTAAGCCTCATCCAATCTGTTGAGGCCCTGAATAGAACAAAAGACTGAATAAGAAAGAATTCTTTATCTGGACCTGACTGTATTAGAGCTGGAACATAGGTCTTCTGTCGTCAGACTTCATTCGGACTAGAACTTACATCTTGGCTCTCTTGATTCTCAGCCCTCTAGACTCCCTTTCTAGCTGATAGATAGATAACAGATTGATAGATAGATACTATATATAGATTATATGTTAAATATAGACACACAGAGAAGAGAGAGACACCCTATTGGTTTGGTTTCCCTGGTGAATCCTAATACAATAACCTTGTGCACTTGTGGTGCTAGGGAATTAGCATTAGGAATGTGCATCTACTGACTTTAGTTGCATTTGGCATAAAGATAAATAAAAAATATAAAGATAAATATAAAAGACTGTAATGAGCTAAGAAAAGAGCTATGGGTATCCAAGTAGGAAAGCAGAGCAACAGAGTCAATAATTTGGGGACTTTTATGGTTGGAAGAGTAGTAATAGTACTTCTTCCCAAATAATAATAGAAAAAACTGAGAAGGCCCATGAGAAAAAAAAAATTATACATCAATCTTAAAGAACCACAAAAGCATGGTAACCAGTACTAAAACTCCCAAATGGACTGAGATACTCATTTAAAAATAAAGATATGGCATCCAGAAAATCCTTTCAAATGAAAATATGGTTTAAGGAAGAGGCTAAAGCTGTGGCTCTCTCACCAAAGCCTGATCAGATTTTTTCAAAGGACCTGTAATTAAATTTAGAAAGAGACACAAGAGCAAGTGAGCAAATAAATATAGCACATGTAAGAAGTTTTTCTATAAAAGAACTGTATGTGGCTATTTGTTCATGGAGCTGACGATAATCAAATAAATAATAAGCTAACTATGTTTTGGAGAGCTTTATATTGTCAAAAGAACTATCAGCCTAGACTGAGACTCTTCGAAACTTAAAATGACCCCTGAGCTCCCATTATCTATGGATAGGAAGTAGGATAAAAGCCTGCTCGGTTCCAAAGGAAGGCATATTCCCCAACATCTACCTTAAATGAGGCAACGGAGGATAATGAAAAAGAAAGAACATTGAAAAAGGCAGAGCAAGGAACAACAGAACATAATAGGCAAGGAACAAGAGCAGGAAAATGAATCAAGATATAATCAAGAACATTTTCCCCTCCTAGAACAGGGGACCCAAACAAGACTTCCAGGGGATTCACCACTATCCACTGCATGACCCCCTCCTTCCCCTTTCTAAATAAGAGTTCTTATTGGAGTTATTCTGTTGTGTTCCATAAGTCTACATTGGCAAGATGGAGGGGAGGTAAACAACTCGTTTATTTTATTACTTTGCTTTTTATTTCCAAGGTGAGGGGGCGGGGGGTGGTTACTGTGTTAAATTCTTGGCTCCCCAGATTGCTAGGATCCACTTACGGACTTTGAAGTAGAGATTCCCGAGTATCACCCCTTCAACAGACTAGTAGCATGCTCCTCTGTTTTAGAGGTTGAGCTTTATGAGATAGTAGAAAGGTCTACCTCCAGGAGAGAGAAGCATACTTTGCATGTGGGAAGAAGAGTACATAGAATGTTTAGGAACCAGATGGGAAGTTATTCACAAATATTCTAGTTCTTCTCCTTCCGGGTACATGGTAAAGTTTCACTCCCTCACCAGCTTTAAAGTTAGACAGGCATATGACTTCTCTGGTCAATGAAAATTGTGTGGGAATGATATGTGTCACTTTTAGAGGGAACTTTAGGGATCTGTGCAGAATCCACAGTATTACTTCCTTCGGCTGTAATGGTGGCCAGCATGCCTGATAAGAGCTATTCAGTTGAGTGCCAGGGGGAGGACAACTCAGAGCAGAATTCTTGGCCAACCAATGAAGGACATGTAGCTAAAGCAGCCTGACTTTGATTAGGTTATGCTCAATAACTGAAAATCTAGTATTAAATTCCAGTCAGTTTTCCCAAAAAGGAATCATCCAGTGTCCTGCTAGGAAGAATGGTTGCCCGGTTTGGGAGGAGAGTGAGAGAAGGGGACTGGAAGCCTTGCAGTTCAGTATGCAAACTTTCACCTAGCCCTGCTTTATTTTCAGAACAATGTCTCACCTCTTCCTCCTCTGTGCACACCTCCCAGCTTCTGCTGGGACAGGGAGAGCAGTCACACACACCTACACAGGCTGAGGGGTTTACTACTATTCAGCATTCCGACCTCTTTCCAACTACAGAGGTAGCTAGAGCATCCAAATCCAACGTCCAGGACTTCTGCATTTGTTGTCGTTTGCTTGATGACACACCCGCATGCACACAAACAGGTACACATGAGCTTAAGCTTTAGCTTATCCATTTTAAGGCAGTTTCTTTCATCTACTTTCCAGCTCCTAATACATAAAATCATCTCTCACATGCTATTGTCTCTTTTCTTAATCTCTTTGCATTAGTTGATGTTTCTTTTTATTTTTTTAATCCTTTACTACCATTTTAGTGAACTTTGGAGGAGGAATCAAGATGAAATCATATGTTCACACCACCAAGTAAAACTGAAAGTTATAGTGGTTACTAACTCCACTTAAAATTCACAGAATTCTTTGCTGCCATGAGGGAATTAGGCTTATTTATCAGTCAATACTTATTTAGAAGTATTGACTGAAAAATTCACATACCATATGGAAGATGCCATCATAGGAACAAAACAAAACAAAACAAAACAAAAAGAAAAGAAAAGCTATTTTTTTATTTATTATTATTAGGTAGTGCTTCCTCCCTCTTCCTGCCTTTTTTCTCTTTCTCCTGAATTCATAGAGTGTAGGAATTATGTATCATTCAACTTTGAAGCTTCAGAACCATCTCAATGATGATGATTTAATAATCAACAAATGTTTTATAATATCTGTGACACATTTCTACCCTCAAAGAACCTCGAGTTCATCTAAAGAATAGATATGTTACCAGATAGACAGATACAGATAGATAAGGCAAAGTGTAAAATTTAAACTGATTAAATACAAATAAAGTCAAGCTGATTTTTTCAATAGTCAAAATTTTTCAAAACAAAAACCTAGTCTCAGCAAGATTAAGCAAATTGTCAGCATCACAAAGTATTCGAATTACTATCTTTTTGTGTGTTTATACCGAAACCTGATCTGAAAAGAGTTTAAATAGGCTAGACCCCAGTTAGCTACTGGTGTAAACAGAGCTTTTGACATCCAAGTCTGTACATTTACTCTCACAGAGCACTTCCTGGAGCCTAAGATTGAGGACCTTTAT
This sequence comes from Mustela erminea, assembly GCF_009829155.1. Taxonomy (NCBI): domain Eukaryota; kingdom Metazoa; phylum Chordata; class Mammalia; order Carnivora; family Mustelidae; genus Mustela; species Mustela erminea. The sequence goes on from NC_045622.1 coordinate 28,639,375, forward strand.
GGGAGATTCAAGGAGGAGGTGGAGTTTCAACAGAAACCTGAGTGATTGATTGATTGGGAGAGTGCATCACCACTCCCAAAGCAACTCTGAGGGAAGGTTCTCATTATTAGGTAGTCCCAGGAGAAGGCATTTATGTTAGAAAGAGTATGAGCCTTTAGAGATCCATGGAAGTCATTCTGTCCACCAATCCCTGCCATAGCTTCTTTTAAATTCCCAAAAGCACAGATAAAAATGAAGTTCCTGTGTCCCCCAGGGGGTGGGGGTTTGGGGGGAGCAGGAAAACTTGGATGATTTAATCTGAAGCAGCGTCCTCTCATCATTTCCACACACTTTGACTCATTAGGTCTGATCCTCCTGGCAACCCCACTATACAAAGGAAGAACCTGACTCGCTCAAGGTCAAGTACCTCAAATTCCAATCTAGATATTTGATCCCAGGTCTATGGTTTCTCTGCTGCTGTTTGCTGCCTTCACATACTTAACTGAAATTACGGTATCTTTCTCTGGTCTCATTTTCTCTTCCATGGTTCCCCTACACTTGCCCTACTAGGTGCAAGCACCAAGGAGTGACGAGATGGCTCAAAGGTGAGAAGAGAAAGGACCAGAAGCATTGCAGCTTCTGAATGGCTGAAACATGCTTAACCATAAAGCCCCTCTCTGAGCAAAGTCAAAACAACTGATCAGATCGGAAAGACGCTCTGACAACTGAAGTGTTGTCGGAAAAATCCATAGAGCCAGGGCCCACTGAGGATGTCTCTTGTATAAAATGAAAGAAGGAAATACATTAAGGACAGCAGAGCTTCATGCATATGCCTGTAGATGAGAGAATAGGAAATAAGGGGGAGATGATGGACAGGGAGAAGGGAAGCAAGTCGGGAACCCTACTTTGCAGAGGAAACAGCCACACTGGGCTTGCCGAAATAATTCCCTGGAGAGCATCAGAAGATTTGTATAGAGGCTGGTCTGTGAACTCCCACTCAGATGGTTCCAGCGTATGAGGACAGGAAGCAGCCTTTAAACCCTGCCTGAACTCACAGATGGGAGTGGGAGGGTTGAGTCAGAGAGGTTGGCAAGGAGTTGCGATGCAACAAAATCACAGTCTTCAAATCAGGTTGAAAATCTCCACTCTAGTGGTCTGATTACCAAGACTTTGATGGCTCATGTACTAGTTTTTAAAGTCCCAAGAGTTCAGGCTCCCACTTCTAATCCTGGCTGGAATTAGCCACTGAACGCAGATGTGTGAATCAGGCAGGGAAATCAAAGCAACCTTGTATAAAATGAGAAGTCAGGGAAGTAGGAAGCAAGAATGCAGCTCTGAAAATCTCCTCTCCAGAGCCTCGCCCTGTCTTTCTGCTGTGGCTCAGAAGTTCTTACACTTTCAACTTTTTTTTTCCCCCTCTGTTGTGTTATTACTTTATTTGTTTACTTACTTATCTTATTGAAGTATAGCTAACATATACTGTTACAGAAGTTTCAGGTGTACCATATAACGATCCAACAATTCTATACATTTCTCAGTGCTCCTCAAGATAAGTGCACTACTAATTTTCTTCATCTATTTCACCCATCCCCTCCACCCACCTCTCCTCTAGTAACCACCAGTTTGTTCTCTGTATTTAAGAGTTTGCTTTTTTGATTGTCCTTATTTGTTTGTTTGTTCATTTGTTTTGTTTTTTAATTTCCACGTATGAGTGAAATCATATGACATTTGTCTTTCTCTGACTGACTTATTTCATTTAGAATTATACCTTCTAAGTCCGTTCATATTGCAAATGACAATAGCTCTTTCTTTTTTATGAGCAAGCAATATTCCATTGTATTTATACACCATATCTTCTTTATCCATTCATCTTCCACATAGTAGCTATTATAAATAAGGCTGCAAATAACATAAGGCGTGCAGTTTCATTTTAAAATCCTCTAATGAAATGACTATCCAAAATTAATTTTAGGGAGTCTTAAACATCCTGATTATTCTAAATCAATGGGTGCATCAGGTAATTTCAGTCAATGCTAGTAAGTATTAAAGGCGTAAGATAAAACCAACAGGAAAGAAATAAGGAACACTTTATAGATTAAAGGAGAGCCGATGGGTGAAGACTACTGAATAACAGTTACTGGACATTTACTCCATTCCAGACAACAGGGTAAGATGCTTTATAAGCATTATCCCTTTTCATTCCCATGAGAACACTCTGAAGAAGCTATTCACAGATGAGAAAGCTGAGGCTCAGAGTAGTTCAGTGGCTAAGCAAGATAACAGTTGTAGCAAAACTAGCATTTGGGCCCAAACTGCTCTGATTCCAAATCTTATATTATCTCCCCCACACCATGCAAGAAAGAATACACCATGTTCTATAACTCCAAACCGCATCCACAGCAAGCAAACTGCTTCATCTCACTGTCTCCCATGATAAGAGTTTAAAATGGAGAAATCCTAAAACACAGTACCCCCACCCCCGCCCCTGGATGGTACCCCATGTTAACTCTCTTTGCTATTTCGTTATTATAAATTAAGTTGGGCAAAGTGTTGGGCCAGAGAGGTCTCTCTCCCTCTACCACCACAGGAATAAGAAAAAGTAGAAGCTAATTTTTCTATTTAGGAGTCTCTCTCTTTCTCTCCCTCTGTCCGTCCCTCATTCCCTTCTTCTCTCCCTTCTTTCCTCATATGGTGGGTGAAGTCACTCAGTTTTTGCCAACTCATTTCCCCCACCCCCAACCCCAGCTCCAACAGTCTCTCTTGCCTTCTGATCTTCAGCAATGTATTCATGTATTCATTTAAAAGTTCTGTCTGTGCTGAAGCCGGTGCTGCTTGTAATTGCTGGCGGCCAAAAGCTGTTCTGTTTTTTCTGGCTGAGTGTACCAGGCAATCATCAGCTGTAATTATTTCGAGTCTTGTTACAGATGGAACTTCGAGGTTTTCAGTCTTAAACAGAATTCATTATTCAAATGTCTCTAGAGCTGACAGCAAGGGGCAGGGGGCGAGCCTCCTTTGAGTCCAGGAAACCACAGAAAGTTCAGGAGAAGGGAGTTGGCCAGGTCTCAGACACCAGGGGACTAAATATGTCTTTTAGCCCCAAATCAGGAAACCTGAGCCCCCAGGTGCTCATACCATCATCTCACCTTCGGGTCTCCAGTTGGTCCTGTTAACTTTTCTATTTCTTTACCACAACCTTTCCTGGGACCCAGATGGGACCTCACACATCTCCCTTCTCCAAATCCAGAAGACAACTATGTTAGGTATGTGTTTAGCTCCGCAAAGCACAATCATAGAGTTAGGGTTAGGAATTAACAGTGAGTTTCTTGGGAACAGAGCTCTTCTGAGAAACAGGGTAATTTCAAAGTTCTGAGGGAAGAAGGAGAGGATGTCTCATGACATCAACTCCACTGGCACCAGACTCCAATCCAGCTTTAGAAGCTTATATTAGCCATCTCCTGGCTCCTGGGAACTTCATGAGCAGGTAAGTCAGGTGCTCCTGCAACTGTCCAAGGAGCACCCCTAGGCCTAGCAGGAAGAAGCCTCCAGAGGGAAGGAGTGGCAGGAGAAAAGACCAAGTGTCCAACTCTTAGAACCTCTTTGAGGACCACATTTGCATGGAGAGCAGCTATAGGGCCACACTATAGGGGAGAATTTGGAAACAACCGTTATTGAGAGACTGGACCATTTGTCATAATGGCTCCATCAACACATCTCTCCACCCCCATTCCCAAATGACAGGAAACAGCATGCTCACAATCTCTCCCCACCACCTATCCCACAGGGAAGGGTGAAGTACCCAACATGGATCCAAAGGATGAGAGACTCGGGGCTCTTACAGAGGATGACATCTCTGATTCAAGAGATAACTCCCTCCCAGATACTTCTTCCAACGTTCCTGGCAATTTCAAACTTACTTCAGTCTGCTGTTCAGCTTCTGCTGTGTCCTGGTTTCAGTTTCTTGCCATTCTGCCTTGCAATCCCAATTGTGGGATGCAGATTCTTGCTCATATAATTATAGCACTCTTTCTCTCTCTCTCTCTCAAACACACGCACGTGCGCGCGCGCACACACACACACACACACACACATTTTCTTCCTTCCCAACCCTCTCGTCTAGCCCCCTCTCTCTTGCTCCATTTCTCTCGGTTTCCCCTTTCTGCCTCCTGCCTTTCTCACCCTTTCTGTCTCACTTCCTTTCTCCCTCCCATTTCCTTGCTTTTTCTCATTTTCCCACACTCCCCCACACACATTCTTCCCCCTTCCTCACACACATATCCACACCCTCCTGTCTGGCCATATCCCTCCCTCTCAGGGTCACACAGGGTCCTGAGGGTGGCACTCACTGACTGAGGCCTCCAGAATGGCAGGCAGGATGGGACCAAGGCAGGAGGAAGAAACAGCAGGGAGCTGCAAAAACAGATGGCAAGTCAGCTCTGGCTGCATAGAAGCGGAGGCAGCCCCCACTTCCAGCCCCCCCGCCCAAAGGTACCTCCCTCTGGGTGATGTCTGCACCAACCCATCATGCTCCACTCCTTCAGTGTTCCAATCTGCCACCAGAACAAGCTTTCACCTATTCCACCTGGTGAGTATTTATGAGGGGGCTACTATGTGCTTAGGTTTTCCGGGTGAGCAAACAGGCAAGAAAAGCAGTGAAGAGGTCATAAGCCTCTCCAAGTGGTTGATCTACAGTCCTACATGGGAAGTCTACAATTACATAGACTGCTCTCTAGCAGATTTATGTTTTATGTGCTTCAACCAAGGAGCCAGGCCCACAGAGGCCTGTTATCTCAGTTCTAAGTAAAACCAAGACTAGAGCTTGTGATTTTCTGTATTCCGTGTCCTCTTATTGTGTGGGTATTAAGTAGGGAACACTTAACATTAGAAGGCACCTATGAAAGTAACTCTGTGATCATCAGAGGGAAAGGGAAATAATATCTACTCATAATTTTCTATGTGTTGGTCATAATGATAAGAATAATCCATGTAATCTTTATAGCAGCACTGTTTAATAAATATTCCCATTTAACCTATGATGAAATAGAGTCTGAAGTTACTACATGACTTGCTGGTAAGTGGTGGAGCAGAACTTGACCTCAGGTCTTACTAAGGACAATCTAGATGACTGGATGGATCCAGACTACTGGATAGCTACTGCCAATTTGTCTCTACACCCAACATCTAATATACTGCCTGACCTTGGGCAGAAAGTCTGCTGCACAACATGGTCCTGTTCATAAAAGGCACACAGTTGTGTTGGTATGGTAGCAAATACATGAAATAACTGAGCACTTTTCCATGAGCATATGCAATTAAATCCCAAGGTAAATAATCTGCACCACAGAGATCAAAGAATTCTGCAGCCTTGACTGGTCAATGAGGCTTCCTGTGTGAGAAAGGACCATCGCTGAGCCCTGAATGTGGTTAGGTGAAAGAAGAAGCAACAAATGCCCCAGCAGGGAAAGCAGCATGAGCCAGTGCTAACTGGAAATGGTTCTGTGTGCCCTGCAGAGGGTGAGCCACACACAGTGGAGAAGATGAGCCACGTACTGGGAAACGAAGCAGGCACAATGCTGCAGACATCTGGGGCGACTGGGCCCTGGCGCTCCAGGCCAGTGACACAGATTGCATTTACTGAGAAGACGCAAGGACATCTCCTAAGTAGAGTAATGCCTTGTGGCAATAAACTTCCTTTCAGCAAGTGGGTAGTGAGTAGAGAGTTTAGCAGGAAAGAGAATTATCAAGAGACAACTGCAATCATCCAGGTATGAAGTAATGAGAGCTGAAACTGACATGATAGAAATAGATGTAAAAAGAAGGTGATGGATACAAAACAAGCTTTAGAGAACAATAGGACTTGAGGATTTTAAGTGATGAAGGAGCAAGGAGAAATATGATTTTGGCCAGTAAGGCAAGTAAGGGGACTTGCTAATAGAGCAAGGTGTCAGAGAGAATACAGCTAGTGGGCAGGAGGACAGCTGCGGAGTCTGACGTTGATTTGCTGAGAGTTCATGAAACACCTCACTTGCCACAAAGGACTGTCCTCGGCATCTAGCCGGAGAGTTAAAATATATACATATGAAAACAACCAGAACACAAACTACATATGGAACAGATGAACAAAGGGAAGATGCAGGAGTGTCAACTCTATACATGAATACTACAATTGCATTCGTAAAGGGAGCAGAGGCAGGCTCAGTAACTTTTCATGCATTTAAGAATAAAAGAATAAATTGAACAAATTTTGAGCAATGTTCGGTCCTCCTCTCCTTGTTTCTCTTAATGCCTCCCTCCCTCCCTCCCCTTTCCTTCCTCCTTTCCCTCCACCCCCACCTCAACACTGCTTCTTTTCCTCTCTCTGCTCTCCTCATGAATTTTCATGCTCACACCACCAGGAAATCTGACAGCAGGCCTCAATGACCTTTGATGGGCTCTTCTTCTTTCTATTCCTACCACACCCAATGTTGGCAGAATTTTTTTTTTTTTTAATCTAGTTGGGTAGCCGTTCTGATGGGGGGACAGCAAACAGATGTTTCTCCTTTCTAACCCATGAGAAGACTGACAAAGGGAAGAGGGCCAAAGGACAGACACACATAATAGGGACTATCACTAAATCAAGCCCAGGTTAGTGTGCCTTTTGGTATATGCCTCAGAAATCCATACCGAGAGCTGGACAAACGAGAGGCCATGGGGAAGAAGCAGCTAGCACCTGGAGAGGTACCCAAGGGAAATGGCAACATCAGGCCAAATTTAGGCAAGCAGTCATAGGGAAGAATCCAAGACACACAATAGGGAATGGGAGATGAGGGAAAGCCAGTGACTGAGAAATCAGAGCTCACCATACTTGGAAGCCCAGAGAAGCTGGCTGTTAGAGTTGGTCTAGGGTTAGGGTTACTGGAAGTTGGTCCAGTATGACCAAGGACTCATTGTCAGACTGTGGACCAGAACAGTACTCCAACTCAGAAAGAAGACTGGCAAAAGGAGGTAGAGCCATCCTAAGGAAGGCCAAAGAGAGTAATAAACAATTATTTCCACAGTATACTGAACACCTCTCTTATGACAATTCCAAACTCTTTACTAAGTACCAACAATCACAATATCACCATGAAATACTATAATTATAAAATAAGAATAGTAAATAAATAAAATAAAATAATAAAAATATAAAAATAAAATTATATTATTAGCCTCACCTTGCAAAAGAAGAAACCAAGTCTCAGAGATGCTATCATTTTGCCCAAGTCACACGTAGCAAGGAGCAGAATTGCGACTCCAACCCAGGTCTATCTTATCCCAAGAATAAGAGTTTTAGAGAAAGAGACAAAGTCAGGAGAGAAACGGCAGGCACTAGTGGAAGGCCTTGCTCCTGGAGATGGAAGTAACACACAAAGCCCAGACAGAATCCTACGTGGCTCCAGGCCAGAGCCAGTGCGTTTGAACAGCAAAGGCCTAAGATCTCATCTGCTTAAGAGCAGAGGTAGACTTGGGTTCTAAGGATTCCCCTGATACTACACTTCTGCTCAAGATTTTGGAACTACTTCAAAACTACTAGAGCCATGGTTTTCCAAGTCCTAACTATAAATTATGACCTTAAAGCATTCATCAGCTCAGGGGATTCCTTAGCCTCTTTTCACCTCCAGTGAAATAGGATTAAACAGAGCTATTGAAAGTCTCCTCTTGGTAATATGGTCCTGTGATCAAAGGGTCCACAGTTTGACCTAGAAGGCAAGGAAAGATTAATCTGGGGGTGACTCTGAAAAGCAAAAAGAAAAGAGAAATGAGGTGCCCTCCTTGGGGAAATCTCACCAGCCACAGATGAATGGTACCGGAGGTGGCTTTCCTACCACGTGACCCCCAGTTAGCTCACTGAGACCCCCTGGAAGAGTGTGAGTATTTGACGATGTATTTTCTTTCTAGTCTGAGGTATCACCAAATTCTCTGGGCCCCTTCCATCTCTGGTATTCTGAGATCCATGAAATCTGTAAGATGCTGCGGCTAATGTGCTGGCACATGATTTCCATGCAAAACTGCTGACCTCCCTGTGATATGCCTTGGACTATGCAGAGTGAGTGAGAGGCAAGTGGGTAAGTGACAGAAACACTAAAGAACCAAAGGGGAATTATGACTCTCTCTCAACAGGACTCAGAGCACCAGATCTAGATCTCGAGCAGTTCTGTAATTCAAAGAGGTAAGCAAACTCGATGTGGTGAACATTGCACTGCATAATATATAGAATTGTCAGATCACTATGTTGTACACCTGAAACAAACATAACATTGCATGTCAATTATACTTCAGTAATAAAAATTTTTTAAAGTAAAGCAAACCATATTTGCACTTTTCTTTCCTCATGTAGTTTGGAAAAAAACAACTGGGTCTGGCAGAATCCTTGCCACTTAGTAACACTGACTTTGTCTTATATATGTTTATTTTTTTTTAAATTTTAAAGCCCTGAGGAAATGCAATTAAAATATTATAATTATTTGTGTTAGAATATTTGCTTTTATCAACCCCTATTAAAAATATATGCAAATTTGAAGAGGTTTTAGCATCCTAGTGAGCCTTCTACCTCCTACCAGGCCCAACATATTCACTTTATGGAAATGTGTTGGTTGGATTCCTTTAAAAATTATTGTTATTTGGTTTTAAAGGTTTTTTTTGCCACTTCCCTCTCAAACTGGCAAAATAATTAATTAGTTGCAGAGGGTTTTTGTCTTTGTGTGTTTTCCTTCCTTTCTAGCCCAGATTGGCAAATCAATAGGGAGGAGTGTGACAGAATAAGAAATGCAAAGAAGCATCATTCTCATATGAATTGCCAGATATTTTGAGATCCCTAGGGCTGGCTAAAGGGGCTAGGCCCAGATTTTCACACTATCTTGGATTAATTTTTAATCGTTTTTCCAAAATCATCAAAGCACTTCATTACATTTTATTTACTCTAAAAATATCCCAGGAAGACAGCCAAAGAGCCAGAACTGTAAACGCAGTCAAACATACGTTCTGGGTCCCACTGCCAGTCCAGGACCTACACAGGGACTTGGACAACTGAATCCGTGATCACTGATAGAAGCTGCTGCCCCATCTCAACTATCAAAATTGAAGTGGTCTTATGTTTCTGCCTGAAGCTTTCCCTTTTCATCATGGGAACATCCTCTCCCCTGATATCTGATAGACTTCTTTGGTTAAAAACAACTAAATGGCCATTTGTTAACTAAGTTTAAGAGAAAAAGAAGTATTTATTGGAAGGATATTGGCTTCACTACCTAAAGTAAGCCTTGGGAGAGCCTGGGAGCCACACAATGACTCGGGGCATTTCTCTGGTGTGGCCCCTAGATGGCTCCATTCTGACCGTCTTTGTCCCTCGTCTTTCCCTTATCTTTTTTTTTTTTTTTAAAGATTTTATTTATTTACTTGAGAGAGAGACAGTGAGAGAGAGCATGAACGAGGAGAAGGTCAGAGAGAGAAGCAGACTCCCCATGGAGCTGGGAGCCCGATGCGGGACTCGATCCTGGGACTCCAGGATCATGACCTGAGCCAAAGGCAGTCGTCCAACCAACTGAGCCACCCAGGCGTCCCTCGTCTTTCCCTTATCTAAAGCAGATTATCTGCTATAGTTTGAGGCGGCTTGGGTTGAGTTTATTCCTGTACTCAGCAAAACTGGGCACTCTGACTGGCAGCCCCACCGAAAGCCTATGCTATGGAGAAGGAACAGTTCCCCAAAGGAGGGGTTGGTGAGTGTTGTAACCACAAGGAGAGCATAAAAGATATTGGTCAGATAACCACTGTTCCTCTTATCTCACAGATGAGGATCCCCTTGTGGTAAAGTGTCTTGCCCAAGATCACATCACTAGCGACTTGTGAGAAACCCAGCACTCCTCCCTCCTGTCCCGTTACTCCTCATCAGGTTACACTAGAGGCAACTTTGTGAGTCAGATTTGACAAGCCTCACTCCCAGAGACCATAATCTCTGTGATTCTCTCATGGAAAAATGGTGTATCAAAAGAGTATCTCTGCTAAGGCAGAGAAAGGCATATGCAAGTTTTTCATATATTCAGGTTTTCTATGTCTCACTTTCCCAAACATCACCTCATTCCTGTCAGTTGCTAGTTCTGCAAGGTCTTCATTATTTCTAATTGTCCACATTGCTTTGTTTTTCTTGCTGGGAACAGATTTGCCAAGTGCGCTCACAGTCCCAGGCAGTGAAGAGTCAGCATTAATTTTCTCTTCTCATTTATTAGTGGGTCAATTTTCTCTCTTGAATCTCTTTTTCCCTGAATATAATTTCAACTACAAAAAGACTGCCTGAGTCTCCTTGGGCGGTTTTTCTAGCACTGTGGGAGCAAGGCCTTTCTTTTATTGTGATCTTGCCTTTCGCTCCTGGCTTCCTTCCGCTAAGGAAGTACCTTGCCTGTCTGCTGGCATTTCCAAGGAGGGAACACTCCTCTGTTTGGCGACCTCATCCAACATCATCTTTTATGATGTGAAGGAAACAGATCCCCGAATTCTTTCTTCATGAAAAAAGGATGGAAATTTTCTGCAATTACAAAGACAAAAAATAAAAAGTTCTTCAGGAGGCCTCAGCTTGCCCCCACCATACAATTTCATTCTCCCTGATGTTTATCAGCTGTTTTCTACAATTTCTAAAGTATTGCTTTAAGGAGTCAAGCCCAGGGTCCCCTGGAGACTGGATTTCATGGCCCAGGCCTTTCTCTTTGTCTGCTCAACAACTATTATTTAGTGCTTGAATAAAGCGCCACACAAGTATGGTTTCTGAATCTGTAAATGACTCATGGCAGAGAGACAGAAAAAAAACGTGCATGATCAAATTAGTGGCTGACTAACTGAAATTATGAGTAAAACTTAATCAATCACACACAGTGTAATAGATTAAGAAAGGTGAAGTACCTCACATGGGTCAAAGAGAGAGAGAGAGAGAGATCACTGTGTGGGATTAAAAAAATATATGTCTTTAAAGCAGCTCACCGGAGGAAGACTTAGACAATAACATATGATAAGCTGACTCTGAGTAAATGGTATTGGTCAGTTGTCTCTTGCTGTTTAACAAACCACCCTCAACTCCAGCGGCATTTTCTTGCAGAAACTGAAAATCAGATTATAAAATGTATATGGAAATGCCAAACATCTAGAAAATCCAAAACAAAATTTTTAAGAAATAAAAATGTGGAGTACTCACACCTTCAGATTTTCAAAACTTACCATAAAGCTACAGTTATCAAAACACATAGGACCAGAAATACAGATCAACAGAAGAGTATTAAACAGAAATAAACCTCATGTTTATAACCAACTGATTTTGACAATGGTGCCAAGGAAATTTATTGGAGAAGGGACAGTCTGTCCAACAAATGGTGCTGGGACAGCTGAGAGTGAAAGAAATAACCTCTTACCCTCACCTTATACCATATAAAAAGATGAACTCAGAACACATTGTTCCACATCACACTCATAAGAATACACTTTTTCTACATGGTCCAATGGAGAACAAAGAAACACTTAATTTTCTCCCTCAGAGAAAAGACTGAGACACAAGACAAGGAAGGCTTTTCCAATCTAGTAAGGAATTGTTGACAAGCAGTCATACCTAAGATGATTCAAGGATAAGGAGAATACACCTTTGACAATGATATGGCAAAAGGTAATAAAGCTTCATATTCAGAACTAATTATATTATTGAAGTCTCTTATACAATTCTCTTATACACAATGTGTATAAGAACATTGCTGAGATGTGTATAAGAACATTGCTGTTCTTTTTTCCACTTGACCTAGCAATTATAAACAAAAGGTATGTAGGAATCACTATTTCCTCCCAGAGTTCTATCAATTTTTACATCATAGATTTTGAAGGATTCTTAGTAAGTGCATATACATTAAGTACTACCATAACCTCTTGGTTAAGTGAACACTGTTTTATTATGCAGTGATCCTCGCCATCCCTAAAAATGCTTTAATCCATTTTATCGAATATTAAGATAGCCACACTAACCTTATTTTGCCTGATTTGTCTTCTTATATCTTTCACTTTTAATCTTTATGTGCTATCTCAGATACAGGCAACTTCCAGTTAAGGTCACAATTTATTCCTGATAATCAAGCATCTCATATGAAAACTATAATCAGGAACTTAATCTGTTTTATTTCATTTTTCCAATAACTCACTGCACATCAATCAAAACTGTTGGGTCCATGGTCAAAGGAATGAGACTCATACAAAGCGAAGGTCAAGCAAAGCTTTATTTCGCGCCAAGCATCAAGAATCAAACCGACCGGCCCAGGGCCATCTCGTACAAAGAGACATCCCCTCCCTGCCTTACAGACTAACTTTTATAGAGCAAAGGCCATGAGGTTGGGCCTGGCCACACACAAGTGCCCAAGGAGATTGTAACACACAGAGAAAGCTGCACAGTCATGCTAGGTCACACATGGGTGGCCAATTGAATTACAATTTACCCTAGTAGATATTTGAACTACCCTATCATCTTGGTCAGAATTGGTGCCCAAAAGGCAGGACCCACACTTCCTGGTAGCTAGGGATAGAGTATGCGTGCCTCACTGATTGGATGTCTCCACCTGGACTGACCCACCTTTGTATTTGGGCTTTGTTACCTGGGACTGGTTTCCTGGACTTGCTTTTAATTAAGTTCCATGGTGGTGGGGGTGGGGTCAATTTAAGTTTTACTGCATAAACAACAAAATCACTGTTTAACTGGATAGCATTGCTCTGACTAAATAGGCCCTTACAAAAACCATTTTATATGGTTTTTTTATAACACACAAATGAATACAGTAAAATGCTTATATGTCAGTAACAAACTTGTTAGATCATAACATATTTAAAATATCCATCCTCATCACCCAAAACCAACATGGTTGTTAGCAAAAGTTTACTCATTTGCAGTAATAGCTCATCCATTCAATCATTTTTCTTACTCCTTTCACTTCCCTTTCCACAATTTTCTGAACTTTCCTGTGGACTTGTTTTATAACATTAAGCTAAATATGAAATGCAACATAGAAATATGTTCAGAACAAGTGTACAATGGCAGAGAATTGCTCAACTGAGAATGATTCTGAGATGCTTATAAGTAAAATCCAAGATGAACATCCTCCTTGCTAACACTTGTCAAAATTTTCAAAATCTCTACACATGATTTCACCAATTGTATTTATAACATAACTTGTTATTTTTCCTGAAATCATTTTGCCAAAAATTGAATTGAATTTGGTAGGTATAAATATAATTTTCCCCATTAAAACATTGGATGAAAATGTTGCACTAGGAAGTATATGTTCTGTAAAGTTTGGCTAGTAAAAAGAACTTTCTACCAAGAAAATCTGAACAGAGAAAATTCTGCAGTTATGCATATATCTGGATATTTCCTAATCCACACTATCACTATTTGTCTTGTAAATAGCAAGTTTAATCTACTTATATTTATTGTGATAACAATGTATTTGAATCTGTTCTCACCATATAATTTATTTTCTAAATTTATCTCCCCTTTTAAAATCTATTTTTGCTTTTTAAGCAATACTATTGTTTCCCCTAATTAAACAGGAATTTTTGCTTGCTTTTAGGTTCTTTGATCTCCTTCCCAAAACTTATCATACTTATATTATTCTAGACTTTTAATTCTGGATCATCATTAATAAATTTCCTTTTTTTGTGTTTTTTTTTTAATTTTACTTTTTCTTCTTTTACATTGGTAAAATATTCTGGATTATTCTCTCCTTCTATTTAAGTATTTCATCCAAACTGTTTTCAGTGCGGAGCTTTGTGTGACAAAGCCTTATATGTCTGAGAATATTTTTATCATACGCCCATATTTGAATAGCAACTTGGCTGAAAATATTCTAGAATAAAGTATTCTTTCAAAACTTCAAAAGTACTATTTGAGACTTCTGGTTTCCTCTCAGGAAGTAGAGATTGGGAAAGAATGATGATCCCAACTCTACAATAACATTTTTTAAAAAGTGGCACAAAGAGCAAGTTCATGATTTTTCTTGAACCAGTTGGAACATTAAAATCACAGGGCAACCAACAAGCCCAAAATCTAGAGACATGAGCCAACAGGAGAGATGAGATGCAAGACCTGGTTTTCCTTGACAAGAGCATCCAGAGACTAGCAAGGAAAATTCAGCGAAGGGAATTGGCAAATTGGTGGAGGAGGATGAAAGAGACCTAGTGATAGATGATTAAACCTGTAGGCAGCAGCGGAACTAGGGGAGTCCACACACTATCATAGACTTTTTCTTTACAAACTCTACTGGGTACTCAAAGAAAAGATTGGAAGATTTCTGAGTCTCCCTGTGGTACAGACCTAAAGAAGGGGAAGAACAAACTCTGTAAGAAAAGTAAAAACTCCACTGGTACCTTTATTCTCTATATCCTTTCCCTGGGGGCGGGGAGGGGAGCCTCAATAGGTGAGAGAAAAGACAACAAACACTGTTAGGGCACTAATGAAGACCCTCTGGAGCAGAGAAAAGGTAACAGACAAGAAAAATCCCTCTATTCCTAGATGAGGGGAATCATCCTAGGGAAGGGGATTAGCAAGAAAAAGGCCAAATACCCAAAGATGGAAGCTTAGTCAGAACAAAAGAGAATGAACCCCACCCTTATATCCCTAAGGGTGGGCTGGGGAGCATGGAATAACAAGTAAATTGCAAGACACATACCTTTTCTTTTTTCTTTTTTTTTTTTTTAAGATTTTATTTATTTATTTGACAGAGAGAGATCACAAGCAGGCAGAGAGGCAGGCAGAGAGAGAGGAGGAAGCAGGCTCCCCGCTGAGCAGAGAGCCTGATGCGTGGCTCGATCCCAGGACCCTGGGATCATGACCTGAGCTGAAGGCAGCGGCTTAACCCACTGAGCCACCCAGGCGCCCCAAGACACATACCTTTTCTTAGGTACAAAGCACAGTGAAGACCTCAAGCCAGAGGATGAATCACATACTGAAAAATGTTCTCTGTCAAACAAGCCCTTACCTGCTTAGTCATAGTAGTAATGAATCTCAAATCCAGTCCAACTCCTAATTAGATTGACTCAAACTGCTGTACTGAAGTCTTCGCAGAAGGAAAAATATGTATCTTTTTCAGGCATAGAAAATATTTACCTCAGTCTCTACTGTCCTTCACAAGATGTATATTTTCCTACAAAAACTTACAAAGCATACAACAAGGCAATTAAAAGCAACACACCCCCAAGAGGAAAGTAATCATCAGAAACAAATTCAAATATGACATATGTGTTGAAATTATATGACAGTGAATTTAAAATAAGTATAATTAATATGTTAAGGATGCTAATGGAGAAGGTAAACTAAATGCAAGATTTTATGGGTTATATCAGCAAATATTATATTGTAAGAAATAATTGAAATGTTAGAAATGAAAGCACAATAACAGAGATGAAAAATGCCTTCAACTGGCATATCGAAAGATTCAAGAAGCTGAAGAATTTGAAAATTTCAAAAAAATTAAACTGAAGCATAGAGATAAGAAAGAAAGAAAAAGAAAAACTAAAAAGAAATTCCAAGAGTTTAGGAACAAATCAAATAGCCTAACAAACAGGCAACTGGATACCAGAAGGAAAAGAGAGATAGAACAGAGCAAAACAAATATTTTAAAAAATAATTGTCAAAAAAATTTAAAAGACCAA
This sequence comes from Mustela erminea, assembly GCF_009829155.1. NCBI lineage: Eukaryota > Metazoa > Chordata > Mammalia > Carnivora > Mustelidae > Mustela > Mustela erminea. Next base: position 28,655,029 of record NC_045622.1, read on the forward strand.
TAACAGATACAAAACCACAGATCTGAGAATCTCAGAAAATAGCAAGCAGAATACATAACAAAACAAACAACAAACATACCTAGTCATAAAATAGTCAAACTGCTGAAAACAAAAGACAAAGAGAAAACCTTGAAAGCAGCCAGAGAAAAAAGACACACTGCATATACTGGAAAAAGGTGATAATTAAATTACACTTTTTTTTCAAATATCATGAAAGCTAGAAAGCAGTTGGAGTAACATTTTCAAAGGGCTGAAGATATAAAACTTCTCAACCAGAATTCTATACCAAGTGAAAATATCTTTCAGAAATAAACGAGAAATAAAGTCTTTCTTAGGCAAAAACTGAGAAAATTGGCTGCCAGCAGACCTACACTATAGAAAACATTGAAGAAAGTTTTTCAGGCAGAAATTATTATATGAGACAGAAACCTGGATCTACACAAAGAAATTAAGAGCTCTGGAAGCGGAATAAGCAAAGGTAAAATAGAATTAAGTTTTTCCTTATTTTTATTTACTCTTAAAGATAATTGATGGTCTAAAGCAAAAATAGTATCAATGTACTAAGTACTTTTAATATATATAAAAGTAAAATACATAACAATAACACAATGAATAGGAAGGAGGTATTGAGAATATGATTATAAGGTTCTTACACTGCACACAAAGAGGTATCATTTTATTTAAAGGCAGACTCTGATTATTTAAATTTGTATATTGTAAACCTTGGTCAATTATTAAAGAAAAATTTTAAGAGATCTAAATAAATCAATAAAGAACACAAGTGGAATAAAAATTGCCCAATTAACCCATGAATACAGAAAAAGAGAGAGAAAAAAAAATGAAAGACAGATGGAACAAATAGAAAACTGCTAGCAAGGTGGTAAAATTAATGCAAACATCAATAATTACATTCACTCACATTATATGTGAGGAGCATAACACAACGGTTAAAATACAAAAATTGTCAGATTGGATTAATAAAAAAGGTATGGCCCGACAATATGCTATCTATGAGAAATTTACATTAAATATAAAAATAAAAAATATGAGACTTATGCTTCCAGGAAGCTGAGCTTATAAATGTACTTTTCCTTCTTTCTTGCAGTAAAGCCCCCAAATTATATCTAAATCAAACTTTAGAACACTCTAAAGGTGAAGAGAGGGCTGACCAGCTATTTACTTAGGACCTAAAGAATAACACTATGGTGGGGTGCCTGGGTGGCTCAGGCTTTAAGCATCTACCTTCGGCTCAGCTCATGATCCCAGGGTCCTGGGATCAAGCCCCCCATCAAGTCCCACATCAAGCCCTGCATCAAGTCCTGCATCGAGGCCCAACGCATCAGGCTCTCTGCTCGGCTGGAAACCTGCTTCTCCCTCTCCTAGTCCCTTGCCTGTGTTCCCTCTCTCACTGTGTCTCTCTCTGTCAAATAAATAAATAAAATCTTAAAAAAAAAAAAAAGAATAACACACTATGGTGAGTTCCCTGTGTTCTCCTTTGGTTTATATATCCCAGACTTGGAAATGAAGAAGCCAGTAAGAAGAAACACCAACAGACGCAGACAAAATAAGCCCTCCAAAGAGCCTGCTCTCTCCTCGTCAAAGGACCAGGAGCACTCAGTCAAGACAGAGTACTTTTCGATGACAACCACTCTATGCAAGCAAACTTTACAAAAAAGGTTGTGACTGTGCTCAAGCCCATACCAGCAAAAATTAAGTGGGGAGGTTGGACTCTCACCTTCCCCATGCTGTACAAAGTCACTTCAATACTCTTGCTGAGCTGGTGTCAGGAAAGTTCAAGTAGGGAGTCAGGATTTGATCCTCACCAGCCAGTAAAGAAAACTCAACCAACACAGAGACCATATGGGATGTCTGAACATCCACTCCAGCCCATCAGTAAAAAAGGTTTCCCTCCATTTTCACTGAAGTAATGTCAAAGGAAACCTAGTGGAGAGTCAAGACTAGGTTATGAAAACCACATCACTGGAGTGCCAGTGAGACCATATGGAGAGCGAGAACTCTCATTCCAGCTCAGCAGCAATGAATTGTTCCTGCCTTGAGCATCAGTGGAGGTTAAGTAGGGAACCTGGACTTCTGCTTCTACTTGGCAATAATAAGACAGCAAATCCCCCTTTCCCTTTCAGACACCTTGAAAAATTCAGTATCACAACAAGGATACTGGCACTGAAACAGTGTCCAAAAAAAAAAAAAAAAGCCTAAAAGGTTGAAACAATATTCAGAGTCTAATAGCACAAATATGAAAATATTCAAAGTATTCAAGTTTCAACTGAGAATCACTTATCATACCAAGAACTAGTAAAATCTCAAAGTGAATTTTAAAAGATGAACAATAGATCCTGACACTGAGATGAGAGAGATCTTGGAATAAACTAGCAAAGATTTAAAAGCAGCCATGATGACAAATGCTTCCACAAACAATCACAAAACTGATGAAATAAATAAAAAAATAGAAATCTTCAGCAAAGGAACACACGATATAAGAAGAACCAAATGGGAAATTTAGAAGGGAAAAATACAATAACTGGGAGGGAAAAGTTCAATGAGTAGACTAAAAAGAAGACAAAAAGAAGGCAGAGAGAAGAATCTGTGCATTAGAAGGTAGAATGAGGTAAGTTATCCAATCTAACCAAAATAAATAAATAAAACAGTCGGGTGGGGGGGAGTAAAAGTATACAGAGACTCAGTGAAACTAATGACTCTGTGAAACTAAATAGGAAATCCAACATTTATGTTTTGGGCTCCCAGAGAGAGATGAGGGGGAAAAAAACAAGACTGAGAAATTAATAAATTTGCTCTGTAAAAATGTCCTACTAATAGGATAAAAGATAAGATACAGACTAGGAGAAAATATTTGTAAATGATGTTTTTGGCAAAGGACTAGTATATAGACTATATAAAGAACTCTTGAACTTGAATTGGTGAAAAAAAATCCAAGTTGAACATGAGCAAATAATAATAATAATAACAATAATGAAGAGATATTTCACTGAAGGAGATGTAGCAAATTGGCACATAAAAAGATGTGCAGGATCATTAACCATCAAAGAAATCCAAATTAAAATCACAATGACTTATTACTATACTATCAGAATGGCTAAAATTGAAAAAACAACGACACCAAATGCTAGTGAGGATTCAGAGAAACTCGATCATCATGTATTCATTGCTAGTGGGCTTGTAAAATAATACAGCCACTCTGGGAAAGTTTGGCAGTTTCTTAAAAAACTAAACATACAACATACACATGACTCCTTATTTCTTCTCTTGGGCATTTCTCTCAGGGAAATAAAGATTTACATTTACACCAATACCTGTGTGTGAATATTTTTTTCATAATAGTCCCAAACTGGGGACACCTGGGTGACTCTGTCTATTAAGTGTCTGACTCTTTATTTCAATTCAAGTCATGATCTTAGGGTCGTGAGATCAAGCCCCCCACCAGGCTCCATGCCCAGCTTGAGATTTTCCCTCTCTCCCTCTCTCTTTACCCCTACCATCTCTCTCCTTCTCTAAAAAAAATAAGTAAAGAAATAAATAAATTGAAACAAAAAGATCCACTCTCTCTCTTCCTCTTCCCCCTCCCCCTCTAAAAATTAAAATACAGATAGGTAGATAGATGATAGATAGATAGATAGATAGATAGATGATAGATGATAGATAGATAAAATAGTCCCATACTGGAAAAACCCCAGATGTCTTTCAACAGTTGAATAAAGACTGTGGTACATCCATGTCAGAGAATACTTTGCAGCAAAAAAAAAAAAAAAAAAAAAAAAACCCAAACTATTACTGTAAACAACTTGTATGGATCTATAGGGGACTATGCTGAGAGGAAAAAGGCAATCTCAAAAGGTCACATAATGTATGATTTTACTCATACATTTTTGAAATGACAAATTATATTACAAAAATGGAGAACCAGTTAGTGGTCGCCAACGGTGACCACAGGTGTGGCTAGAAAAAGGAAACATGAGGCATTATTTTAGTGATGGAACTGTTCTATATCTTGACTGTATCAATGTTATTATCTTGGTTGTGATACTGAACTATGATTTAGCAAGTTGTCATTAGTGGGAGAAACTTAGGGAAAGTACATGGGACCTCTCTGAGTTATTTATTATCAACTACATGTAAATTTATAATTATCTCAAGATAAAAAGTTTAACAAAATAAAACAATATGAAAGTAACAACAATAAAGGGTGACAATAACATACCGTGAGGGTTGGGGTCCCCAAGACCACTACATACCTGGATATTTGCTAGAACTCATGGACTCAGCATACAACTATACTTACAACTAAGGCTTATTATATTAGGTAGTAAGGACACAGCAGATCACAAAGGCTTCTAGATGTGCTCTCCCTCCCACGAACACACTCTGCCCCCAGCAATGAAAATGCAACGTGTGCACAATTTGTCTGCCCAGAGAAACCAAACGGAAACCCAGTATTCAAGGTTTTAATTGGAGCTGCTCCTTTAGGCACCCTCTGCTTTAGTGTGTACCAAAATTCTAGACTCCCTGAGAGAAAGCAAATGTGCAGAATAAACCACACTGCTCGTACAAAGAGTCTTAGCACACTGAGCCTCCTTTATTAGTGAGGCAGTGGTAGGAATACTTCCAAATCCAAATTCCCAGATCCTAGCCAAGACCCAACCTTTCCCACAGGTCTTTCTAAGTATAGCAACCCCAAACCTACCATGTTAATTCCATACTGCACACCATGCAAACACTAGCCACAAGTAAGTTAGAATAGATATTTTAATATCCAAGTAAACTCACAAACAAGAAATATTATTAGGGATAAATAGGGACATGACATAATAATGAAGGGTTCAATTCTCAAGGAAGAAATAATAATTCTGTGTATGCAACCCACTAGAGAGATTCTAAATATATGAACTAAAAACTTATATAATTGAAACAGAAATAACCAAATCCACAATTATAGTTGGCATCCTCAACACTCAAAGTAATTAGCAAAACGAGTAGGCAGAAAACCACTAAAGATATAAAAATCCTGAACAACACTATGAACCAAAATTGACCAAACTGACACATGATCCACATTCTTCTTAAATTTACATGGAACATTCACCAAAATGTATTATATTCTTGGACCTAAAACAATGCTTTAAAAATTAAAAGAATAGAAATGTATAGAGTATAGTCTCAGACCACAAAGGAATTAAACTAGAAATCAGTAACAAAGATATAATTGGAAAATATTCAAATACTTAGAACTAAAGAATATACAACTAATAACCTATCACTCAAAGAGGAAAATCTCAAGGAAAATTTTAAAATATTTTAAGCTGAATAAAAATGAAAATACTGAATATCATCATTTGTAAACAGCTAAAGCAGTGCTTAGTGGAAATTTATAGCAGTAAATGCTTATATTAGAAAAGAGTAGAGATTTCTAATCAATAATCTAAGGTTACATCTGAAAAATAGCATATGAGACCCAAAGCAACAAGAAAGAAGAAAAAAAAAACGGTTCAGAGTAGAAATCAATGAAATTGAAAATGGAAAAATAATGGGAAAAAATTTCAGTGGAACCTCAAACTGGATTTTGGAGAAGTCAATAGAAATGATACATTTCTAATCAGACCGACCAATGAAAAAACAGAAAAGACACAAATTGCTAATACTGCATATGAAAAAGGGGCCATCATTGTTGTTCATACAGTCATCAAAATAATAAAGGGATATTCAGAAGAACTTCAGGCCAAGAACTTCAACGTCTTAGGTGAAATGGACCAATTCTTTGAAAGACATAAACTACCACAACTCATTCAAGAAGAAACAGATAAAGGCGCCTGGGTGGCTCAGTGGGTTAAAGCCTCTGCCTTCGGCTCAGGTAATGATCTCAGGGTCCTGGGATCGAGCCCCATATCGGGCTCTCTGCTCAGCGGGGAGCCTGCTTCCTCCTCTCTCTCTCTCTGCCTGCCTCTTGTGCCTACTTGTGATCTCTCTCTGTCAAATAAATAAATAAAATCTTAAAAAAAAAAAAAGAAAGAGATAACTTAAATAGCCCTGTATGTATTAAAGAAATTAAATTTGTAGTCAAAACCCTCAAAGAAAAGAAAACTCCAGGCCTAAATGGTTTCACTTGCAAATTCTGACAAACATTTAATGAAGAAATAATACCAATTTCTGCACAATCTCTACCAGAAAATACAAGCAAACCCTTCCAAATTCATTTGATGAAACCAGCATTGCCTTAACAATATTAAAACCAGAAAAAATACATCACCAAAAGTTTAATTTCAGTAGACTCCAACTAATTATTTTTTTTTAATTTTATGAATTGTGCTTTTGGTAGTGTATCTGAAAAAAAATTTTTTTAAGATTTTATTTATTTATTTATTTATCTGATAGACAGAGATTACAAGTAGGCAGAGAGGCAGGCAGAGAGAGAGGAGGAAGCAGGCGCCCCGCTGAGCAGAGAGCCCGATGAGAGGCTGAATCCCAGAATCCCAAGACCATGACCCAAGCCGAAGGCAGAAGCTTTAATCCACTGAGCTATCCAGGCATCCCTATCTGAAAACTTTTTGCCTAACCCAAGGTCACAGAGATCTTATCCTGTCTTTCCTTTAGTTATTTACACAGAAATGTCCAATAAAACATGAGTACATATCTTCAAAGTACATGAAAAAAATCCAAATTAAAAAATTCAAAAGATCTCAGCAGATACTTCTCCAGGTGGATATAAAATAAGCATGTGAAAAGATGCCCCAAATTGTTAGTCATCAAAACCATGACAAGATGCCACTACATATCTTTTAGAATGTTCAGAATGAAAAAGCTTGCCCACACTATATGTTGCTGAGAATGTGGAACCACTGGAACTCTCATATAATAACTACTTTATCATCAAGTAATTCAATACTGGAAATAATGGATTAGGATTTTTTTGGCCTTTTATTTTAAAAGAACTTGACACATGTAGAAAGTTACATAAAAAAGCAAAGAAAGTTTCCCATTCCTTTTACCCAGGTTTCTCTAAACTTAACATTGTACCTAAGTGTGATAAAATTAACAAAATTAATAAAGTAACAATGATACAATATTTTTAAGTAAACTAGAGACATTATTCATGTATCACCAGTTTTTGGACTAATGTTTATTTTGCTGTTGCTGTTCCAGATCTGACCTAAGATCCCACGTTGCACTTAGATGCTTTACCTCCTTTTCCTTCAATCCAACAGACTTCTCAGTATACTTAGATGTATACTAGTCAGGCATTTTGTAGAATGTCCTCAATTTGGCTTTGTCTGACATTTTCTAATAACTTGATTGGGACTATAGGATTTGGGGAAGAATATCATAGAAGTGATATGCCCTTCTTAATGCATCATATATCATAAGTATTATTTGCTTAAAGTGACATCTTCAAGTTTTCCTCACTACACGGTTACTATCTCCCCTTCATCATAGTAAGGTTCGGTGTTGTCCCCTCTTTCTCAATTTTGGCACCATATTTCAGACTGAGACCATTTTTTTTTTTTAAACTCATTATTTCTTCCAAGAAATCCTTTCCTACTTTTATTTTTTATACCCTCAGATTCTTCTGTGTTGCTGGCTGTATGGTGCCCCCAAGGGCTGGAGTTTCACTCTCCTGTTGCTTTTCCCATATCTCTTAGCTTTTCCATTTCTTTGTCCTTCCTATTTTCTTCTTTAGAAATGTCCTAAGTCTGATGTTTCAAATCAGTAATCCATTCCTGAGCTATACCTTTTTTGCAAATAACCCATCAATATCCAACTGTTATGTATTTCATACCTAAATTTTTACTTTGTTCATTTGCTGTTTTCCTGTTCTTGTTTTACATTTATCTCCTTTAGCATATTTATTGTTAGGCTGTTCTCAAACCCTGGTCAATATGTTCTAAGATTTCTGCTTCTTATGGAATCTGTAAGACACTATTCTTTTTTTTTTTTTAATTTTTATTTATTTATTTGACAGAGAGAGAGAGAGATCACAAGTAGGCAGAGAGGCAGACAAAGAGAGAGGAGGAAGCAGGCTCCCTGCTGAGCAGAGAGCCTGATGTGGGGCTCAATCCCAGAACCCTGAGATCATGACCTGAGCCGAAGGCAGAGGCTTTAACTCACTGAGCCACCCAGGCACCCCTGTAAGACACTATTCTTAGTGCCATTTTCTTTCTGAAAGAGCTAAATAATCTCATTATTTTGGCTAGTGAGCTCCATTTTCCTAGGAGTATCAGCTCTCTGTCAAGTAATGAGATGTAGGATGCCAGAACCCCATCAATATTAACCTATTAGCTCAGATGAATGAAGACCAGATTGGAGAATTTTAAGTACAGTAAACTATAGTCAATCACCCCTGCTCCAAAAATCAACCCCCTAGGTCAAGATTTACTTTCTGTCAACCCAAAGGAAACAACAGTTAGAGAGGACACTCTTTAAATTATAATTCATCATGAGTGGAGTGGGGAAGGTTAGATGAGAAAAAGCAAGAAGCAACTGCCCAAAGTACTTGAGTCCCCACCTGTTTTTGTCAGCTCCTAAAAGCACCGAGTTTTTATGCTGTACTAATTTATTCCTGAGAATACCTGGGCTAGACCTTGCATTTCTATAGGTGTGGGGGAGGTTCTACACTTCCTCAAGTAATGATAGAAGGAAAGCAAAAGCAGCCTCAAAAGCAGTTCTTATCTTCCCATGGGCATGGAAAAGATCAAACATCAAAGCTATCACTTCCACACACTCTCAAGTTCAAAAATCCTCTATAACTGGGGAGCCCGGGTGGCTCAATTGCTTAAGCGTCTGCCTTCAGCTCCGGTCATCATCCCAGGACCCTGGGATTGAGTCCTGCATCAGGCTCCCTGCTCTGCTGGGAACCTCCTCCTCCTTCTGCTTCTTTCTCTGTTTCTGTCTCTCAGGAATAAATAAAAATCAAATCTTTTTTTAAAAATCCCCTATAACCCCCAAAATTTCTTATAGTTTTCTCTTTAACTTCCTATTTTCAGTCTAGAGCAAGTCTGTTCACCCCACTACCACTGATATTTTGGGCCAAGTAATTCTTTGTTATGTGAAGCTGCCTTATGCATTGTGGGATCCCTGTAGCATCCCTGACTTACACCCACTACAAGCCAGTGGCATCCTCTCCACAGCTGAGACAACCAAAAATGTTCCTAGATATTGCTAAAGGTCCCTGAGTGTATGTGTGGGGGTCAGGGAGATGAGGGAAAGGAATTATTCTTGGCTGAGAACCACTGCTTTGAAGTTCCATAGAGGTTCTTTTGAAGGCATGAGCCTACACTCATGCTAGATTGGTATCTCAGTAGGAACCACTGAAGAGCAATCTGTACACTTGGTCCAGTAAATGTTGTTTCTCTTCCTCCTGTCCCCACTCCCCCAAACAAGAAATTTAAAGAAAAAAAAATCAGGCTTTAAGTCAGACCCGCAAGGGTGCTAGGGACACCCAAGGGGAGAAAGTATAGGGGAGATAATTGACCATAGCCTTTGAGGATGCACAGCACTGTCAGTGCTTTGAAGACAGGGCTTCTTTGGTGGGTGGTGCAGGGTCCACTACTCATTGCCAATCAGACTTCCCTGTCTCCCAAGACCTGGTGCAGTCAGAGGAGCCAAGAAGTCCATGCTGGACAGCTCACGGCATCAGCTGATGGGCTGTATCATCTGGGCAAAGCTCAGGCTTCAGCTCCCCTGCATTTAATTGGTATTAAAGATTAAAAAGCAAATTACCAAAGCAATCACACAGAATCCACTTGTCTATATCTCGCTACAGCTCCCAAGCAGTTTGATATTTACTGTCAGCTGGCATTTAATTACTCAGCCAGATTTGGAGGCCATAATTGACAGAATGCTGAAGACTAATTCTTTAAAAGGACGCTTTCCCCATACAAGAACACTTGGGCTCAGAGGTGACACCATCCCTCTGTTCCAAAGATCAGGGAGACAGACATCAGAACAGATTGATTCCTTCTCCCTCACTCCTCCCTACTGTTCCCTAGTTGGTTTAGGTCCTCGTGCCTGCTGGAGTTGGTGGGGAAAGGCAGATGAGACTCTGAGACATGAAACATTTCCCATGTCTAGTTGCCAAATCCAACCTGATCCTGATTCTACAGAAAACACCCATAACTAGAAGGAGGGACCTGCCCTCAAGGTAGAACTACAGAGCCCAGCTGACAGAACCACATCTTTGTCTAGGACAAAGGTGAAAACCCATCAGAGGCAGTTGGAGGAGCATGATGGTACCACCGACTATTTGGTTTCGTATCTCTGATCTTTCATTGGGAGCCTGCTCCTCCTTCTGCCTCTTTCTCTGTCTCTGTCTCTCAGGAATAAATTGTAAAATTCCCCACCTCACCCTCCTGCTCACGTTTCATATCATTGCACGTTGTTTTAACTTCCTAATCCTGCATCAATTACCTCATGTACCATTTAATAATTTAGACATTTCAAACTAGACTGGGCTCAGCAGCATAAAATACAGAAAAGAGGGCAATGCAGTTCTAAGGAAATATGGAAAAAAATGTAACAGATCAGCTATTTCTCTTTCTATTCCTCCAAGGTCACTGTCCAATATAGCTCAGTGCTATATTAAAAACACAGAGATCTTAATACAAAGAAAGAAGCTTGTCCCAGCTTTTTTTAACTAATAATATCAAAACTCAAAAAGGGACACATTTTCAAAAAGGAGAAATAAAATGTTTAAACATTGCTAATTTCAACTAGTGATTTATCATGGTCAACCACCCCCCATCTGAGTATATGTGCTTTTGTTCTCTGGGTTGTTTTTTCTTTTCTTTAAACACTCAAGAAAAAAAAATTTTTTTTTTTTTTAAAGCGGGAAAAGTTGAGAAAAAGGCTGACTTTGGAGGGATTGTTTGGTTTTGAAACCTCTGCTCTCCACCAGGAGTTTGTTCTGGTCTCAGCTCCCACTGGGCACTCAAATCTCTGTCTTTTCTTTTCAACGTTCGGTTCTGTTCCAGTCATATTTAAATCTCTGCAAGCCAAACTCTCCAGGCCTGGATGAAATAGCATGCTTAGGAATTTTATGAACTAGATTTGCATGCAAAGCCGCCTGGCTTTCTGTGCAGAGAGGCCAACCGGGGCTACTGTGGATGTCCCATTTAAAGGAGCAGAGCTGTCTTGTGCTGAGAGAGAGGGGGGTCTGGTCCTCCGCTGGCAGCACACCTGGGCCCGATCGCTAGCAGCAGGTGCCCCTACGCAGCACATCAGGTGCATCAGGAACCCGGATTTGCTCCAGCAACTCTGTGACTGCACACTCCCCCAGCCAGACCCCAGCCCTGGTTTCTCTCACACAACTCTTCCCAAAGTGCTCTTCCCCAGACACTACCATGGGCGTGGCCTCCATTAAGACCTAGCAGTCCTAACTTGAGTTTATATGTAACTGGCCAACAACCTGTTTTAAGAAATTTGGAAAAACAAATATCATCTATTCTTTCAAAATCTCTGTATGACTCACCACGTCTGTCCATACATCAGTGACAGCAAGCATCTCACTCCGTTTTCATGCACTGTGTTCACACTTGGGCTTCATAGCTTTGGGCAGGGAAGCCGTCACATTCTCTTTCCACTCACACATGGTCTGGAGGTAGTTTTTGTTTGTTTGTTTGTTTGTTTGTTTGTTTTTAAAGATTTTATTTATTTATTTGACAGAGAGAAATCACAAGTAGATGGAGAGGCAGGCAGAGAGAGAGAGGGAAGCAGGCTTCCTGCTGAGCAGAGAGCCTGATGTGGGACTCAATCCCAGGACCCTGAGATCATGACCTGAGCCGAAGGCAGCGGCTTAACCCGCTGAGCCACCCAGGCGCCCCTGTTTGTTTGTTTTTAAAGATTTTATTTATTCACTTAACAGACAGAGATCGCAAGTAGGCAGAGAGGCAGGCAGAGAGAGCGGGGAAGCAGGCTCCCCACTGAACAGAGAGCCCGATGCGGGGCTCGATCCCAGGACCCTGAGATCATGACCTGAGCCGAAGGCAGAGGTTTTAACTGTCTAAGCCACCCAGGCACCCCATCTGGAGGTAGTTTTAATCCTTGGTCCCAAACTGCCAGACTGGCATGCTGACATTCAGGTCTCAAAGAAGAATACGCGCTTTAAAAAAATAAACAAATAACGTTATTAATAAACATCCACCTAAAAATAATATAAAAACCAGAATTCTTATTTTTAAAGAATAAAGAAAAATACAATCCCAATCACTATTAACATTTTGATGCATTTTCTTCCAATATTTTTAAATAAAATTTATTTTTTGCACTATTATGATTATACATGTATTTATTTTTGTACTCTGTATTTTTACTTAATTTTTTTGCATTTCCCCCATTGAAAAGTATTCGAAATCTTCATTTCAAATTGAAACATAATATTCCCATAGTATAGAGTCACTCTCATTTATTCAATCATTGCCCTATTGTTGGGCTTTGAGGTGGTTCCATTTCTTTCATTATAATGAATAACCTGGAATGAACATCTCTGGACATAAATCTTTGACCCTATCATTGATTATATTCTCGGGTTTCTAAGAGTGGAATTATTGAGTCAAAGGATATGAAGATGTTCAAGCTCTTAAAATAAATTGCCAAATTTATATCCAGAAAGGTTGCTTCAATTTATACTCCCACCAACATGTACTATCTTCATTTTTAAAAATCTTTAATAATCTGATAGACCCCAAATTGTGTGTAGTCAGTTATTGATCTGTTTCTTTGTGATTCTTTTCACCATTCCAATGGTAAGACTGTCCTCATTCAAAAGACAGAAACATAGCCACCTAAATATTATTGTCTTTTCAAGGATTCATTCTCTTACATTAAACTCTGTAATCTCTGTGATATTAGTGAATGTAGGAGAGTCTCTCTGCTGGGGAAGGAGCCTCCTTCTCCCATTTAATGCTTCCATGTGAACTGTTCTCTTCCTCCTGCTCTTCTGCCCAAATCCTCACTGCATATGATGACTTAATTCAACTGGTGCATGTGAGAGAAGGCTCAGTTCTTCCCCTTGTCTTCCTCAGTTTTGCTCTTGCACGTAGAGCTTTAATTCTGGCCTCCTCCTCCACAGACAACCTGTCCCCACGTGCCCCCAGATGACCTGAAGTGTTTAGTGCTACCAGGAACTTAGCTAGGCAGATTTAATCAGCCCAGGTGCAAAGTGTAGGAAGTCTTGTTTTCCAAAAGATCTAGACCCACATTCTTCAACTCATCTTTACCAGTGAATCAGCATAACATACAAATTTCCATCTTTCTGACTCTATTTCCATCTCTCAATTCATTTTGAATGTAGGTAGTGAGAGGAGGTTATTGATTAAAAACCCTAAATTTCAAAATTTTTAATATTTTTTAAAAAGTAGCTAAGTAACATTTCCCACTTAATAGTAGTCCCTTTCCTCACCAATCCGTGAGTCTTCCTTCATTCTATATCTTTTAATATTTATATATTTAAATCTAAGCATTTAGTCTATTCCATGTTCTATTTATTATATTGATTAGTCTATATTGTAGATGTTATAAACTATTTATGATGCTCTATTGATAATACTGATTCAGAAATCATGCAGATTTCTAATATATTTTATTATTTGTGTTCTGAAAGATGCGATGATGATATTGTTCACTTGACTTGTCACAGTGTAGCACATAGGTTGGTGACTCCCAAGTTTGCCGCATATTAAAGTCAGCTGAAGAGGGGCACCTGGGTGGTGCAGTTAAACTTTGGACTCTTGGTTTTGACTCAGGTTGATCTCGGGGTCCTGAGATCGAGCTCCACGTTGGGCTCCACACTCTCAAGTCTGCTTGAGATTCTCTCTCTCCCTCTCTCTCTCTCTGCTTCCCCTTGCTCATGTGTGCTCTCTCTCTCTCTCTCTCTCTCTCTGAAATAAATAAATCTCTAAAAAAGTCATCTGGGGAGCTTATAAAAATACTCAGATTGTACTCTGTGTCAATGAAATCAAAGGTGGAAACAAGGCATTCAGATTTTTTTTTTTTAATGTCCACGTGATTCCAATGTGCACCAAAATTTGGGAACTACTCTCTTAGCAGAGGACATTAGTGCACAGCCAGGAAACCAGGAACCAAGAATTTTAATGCCAATTCAGTTATTGCCTCCTCAGACCTCACTTACAGAACATAAATACATAAATACTTGACCACTGCTTCCCACAGTGGAAATATTTTCTTTTCTTTCTTTCTTTCTTTTTTTTTTTTTTTAAAGATTTTATTTATTTATTTGACAGAGAGAGAACACAATCAGGCAGAGGGAGGGAGAGAAGCAGGCTCTCTGCTGAGCAAGGAGCCCAATGTGGGACTCAATCCCAGGACCCTGGGATCATGACCTGAGCTGAAGGCAGATGCTTAATGAACTGAGCCACCCAGGCGTCCCATATCTTCTATTAATAAAAGAATGTCTTTTCACTGGGCTTCATAGCTTTGAAGTATGAGCAACCAAAAGAAATATACTAACTTGACTTTTAGTTTTAAGTTTTGCCAGATAGTACAGAGTATAGTGACACAGAACTGGTTCCTGTTTTCCCAAGGGATTACATGCTAGAACAGACAATGGAAATGTAAACCAGTCATAAACAGAGAATGCATCACAAAAGCAAGAAGCTTCACCCTGTAAATTAAACATAAACCACTAAATAATTACAGTATGCAATTATTTTACCAATCAAAATATTGTGACAGTTTGGGGGAAATTTCTTTTTGGTTTATAAAACTTGCAGAGTCTTCAACTTGGTCCAGACTACTGGGGAAAAAACCTAGAACTTATACAGCGTATTTCTTTTACGTAGTCATCTTCTCCACCCCCAGTCCCGAATGTGCATCTACAGTTTTAGCTTTCTGTGCCTTCTTATCATTTCATCTGTGTGGGCCAGAGCCCCTACAGCTTCCTCAGCACACAGACTGGACTGTGTCTGCTGGGGCAGAATTTGGGCACAATGCCCTAACACCCTCTGAGAGCCTGAGGAGCTTCCTCCATCCTCCAGGGCTTCCGTGCCCAAAGGAGGCTGCCCAGTCTGGCCTCTCTTTCTGAATCTTGACCACATTGGACTCCATGCTGGCTGCAGTGCACAGTCACTTTATTGTAGTTCAAGGAAACAGCCCATGTTTCCAGTTCTGCCCTTGCATTGCCCTAGAAACCAATATGCTGCCCAAAATGCTATTCAGCTTTATCCTTGAATCAAGGTCTTACTTGATTCTCCTTTCCCTATGCTCAGTTTTTTCCTCTACTCCTTGCATGCGATTAAGCAGAGGTAGAGAGTCAAGCCGAGATTGGAAGCTGGCCTGTGCCTGATTCCATCAACTCCTCTGTGTTTGGAGTTTATGCCACTCAATTACAAATTTTTCCTTTGCACCTTGCACTGTCAAATGAGACACTGCTGTCAGGATCTCTGGATCCCCATTATCTTTCCAGCCAGTCCCTGCCCAAGTCCGGGAGCACCCCAGAGTTTTGTCCTCATCTGCCTTCTATCTGTGTTCTCAGTCTGCCCTGAGCTCGCTTGTTTACAGTCATAGCATTTACGGTCAACCGATGACAAAGCTGTCAGTCTCCAGTGTTCTCCAGAGCTTCAGGCCTGTATCTTCGACAGAGACCCTCCGATGAACGTTCTGAAATATTCAATTTCAAAGATTCCAAGGCCAAATGCTTTCACTTCCCTTGTTCCTCTGGTGACACGCTTGCCTCTTTTAATGACTCAACTTAGACAGCTCCTTCAACTATGGCCAGAAGCAAGGTATTTTGGTAATAATAATAACAACAAGTGACAGTCCCATTTGTGGGGCATTTACTGTGGAGCCAGGCACCATGTGGAACTCTTTATATGAACCATTGCATTTAGTTCCTAGTGCCACCCAGCCAGGCAGGCAGCCCCACCTTTGTTTTTATAGCGTAGACAAGCTAGGGACCTTGCTCCAGACCACATGCAGACTAATATACAGTCTCCAAGTCCAGGGTTTGAGTGCCTGATCTCTGCCAGGTGCTGAGTTCCTGTTACTCTCCTAGCACCCCATGAAGACAGGGTGTGAGTACTGCAGACAACTCCTGGGTACCCATTCCATCCTGGATGACTTAAGCCAGTTATGACATATCTCTCCCTTTGCGTATTTAGTTCCTAAATATGTTGTTCTTGGTTCAATTGCATTCCCCCTAAAAAAGATATGTTGAAATCCTAACTCCCAGTACTTTGGAATGTGACCTTACTTGAGACAGGGTCTTTACAGAAGTAATCAAATTACAAAGGTCATTAAGGTGGACCCTAATCCAGGATGACTAGTGTCCTTATAAAAAGGGGCAATGTGGGCACAGGAACAGCACACAGGGAGAACCCCATGTGCAGAGTGGCGATAGGCTGCCACAAGAGAGGGAACTACCAGAAGCTAGGAGAGAAACTGGAAAGAGCCTTCCCTAGAGCCTTCTAAGTGAGTGTGGCCTTGTCCATATCTTGATTTTGGGACTTTTGAAAACTTCTTGTTTGTGGTCCCTTGATACAGCAGTCACAGGAACCTAATCCATCTGTCTTTGGCCACTTTGGGATGATGACAAATGAGAGGAAAGCAGCTCAGGAATTCTGAGAAGCCACTCCTCTTCTGCTGGTTGTGAAAGTCGATGCTGGTGACCATCGCACAAACATGAGGGGAAGCAGCACAAGGAGAGGGCAGATCCGTGAGGATCCCGCACCTGAGCCTGCCCCCATTTGGATCCTCCTGTCCTTTGACAGGACCCTTGCTTCCCAGTTTGAGGTGTGGTTGCAGCAGCACGCCTATAGGACTTAAGAGGTAAAGTATCCTGTCCAGGCACCCACAATGAGTACGTGGCAGAGGTAAGTCTTAAATCAAGTCTACCCATGCTCTCCTGACTACCATTTCATAAAAGGAAGCTCATGGCAGTAGGTCTGTTATTCCTACCTCCTCATCTTAACTTCCCTCATACTTTAGTCCACTCTTCACTTTGTTCCTTAGCCTGGATTCTGATGCAAATATGCTGTACTTCTTAATACTTTAGACATGACACTACTGGCCTTCTGGCCCCACTCCTCTCTGGCCACTAGAGAGCACTGGCACACCTGGGCCAACCCTGGTCCTTTCCTTCCCCCACCACGAAGGACTTTGCCCAGGCTCAGCCATTTCTTCCTCCTCCACCCGCCTTGCTCTCTATCAGGTCTACCCCAGGACAGAAGGAAAAAGACACTTCCTCTGCACCCACAGTGCACCGTGTAGTTATTCCAACACGTTTGATCCCATGCTAGATTACAGCCGCCCAAGGGCAGGGGTCATGCTGTCTTTGAATCTTTTAATCCTGATTTGGATTTGGGGCCACTTGAAAATCAAGTCGGTCTTATTATTTTGCCTAATCACAATTTTCTACTCATTCAGCAAATATTTGAGCCCCTACTGTGTGTGAGGCACCATGTTTGACAGAATAGCAAAGGTCCCTGTCCATAGGCGCTAACTGTGCAGAGAAGAGAGAGAGAGAGATGGGCACACCACACTTATTTAAGGAAAGAGAAATGGCTCCATATGTTTGGCACATGGAGGTGTAAAAGATGAAACTGGGGAGAGTAAACATCAGGCCCCGGACGCCTTAGAAGCCATGTTAATTGCCTGTTACAGTAACTTGTGTTTAAAAACCTTTTCATGTATTAAGTATTCCTCATGTACACTAAAATACACATGAGTAGTTTTCTTTCACCACCAGAAGGGAAATTAGCAGCCCAAAAGATGCTGGGGGCAGCGAAACAAGTTAAGGGGGGCAGATGCCTGCTTTAAGTCCTTGCTCTGCTCCTTCAGCACCCCAGTCCTTTGGCTGCGTGTCTTCTGGTACTGCTGATTTCGGGAAGAGATAAAACTCTGACTCTGCAAAAGCTGTTCCCTATCAGCGTTGCTGGGCCTGGCCCCGACCCTGCTGAGCTGTAGGGCATTGGGCTGTGTAAGAACCGTGTTGGAAGTGACTCCTTTGATGTTTTCAAAGGTCGGAGCACATCTCTCCCCTTTTGGAGTGTCACTCAGCTGCAGGTAGAGAATGTTTCAGCTGCTGGGAGAGCCAATTAGAGCCAATTATAGACCAACTAACCTCCCCTGACACTGAAACTCCTTGTAGAACTTGCCTGCTTCTTGCAAAAATTGTGTGCATCTAGGCCTAACTCCAGTGTGGAGTGTGCCTGACGACAGAAACCATGGGTGGCTTAGTTCTCATCCACTCCAGCCGCACATTACAATAACCTAGCAGATTTTAATCACTGAAAACCAAACTTCATGCCCAGAGAGTCCAACTTGGTTGGTTTGGGTTGGGTGTCCAGGCATCAATATTGTTTAAAAGATCCCCAGAGTTGTTTCCAATGAGGTGGATGGAACTAGAGAGGATTAAGCTAAGCAAAATAAGTCAATCAGAGAAAGACAATTATCATATGATCTCTCTGATAGGAGGGATCTGAGAAGCAGGGCAGGGACCTGCGAATGAAGGGAGGGGAAAATGAAGCAAGATGGGACTGGGAAGGGAGACAAACCATAAGAGACTCTTAATCTCAGGAAACAAACTAATGGCTACTGGGGCATTGGAGGGGAAGGATAGGGTGACTGGGTGATGGACATTGGGGAGGGTACGTGCTATGGTGAGTGCTGTGAATTGTGTAAGACTGATGATTGACAGACCTGTACCCCTGGGGCAAATAATACATTATATGTTAATTAAAAAAAAAAAAAATCCCCAGAGTTGATGAACAGTATATCAGAATTCACCCAAACAGCTGGCTCTCTGAAATCCAACCTCTGCTTCCCTTTCCCATGGTGGACACATTTTTCTGGATGAGCTGACACCTCCTTTTATTAGCATCAGGTCCTCATTTCATATATTTTGTTGTTGTTGTTCACTCCAATTCTCATGAACTCTTTCAGAAAGGTTCCTAATAAATTTGCATTTTCATTTGATTTTATGCTTTCTTAACCAAGTATTTCAGATACTTTGAACTAAGAATGTGTACAAACTAAGTTTTTTAAAACTTTTTTGGTAGTTAAGATAACTGGAAACTGTTTCTTTTCTAGTTAATAGGAAACTAAGTCCATAATATCTAGACATAAATTGGCATCTATGACTGTGGATATGTTCTTACATTTATCTGTAAATGTGTATCATTATTTCTTATACATACACAAACACAACACATACTTGCACACACACACACACACACACACACACACAAACACACACACACACAAAGTCTTCCATAGCACAAAGGATTTACAAAGCAGATATTCAGTAAGAATTTTTGAAGGAAGAAATTAAAGAATACACACATGGATGGATGCACAGAAGTTGAAACTGAAAGATAAAAAACTTTTATTCACATATATAGATATATGGATATGTCACTTATATGTAAATACAACCTTATTTCCAGTTGGCATATGATAAGAGGACATCTGTTATAAATTTCAAATTCTTTATTCAATCGGTATATGTAAATAACTGATATATGCATATATCAGGATAGGAGTTTAATTTTTTAAATGTTAGTATACCACATTGATTCTTTTAATGATGATTAAATAAATAAAGCTCCATTATCTTATTACTAAGTGCATATTTCCAAGATAAGTCATAAAATGTAAAGAGCCCTCATTAGACTCTGTGATGAGAAATGGGGAAAAAAAAAAAAAAAAGTAGCTTCCAGAACAAATTGAGTTCCAGACTATAAGCGCAATGCCAAAAAACATCAAAGACAATTGAATCTGTAAGTTTTCAAAGATTTTGATTTGGTTTGTAGCAGCAGAGCTTTTTTTAAACAAAACCTTAAGAAGGGGCGTCTGGGTGGCTCAGTCGGTTAAGCGTTTGCCTTCTGCTCAGATCATGTTCCCAGGATCCTGGGATGGAGCCCCATGTTGGGCTCCAGCCCCATGTTGGGCTCCTTGCTCAGCGGAGAATCTGTTTCTCCCTCTTCTCCCTGCCTGTGCTTTCTCTTAATGTCTCTGTCTCTCTCTCTTTCTCAAATAAATGAATAATCTTAAAAAAAAATTTGCTGTGAAGTGTGTAAACCTGGTGATTCACAGACCTGTACCCCTGGGGATAGAGTATTATGCCTCCATCAGAAAGGATGAATACCCAACTTTTGTAGCAACATGGACGGGACTGGAAGAGATTATGCTGAGTGAAATAAGTCAAGCAGAGAGAGTCAATTATCATATGGTTTCACTTATTTGTGGAGCATAACAAATAGCATGGAGGACATGGGGACTTAGAGTGGAGAAGGGAGTTGGGGGAAATTGGAAGGGGAGGTGAACCATGAGAGACTATGGACTCTGAAAAACAATCTGAGGGTTTTGAAGGGACGGGGGGTGGGAGGTTGGGGTACCAGGTGGTGGGTATTATAGAGGGCAGGATTGCATGGAGCACGGGGTGTGGTGCAAAAATAATGAATACTGTTATGCTGGAAATAAAAAAAAATTAATAAAAAAAAAAGAATAGAAAAATGCAAAAAAAAAAAAAAAAAAAAATTTTTTTAAGAAAAAAAACCTCTAGGGGCGCCTGGGTGGCTCAGTGGGTTAAAGCCTCTGCCTTTGGCTCAGGTTATGATCCCAGGGTCTTGGGATCGAGCCCCACATCGGGCTCTCTGCTCGGCAGGGAGCCTGCTTCCCTCTCTCTCTCTGCCTGCCTCTTTGCCTACTTGTGATCTCTGTCTGTCAAATAAATAAAATCTTTAAAAAAAAAAAAAAAGAAAGAAAGAAAAAAAACTTCTATATATGGCCAGGATACAACTGCTCTTTAGAGTAAGAGTGGACCCTCAGAGTTGGTGGTGCCTGCTTCCCTCCACTCCAGAGAAGCACAGTTAAGAAACCATTAATCCCTTTTTTTTTTTAAGATTTTATTTATTTGACAGACAGAGATCACAAGTAGGCAGAGAGGCAGACAGAGAGAGAAGGGGAAGCAGGCTCCCCACTGAGCAGAAAGCCTGATGTGGGACTCGATCCCAGGACCCTGAGATCATGACACTCCGAAACCATTAATCCCTTTAAATGACTGTTCTCTGGCTATGGGTTAGAATTACTTGGGAGGAGTCTTAAAAATATATCAATTCTAAAAAAAAAAAAAAAAATAAAAATATATCAATTCTAGACCCCACCCCAGAGATTTTACTTTATTTAGACTGAGGTAGAACCTGAGCAGTGACGTTTTTCTTTTTTTTAATTTAATTTAATTTTATTGTATGTGTGTGTTCCAAAATTCATTATTTATGCACCACACTCATTGCTCCATGCAATACGTGTGCTCGTTAAAGCTCCCCTGGTGATTCTAATATGCAGACAGGGTTGGGAACCACAGATCTAGTACAACTCCTCTCACATGCGAACAAAACACTAAAGTACCGCGAGGTGTGGTGACATGACAATGACAGTGCTGCCAGTCAGTGGTCATGCCGAGACTACATGACCCTGAATTCTAGTCCAGTGATGATACTGTGCTCCTAGTAGACCCTCAGAAAATCTTGCTTTCTGAGTGGATTGATAGATGGCCTCCAGAAAAGTCTGTTATTGCCACAGCAGAGAGGAGGGGAGTGTAGCATGATCTCCCAGTCACAGACATCCAACTTCACCCACAAGATATATAGTCATGAGAAGCAGCAATCAATCATGGAATGTTCTCATTAGGAAAGAAGATTGAATGAAGAATGGCCAGCAAGCACGGCTTTAACGGGGTTTTCTCTCAGGAGAAAAGAGGACACGTGACTGGCACAGCAAGTAACTTTAATAATAATAACAGGTGAGATGGATTGTTCTACATCTATTCTCTCATTCAGTTTTTACAAGAAACCAGTGAGGCTGATAACCATTTGGATGAGGAAACTTAAACTCTTAGCTCCTAAAGAGGTATAGTAATTTGCTCAAGTTTAGAGAGCTTACCTGGCTGAGCTAAGGGTGAAACATGGGTCTATCATATTTGAGTGTCCAAGTTTTCAACCTAGAGGGTATAAAATGGAAAACACAAAGTTACTCAAGTGCCTCCATTTTAGGAGTCCTTGACGTGAGCCCAAGGTCCTGAGAGGATATTCCCATCCTCCCCTCATAAAGTGCAGAGTCTTGGGCCAAATCACACACACTGTCACACCTAGAAATCCCATCTCCCGGCTAGGAAAAACTTTTCAAGCCTCTTTGAATGAAGCTTTGCTATAAATGAGTCACATTAGCTCGCTTTGTTTTGTGTATTTATTTCTCTACTATTTGCTCTCATTATCTAGAAATCTATATTTTAACCCTAATTGTCTCCCTGAGGTAATGATTAAGGCATGACTCTGAGATTTGCATTGCAAACACCATGAGGCCTTCAACAGGGGCAGATGAATTCTGAACTTGGCATCTAATGACATTTATTGCTTCATTTTCATGTCTTCCCAGCTTCATTTTAGGCCAAATTTGTTAATATTTTTTTTCCAGTTCTGGAAGGGTGAGGGTTGGTATTCAGGATCATAATTTTAGGCCTACATTGACTCTACCCAGTAGATCAAAACTGTGCTTTTTATTGCTAAGACCATATCTTTGAATAAAAAACCCATGGATCAGTGCCTTATGTACATTTTACTAATGAATATTTATAGGGCCACCCACAGAGTGTACAATATCATACAAGCTACTCTATTTAGACAATGGTTATTTGGGAAAACCAGAAAGGCCTTTAGAAAAAAGCATGCTGTAAGCGGGATGCATTTTTATCCCTCCCAAAGGGAGAAGTATTCAATGGATATCTGAGCTTTTTCAGTTTTGTTGTCTTAAAAGTTTTATTTATTTTAGAAATAGTTACAACCTAGCCAGGTAAATATATTGCCATAAATTCCATTTAACTTTTTCCCTCACTGGAATAGCCTCATAAAAGACAACAAAGACCTGCAGAAAATTCAATGAGGGAATAAGATTGTCAATACATTGTGTGTATTTGAAAATAGAATGGTACAATCAGGTACAAAGAAGAGTCTGCATTCAAGTTAATAAAAATCAATCTAGAAGAAAACATGCTCTATTTTGGTGCCTAAGTAATCTTATCTTTTAATAACAATAAAATTTCCACTTTATAGGGATCTTTCTTTAGAGTCTCTATGAGTTTGCCAGCCAAAAGCTGGAATGGGGTAGACAATGCCCCCAGAAACTAAGGGTTTGTCCAAAATCCTCCATCTTCCTTCCATCAGTACAAGTGGCCTCTGCCATGCAGCAGGTTCCCCACAATAACCATCCCTCAACTTGCCAATCAATAATGTTGACAAGCAAGTGTTGTTCCAATTACGATTTCAAGTATAATTTGAAGGAAGTGGAAATTCATAGAAAAATATTTGTACTAGGTAATATTTTATTGCAAATAACAAAATGCATTTACTAAATGGTGGCTATATCATATTAATATAGTGACTCTATATACCTAAATAAAAAATAGCTAATCTGACCTCTTTTGACTGAACTACCATATTTTCATGTCTCAGGAAGCCATTGATTATAAGACATACCATCAATTTAATAACTTTCCAGGTGGAAAAGGAAAGCAACTACCACATAGAATGTACATATCAACTATAAGAAATACATTCATTTTAGAAATGTTAAGGCATAGGAAAAAAATGAGTCTTAAAAAAAAAACACTGTAAACTTAAATTTATACTTAGTTTGAAGAGCACTTATATATCCATTTTCTAATTTAATTCTACCACAATTTTATAAGGCATTATGATTATTATTCCAATTTTCTAGATTAAAAAGCTGAGCCTCCAGGACATTAACTTGCTCAAGATCATATTGTTAATAAACCAGTACCATAACTCTTCAATTCTAAATTCCATATTTTTTCCACTACCCCTATTACCTTCCCATCTTAAACTAGTAGAACTTTTTTTATCTAAAATATTTTTGCTGGCCACTAGTAGGGAAAAATAATGTTTAAAAAGACTACTACATTAGATTTCTCATAATTGCTCTTGAAATTCTTTCATATTTAGGAAAGGTTATCTTCATCCCAACCTATTAATCAAGTTTCATAATCATTGTAGGTTGTTGGGTTGAATAGAGAAACAGCTGTCCCAAAAGGAAACAGTCCTCCAAGAATAGATTTGGATCCCTGACCAAAAGCTCTAATGGATCCTCACATATCTCTGGAGGAGAGATACCTGCTTTTGTAGATTTAAACTTTGAATTGGCTGCATTAATTACCCTTGGCTGATTGTGAATCTTAACTTTTTTCTAAATCTTTGGCCTGATAAATATGGAGTGCCCACAAAGCTTTCATTAATTAGGTGTGCAATCAACGATCTCTACAACATTTTAGTGATCAGAGTAGAAGTCTGTAAATGGCTTTCTCCATTAACTAGATTGCTAGAAGTTGACTTGATTGCAGGAGTTTGGCTGGACATGAGCTCACGGGAGTGCATCCAATCTACAGTTGAAGATGCATTTTCCTAAAAAAGACATGTTCCATGGTGGCAGCATCCAAGGCTTCTGCATGGGATGGAGAGCACCATGGGCATCGGCCACCCACCAGGGCATGTGTGGTAGCTGCAGTGTGTGTAAAAAATGGAACAGCAGTGTACCTTTGTCAACACAATTATTACCACAACCCAGAAGAATTCAATCTCTAAGAGAGAAAAGGTTGTCCTGTCTGCTATGCCCTCAGACCTGTAGTGAAAGCCCTCAAGCCTGCTACATTGATCAGTGTTTCCCACCTTAAAAAAAAAAAAAGGTAACTGTGTTCTGCAATCCATCCCCACATCTTACCGCAGGGATACTGTTCTGGGGTCTATAAAATAAGTGGAGAACTTCTACTTTTGTCCCAATAAATACCAACAAATAAACAGAACTATTTATATGTGGTTATAAGTGAAACATTTCCCCAGAAACTATAAATTTAATGGTGATTATTTAAGAATTTGAATTTGCAGTTTACCTGTGTGGCTCAGATGGTTAAGCATCTGCCTTTTGCTCAGGTCATGATCTCAGCGTCCTGGCATGGAGTCCCATTCAGGCTCCCTCCTTACTGGGGAGCCCATTTCCCCTTCTCCTTCTGCCCCTCCCCCTCTTGTGTGCATGTGCACTCTCTCTCTCAAATAAATAATTAATTTAAAAAAGAAAGAATTTGGATTTGCTGCTAACATTCAGGGGCTGGCTTTGTGCTTTGGACCTAATCGTTTTATTAAGTCACTTCTTACCATTTAAAGAGGAATATTATAACTGAGCAAACAGCATAGCCAAGGCAAAGAGAATGAGAACTGAGAGGACACCAAAGAGAGAGGAGCCAATCATAAATGTGGAAACTAGTGGGAATTCCCAAGGCAATATCAAACTGATTTCCCCTATGTAATAACCAGATCTTTTCAGAGACCAGAGGGGCTTTTAATGGCCTCAAGAGAAAACAGCACAGGCAGACAGCTTTTGAAATGCACGAAAAAAACTCATTCTACTTCCTCTTTTAACATACTTTGGAAATAAAATAAGATACTTATAAAACAAATAAGAAAATTGAGTTGGTCATTAAAACATGCCCTGACTATAAAGAAAATTCAGAGTGGTTCCTTCGAGAGAAACTCCCAAAACCATTTAGAGTGGGGACCTGTGGTGTTATCCTTAGCTCTATCCAGAGGCCAAGAATGGCACAGATTACCTCAGCAGCCCCCGTTGCCTTAGGAGACTTGGATTTTACTCTTCCCACTGTTGTAGAAAGGGAACAGATGTCCCCTAGGCAATTTTTCTCCAAAGGACCTCAGAAAGTAACAGCTGCTACAGGCTTCAGCCATGCCTTCCAGGCGCTTCTGAAGATGAGGGAATTTCCTTCCTGCTTTCACCGCCCTCCTAGATTCTCCACCCACAGAGCTGAGCTTGCCTGGTCTGCTCCACCGCAGAGCACGAGGACAGATCTGATATACATAAATCAACATATTACTCATTTTCTAGCACTGCCTTTGACAGCTGTTACATGAGCACATTGTTAGAAACTGTCAAGCAGTGATACACAGTGCCTTTTACAACATATGTTGACTTTTATCTAATGTAGTTCCATAATTAGCCCCAGGGAAAGCAAATCCGGGCATCCACCTGGCTGTGTGATCTCAGTTAACCTTTGCTTTCTTCTGAGTAAAGTTAGGAGGGTGGGGGTGGAGAACCAGGCACCTGGGCCCCCAGGACTAAGAGAAAATCAGTAAGTATATGAGCTAGGTAGGGTAGGGCACAATTCTTACATCTTTCTGACCTCTGCCCATTCTCCATGGAAAGTATGCCTACAATCAGAGGCCAAGAGGTCTGGAGAGCTGCTCAGGTTGTTCAGATCCCCCAGGCCTGGATGAGTCTTGGAATTATTACTGGAAAAATCACCCTGGAACCTGGGCCACTCTAACATTAAAGAACTTGAAAGAAAAAGGTAAGCATTGCTTCAAATATTATCCTTGGTGCTCCTTTCAGAAAGGTGTTTCTCTTTCAGAAAAAAAAGACAAAACTTGCACACAATGAAAGTACATTTTTATTGAACTTCAGAGTGCAGCAGGTAACTTAGCAAGGTCACTTAGCAAGGTGATATAACAGACAGAATATATGCTTGCAGTAAGAGAGTCTAGACTCAAGTTCAACCTCCTCCATTTACCAACAGAGGAACCATGGGAAACCTTGTAATTTGCCGTGGCCTCAGTTTCCTCAGTTTCAAATGAGAGTAAGGGCAGAGGCACTATGTCAGAATGTCATGAAAGCCAGGAATTGTTCCCTGTGGCTCCTCCAGCACCATGGACAGTGCCTAGATCAAGGAATATCTTTAATGAATGATTTCATACACATGGTATTCTAATAAAAACCAAATGAGATGTAGAAACATTTTGAAGACAGAAAATCTGTGTCCAAATATGAGTTATCTGATTTAACTCTCTCTGTCTGATTTTGGGAGCCAAGTCAGAGATACAGCTCTAGTTATCTCAGATACAATGGACCAGAATAGATCTGAGTGAGCTTAAAGCGTGTGAATTGAACTAAAGGCACGAGAGCTTTCTCAATACTTATTTTAAATTTTAATATTTTAAAATACTTATTTTAAATATTTGAAGAGAGCTAGCATTCCTTACATAGACTAGACACACTTCAAGTCGAAAGTGCAGAAAAGAAGATCTTCTCCAGAAAGCACTATATCTCCTTCTTGGTCCCATCAGTTCAGATCCTGTCTAACCATCCATGAGCAACAGTTCTTCTTTCCTCCTTCAACGAGCATCACCTTAAGCACTGCGGTGTCAGAGCAAATGTGGGAATTCACAAATTACATAAACAAGATACCCATTCTCAAGTAATGTATTCTGTTAGTTTCTGGGTTACACCCTGGGGATATAATAAAGACAGGATGTTGCCCTTGACTTTAGGGAGTTAATGGTCCAATGGAAGAGAGAGTTCAACAAAGCAATGGTATAAAAAGCTATGCATAGAAGTAGAGGGTGAAAGAAAAAAGGGCCAAAGACAGAATCCCATAGAACAGACATTTAGGGTATTGGTGAAGATGAGATTCCAAAGTAGGAAGAAAACTAAGATATAAAGATTTCATAGAAACCAATAGGGAAGAAAATTTCAAGAATGATTCCTTGCTTAGATGCAATTCAAGTGAGATAAGAACCAAGAACAATTCACTGGATTTACCAACTAGCAATAGGTATATGATTTTATTGAGATGTGAAAAATTAAGTACGATTATAATGAAGGAGCTAACTAAGGGTAAAATGATAGAAATTATGAATGCTATAGGAACTTAGAAGAGAGAGAAAAAGATCTCTTGGGACCATGAGGTTAAGGGGTAATTCATCTAGGAGGTATGAATTGAAGTGGGACTTGGAAGATTAGAATTTGGAGGGAAAAAGTGAAACTAGAGTTTACAATTAGGGGTACTGGTCTGAGTAAAACACTAGCCTGTGGATGTTCCAGTCCTATCCAGAACAGAGAGGTTTATGGGGGATGAGGCTGGGAAGGAGTCTGAAGTCAGACTCCCAAAGAGAGGGAGAAAGGATTCAGATGTCAGCTTCCTAGCTGATCCCTTAAGGCTTTGGGGCAGAATCTAAAAGATGAACTCAGAAATTGGAAGAAATTGATGTAACAACCATGTATAGGACAGATTGGAAAGAAGGTAACTAGGGAAATACAGTACTAAGAGAAAGAAATTAGGGCTTAAGTTAGCAAACATAAAGGGTTACTCTTTCATCCATAAAACGGTATTTTCATTACAAAAGGTATAAGAAACCATTTGCCCCCTTAACAAGTCTCCTTGCCCCTTACGTCAAGTATGCAAGATTTCCTTAGAGTTTAAGGACATAGTCTCCAAAGTCATACAGATCCAGTTCAAAGCCCAAACCACTGACTTACTAGCTATAGGATCTCATTAGGTTGCCTGACTCCTCTCAGCCTCAATTTCTTCTTCTCTAAAATGTGTAGGACCTATTCCAACAATTTTAACTATGTAAAAACAGGCAGTTCATGTATGGCTCACAAAGACTAAGCATTCAATAAAAGTTATATCATGGTATTTTATTATTACAGAATATTGTTCAACCACATCAGAGAAATATCTGCAAATGAAGAATATATTTTTAAAAAATACCCCAAGATACACCAGTCATCAATAGACAAATGAAAAATTACTTAACCTTAGATATTCAAAAATTAAATAATGTAATTAATTAAAAATTAAACAAACTGGCAATACCAAATATGGCAAGTGATTCCATGATGATCACGAAGGCCCCTGATGTACACATGCTATATAATGCCTCCCCTTGGGTATGAGCAAAATTGGTGAATATAGTATCTGCCTTATGATTATATTTGTACCCACTGACTTTTCAGTTAATCAAAAGGGAGCTTATCCTGGATAAGCCTGACCTAATCAGCATTGCCTTTAGAAGAAGGTAAAGTGTCAGAGAGGCCTTGAGTGACCTTGAAGATGTAGAATCCTCCATGAGTCCTACAGCTTCAAAGAAATGAATTCTACAAACAACTGTGAGAGCTCAGAAAAGAACCCAAGGTTCAGATAGCCCCCAACCCAAGCCAACGCCTGGAGGGACCCTGAGCAGAAAACCCTATTAATCTGTACCCAGACTCTAACTCATGCAAATTGTAAGGTAGCACATTTAAGTTGTTTTAAACCACCATGTTTGTAACTTTTTTTTATTCATTATTTTTATTAACACATATTGTGTTTTTAGCCCCAGGGGCACAGGTCTGTGAATCATCAGGCTTACACATTTCACAGTGCTCACCATATCGCATACCCTTCCCAAAGCCCATAACCCAACCACCTGTAACATTTTTTTTTTTTAATGCAGCCATAGGAAACTAATATACTGAGTGCTGGCAAAAATGTAGAGAATTAGGAAATTGTCCCTAACTCTTTATGGGAATGTACTTGAATTCCATTTGGAAGGCAGTTTGGCATTATCTGGTAAGTTTGAAGACGCACATTCACCATGTCCATCCAATTCTGAGCTTTCGTACATATCCTAGATAAACTCCTGCCTAGTGCATATGTATAAGAATGTTCATCGCAGTGTGGCTTAAATAGCCAGACGCTAAAAACAATCTAAATTAAATGTCTATCAAGATGAGAATAAATAAATGGTGGTATATTCAGAAAATGGAATACTGATCAACATTGAAAATGAGCAAACTATGGTTCTATGATAATATGGATGAATCTCAAAAACATAATACATAAAGAAGCAAGATGCAAAAAGGGTACACAAATTCCATTTCCATAAAGTTTGCAAACAGGCAAAACTAGGCTGTTCCTATTTAGAGATACATACAACGGTATTAAAAAAAAAAAAGTAGAGGTTTTTTTTAGAGGCAAGAAAGTGGTTTTCACAAACTTCAAGATGGTGGGGGGCAGGGAGTGGGGGAAGAAGAGATTGTGTATGGGGATAGGAAAGCACAGGATTTACCAGGTGCTGGCAATGTCTGTTTTTCTTTTTCACACTGGTGTTTGCTTTTAAAAATTTAAACTATATGCACACCTCTGTATAAAGGATATATCTCACAACAAAAAAGAAGGGAGTGAAGACCTCTGAATGGTGCTCTCTTACCACCATTCATAATAACAGCTTGAAAAAGTCCTAGAAACACAGATTTGGAGGCTCCTCTGACATGTGGAAACCCAAACAGCCTGCCCTGAGCTTGGGACTGATGGCTCCGTGTGCCTCTACCCCCTCCCTGCAGAGCCATCAGACTTCTGACACCTGTGCCAGGCTCAGCAGCTGTGGCTGGGAGGAAGGAGCCATCAGGAGCCGTCACTAGCAGCAGACTAATAATAAGATTCATTTCTTTGAGACTCCCAGGACACAACCAGGGAGACTAGAGAATGCTAATGCTGCCTGCTAGGGCTCTGGGGGCTGCTTACTTATTTTTATTTTTTAAGGTCAATTGTTTCAGGTCGGTACACTTATTAGAGAGGGGATCAGCGGAAAAACACTGTGTGCCTCTGTTCTAAGCCTAAAAGGAAAAGCCAGACAAAAGGAAGACATTCGTTCACTAATCATGTCTGAATCCTCTCTTCTGGAGCCTGCCTGAAGTGGCCCAGTGCAGAATCAAGACCTGTAGTCACTCTGGCACTTAAAGGAGGGAGAGCCCGAGTCATAAGATTGAGACTGAAAATTTGGGGGGAGCTTCCCTGGCTCTTTCTTTCCTCCAGCCCTTCCTAAAGTTTATTTTTCTTCTTCATCATCATCATCGTCATCCCTGTATTATTTTCTTATTGTTGTATAATAAAATACCATACTGAGCGGCTTAAAATGACCTAAACTTATTACCACAAAGTCTCTGTAGGTCAAAAGTCTGGGCATGAATGGCATGGCTGGGCTCTCCACTTTGGGTCTAACCTGGTGAAATCTACATGTTGAAAAGAGCTGTGGTTCTCTCTGGGTCTGAACAGAATCTGCTGCTCAATCAGACTTTGGTAAAAATCAGCTCTTTGCAGTTGTATCACTGAGGTCCTCGTTTCCTTTCTAGCTGTTATAGGGGGTCGCCCTCAACTCCCAGAAGCTGCCCTCGCTCCTTATTCCACAGCCCACTCCATCTTCAAAGTTAGCGGCAGGGGCGTCTGGGTGGTTCAGTGGGTTAAAGCCTCTGCCTTTGGCTCAGGTCATGATCTCGGGGTCTTGAGATAAAGCCCGACATTGGGCTCTCTGCTCAGCAGGGAGCTTGCTTCCTCCTCTCTCTCTGCCTACTTGTGATCTCTGTCCGTCAAGCAAATAAATAAAATCTTAAAAAAAAAAATAAAGTTAGCAACAGAAAATTTCTTGTGTCCAGATCCCCCCATGCTTCTAATCTCAGACTTCTTTGTGTTATGACAGGAGAAAACTCTGCTTTTATAGGGCTCAGATGGTTAGGGCAGACCTGCCTGGATAATTTCCCTATCTTAAAGCCAGCTGATTTGAGATCTTAATTATGTCTGCAATTCTTCACAGCCATATCTAGTTCAACATTTGAATAACTGGGGAAATGTATGGGTAAACCAGGGGCCAAGAATCTTGGCAGATTACCTTAGAATTCAATCACCAATTGCTAATTCCGTTATTCTGAACAAAGGTTTCATAGCGGTGTAAACAAATTAATACACCCAGAGAGGAAAATGTCAAGGAATGTTCTATGCAACAGGGAGATTTCTTAAGTTTTTGAGTTGAAGTATACCCTGGAATTGGGAATAATGGCTTTTATTCATTCACTCATTCAACAAACATGTTAGGCATCCCATGACATTTC
Organism: Mustela erminea; assembly: GCF_009829155.1. NCBI lineage: Eukaryota > Metazoa > Chordata > Mammalia > Carnivora > Mustelidae > Mustela > Mustela erminea. Next base: position 28,686,784 of record NC_045622.1, read on the forward strand.
CAGCTTAAAAAGACGAGAAATCACAAAAGACCCAAATGGCTAAAGTAATCCTGAGAAAGAAGAATGAAGCTGAACACATATACTCCCTGATTTCAAACTATACTACAAAGCTATAGTAATCAAAACAGTATAGTACTAGGGTGCCTGGGTAGCTCAGCTGGTTGAACATCCAACTCCTGATTTTAGCTCAGGTCATAATCTCAGGGTTATGAGATCAAGTCCCACATGGGGTTCCATATTGAGCATGGAGCCTCCTTAAGATTCTCTCTCTCTCCCTCCCTCTACCCCTCCCCCATTTCTCTCTCTTAAAAAAAAAATAGGGTGCTTGGGTGGCTCAGTGGATTAAGCCTCTGCCAGCTCAGGTCATGATCTCATGATCTCATATGGGGCTTTCTGCCCCACATGAGAGGCCTTCTGCTCAGCAGGAAGCCTGCTTCTCCCTCTCTCTCTCTGCCTGCCTCTCTGCCTACTTGTGATCTCTGTCTGTCAAATAAATAAATAAAATATTTAAAAATAAATAAATAAACAAAAAAGAACAGTATAGTATTGGCATAAAAATAGACATATAGAACACTGAAACAGAATCCAGATCCCAGAAATAAAACCCACATATACTGTTAACTATTTGACAAGTGACCCAAAGTACTTAATAGAGAAAGGACAGTCTTATCAATAAATGGTGTAGGGAAAGCTGAATAACGATGCAGAAAAATTAAATTGGACCCCTATTCTACACCACTCACAAAAATTAACTCCAAATGGATTAAAGATTTAAATATAAGACTCTAAGCCATAAAACTTCTAGGAAAAAATATAGGGGGAAAGCCCTTTGACATATGTCTTAGCAACGACACCAAAAGCACAACAACAAAGAAAAAATAGTAAGTGGAACTACACCAAAATAAAGACTTCAACACAGCAAAACAATCAACAAAATGAAAAGGCAACATATATAATGGGATCAAATATTTTATAGTGGTCTAATATCCAAAATACTCAAAATATATAAACAAATAAATAACAAAATACCCAATTAAAGAATGTGTAGTGAAACCAAACAGACATTTGTCAAATAAGACATGCAGATGATCAATAAGGACATAAAAAATGCTCAAGATCATTAATTATCAGGAATTATCAGGAAAATGTTAGTCAAAACTACAATGAGATATCACCTCATACCTGTTAGAATGGCTATCATAAAACAAACAAACAAACAAACATAAAACACAAGAGATATCAAGTGTTCGTGAGGATGTATATAGAAAGGGAATCCTTGTGCACTGTTGGTGGGAATATAAACTGGTACAGCCACTGTGGGAATAGTATGGAAGTTCCTCAACAAATTTAAAAATAGAACTGTCATATAATCAGCAATTCTACTTCTGGGTATTCAAAAAAATGAAAGCAGGTTATTGAAGAAATATCTGAACTCCTATGATCCTTGAAGCATTATTCCTGATAGCCAAGATATGAAAACAACCTAAATGTCCATCTATGGATGGATGAATAAAGCATACACTGTATTACATACAACAGAGTATTACTCAGCCATGAAAAAGAATGAAAGCCTTCCATTTGTGATAACATGGATGGCCCTTGAGGATATTATGCTAAGTGAAGTAAGACCAACAGAAAGACAAATACTGTGTAATATCACTTTTCTGTGGAATCTAACAAAGCCAAACTCAGAAACGGAGAGTAGAAAGGTGGGTAACAGGGGCTGGGGGATGGGTGAAAAGGGAAAATGTTGGTCAAATAGTACAAACTTTCAGTTAGAAGCTGAATAAATTCTGGGTATCTAATGCAATAGCATTGTGGTTATTGATATCAGTACTATACTATATACTTGAAAGTTTCTAAGGAATATCATAAATGTTCTCACCACAAAAAAGAAATGGTCAGGAATACAACAGGAATGTCCACTCTCACCACCATTGTTCAACATAGTACTGGATGTCCTAGTCTGATCAATCAGACAACAAACAGAAATAAAAGGCATCCAAATCAGCAAAGAAGAAGTCAAACTTTCACACGTTACAGATGATATGATAATCTGCGTAGAAAACCCAAAAGACTCCACCAAAAACAATTGCTAGAACTGATACAGGAATTCAGCAAAGTCATAGGGTATAAAATCAATGCATAGAATTCTGTTGCATTTCTATACACTAACAAAGAAGCACCAGAAAGAGAAATCAAGAAATTGATCCTGTTCACAATTGCACCAAAAACTGTAAGATACCTAAGAATAAACTTACCCAAGGAGGTAAAAGATCTGTATTCTGAAAACTGTAGAACACTTTTGAAAGAAATTGAGGAAGATCCAAAGAAATGGAAAAACATGCCACGTGCATGGATTGGAAGAACAAATATTGTTAAAATGTCTATGTTACCCAAAGCAATCTACACATTCAATGCAATCCCTATCAAAATATCACCAGCATGTGTCACAGAGTTGGAACAAGCAATTCTAAAATTTGTATGGAACCAGAAAAGATCCCGAATAGTTAAAGTAATGTTGAAAAAGAAAACCAAAGTTGTCACAATTCTGGACTTCAAGCTGTATTACAAAGCTATAATCATCAAGACAGTATGCCAGCACTAAAACAGATACGTAGATCAATGGAACAATTGAACCCAGAAATGGACCTTCAATTCTATGGACAATGAGGCTTTGACAAAGCAGGAAAGAGTATCCAACAGAAAAAATACAGTCTCTTCAACAAATCGTGTTGGGATAATCTGGCAGCTACAATGCAGAAAAAGGAAACTGGAACACTTTATTACCCTGTACACAAAAATAAACTCAAAATGGATGAAAGACCTAAATGTAAGACAGGAATCCAACAAAATCCTAGAGGACAACACAGGCATCAACCTCTTTGACCTTGGCTACGGCAATGTCTTACTAGACACATCTCCGAAGCTAAGGGAAACAAAACCAAAAACGAACTATTGGGACTTTATCAGAATAAAAAGCTTTTGCACAACTAAGGAAACAGCCAACAAAACTAAAAGGCAACTTATGGAATGGGAGAAAATATTCACAGATGACATGTCAGAAAAAGGGCTAGTATCCAAAATCTATAAAGAACTTATCAAACTCAACACCCCAAAAATAAAAATGTCAGTCAAGAAATGGGCAGAAGACATGAACAACATTTCTCCAAAGAAGACATACAAATGACCAACAAACACATGAAAAAGTGCTCAACATCACTCAGCATCAGGGAAATACAAATCAAAACCACAAGGAAAGACTACGTCACACCAGTTAGAATGGCAAAAACTAACACGATAGGAAATAACAGATGTTGGTGAGGATGTGGAGAAAAGGGAACCCTCTTACACTGTTGGTGGGAATGCAAACTCATGCAGACACTCTGGAAAACAATAATGGAGATTACCCAAAAAGGTAAAAATAGAACTATTCTATAACCAGCAATTACACTACTATGTATTTATTCAAAGGATTCAAACATAGTGATTTAAAGAGGCAAATGTACCCTGATGTTTATAGCAGCAATGTGCACAATAACCAAACTATGGGAAGAGCCCAGATGTCCATCAAGAGATGAATGGATAAACACATACATACCTATAGTGGAATATTACTCAGTCATCAAAAAGAATGAAATCTTGCCATTTGCAATGATGTGGGTGGAACTAGAGGGCATCATGCTAAATGAAATAAGTCAGTCAGAGAAAGACAAATACCATCTGATTTCACTCATAAATGAAATTTAAGAAATAAAACACATGAACATAGGAGAAGGGAAGGAAAAACAGAATAAGACACAGAGAGAGAGGGAAATCATAAGGGACACTTAGCTATATGTAACAAACCCAGGGTTGGTAGGAATTGAGGGATGGGGTAAATGGTGGTGGACATTAAGGAGGGCATTTGATGTAATAAACACTGGGTGTTATACACAACTGGTGAATCACTAAACTCTATCCCTGAGATTCATAATATACCATATGTTAACTAAATTGAATTTAACAAAATAAATTTTTAATGCATTAGACAAAAAAAATAAAATAAAAGCATGAGAACATTGTATTCCATCAAAAAATAAAAAATAATACATTAGAATGTGAAAAAAAGAAATGGTAATTATGTCACTCGATAGATGTGTTAGCTAAAACTAGAGTGGTGATCATGTTGCTATATGAGTGTATCAAATCAACACATTGTATACAACAATGTTATATGTCAATTGTATCTCAAAATTGGAAAAAGTTAGAAAAGAGAGAGATGCACAAAACTATAATATCTACTTAACAAATATGTAGTGGGTACCTACTATGAGGCAAGTGTTGGATACCCAGGATATTGTTATGAATGATTATGGCAGGTACAAAGTAAAATACTGTAAGTTATAGCACAAAAGTCTCAATTCAGAATTAAAAAAAAAAAAAAAAAAGATTTTTAACCAGACTCTTAACTACAGAAAACAAACTTGATAGTTACCAGGAAGGATGTGGGGATAGAGAAGAAAAGAGATGATGAGGAATAAGGAGGGCATTTGTGATGAGCACCAAGTGATACATGGAAGTGTTGAATCACTATATTGTATACCTGAAACATGTAATATTATACATTGTCTACCTGAAATTAGAACAAAAACTTAACAAATAAAGAGCTCCTTAAGCAGAGCAATATAGTAGAGCAACACTGTTACAAAAGAAGAAACAATGGGATGTGCTTTATTTTAAGAAAAAGTGAGGGCATGAGGGGAATGATATACTCGGTAGAGAAAATGATGTGAAGAAAATCTCAAAGGTGACAAACAGCAGGGTACCTGGATAACAGCATACAGCTCACTTGGGGTAGGGTACAAGTGATATGAAGGGACATTTATACAGCATAAGAATATAAAGGAGCTTGGAGAAGATTTTGAAGCATGTTGAAGGGCAATGAACAATCCACTTCATTAGGATGTGGCACGGACAAAGCTTCACTCTGAGAAGATCAACTGAAGGAACACCACATACTCACTCCTTCAATATTTATTGAAAATGCAGTATGTGGCAGGTACTACAAGTTCAGACTCCTGCCCTCCAGACACTTCTATTCTAGGGGAGAAGACAACAATAACAATAAAATTAACAGGATAATTTCAGATCATGAGTATTATGAAGAAAAAAACAAAGCAGGATAATGTAATAGAGATTAGGCGAGAACCATTTTAAGTTGGATGTCAGAGATGGCTTCTCTAAGCAAGCGGCACTGGAGCCAAGACCTGAGCCGTAGAAGCAAGCAAGCCATGCAAAGATGGCGGTGCTCTCCCACACGGAGGCTGCAGGAAGAGGTCTGGTGTGCACTGTCACATTTGAGCAAGAACAAGCAGGTGGTGGGAGTAAGGGGGACAGTGAGGGAGACGGTGACTTTAATTGTTACAAACCCAGAAGTGCTGAGAGAAAAGTCTAAGAACACACGTATCTTTCTCTACACCCAAATCACAGTTCTCTCCACTCTCCTTCCCAGTCCAGACAAGCAGATCTGCCCACATTTCCACATACAGCTTCATACACTGGATTCTAGTCTGTACCTCAAAATCTGACACTCTCCTAGCTCCTGCCAACTCTCCTTAAGCAGGACTGGATCTTGTTGTCATTGTATTTATTCACTGGGAAGGCATTATGTCCTCTAGACTCGCTAATATCAATGGTCGCCCCACTTGACCTCTAATTCCCAGTTACCTGGCCTCTACAGTTGCTCTTCTCCTTCTCTTCATCCCCACCTTTGGAGTGAAGCTCTTTATACTCTCTGAACTCTAGTTCACTTGCCTCTATTATTTCAGATCTTGCCGAGCCAGAAGCAATTTAAGAACTCATATGAACAGGGCCAAGGACCCTATGTGGTAGTTCAAAGCATGGATGCAACCAGCCTTCTTCATTTGTGGGACACACAGCTGGCCATGGGATCCTCTACTCTGAGTTGGCTCTGTGGTCATATCTGACCTGCTTCCATTTCTGCCATTCCCTTGATCTCAATGTTTCACATTCAGCCCATCTAAAGTTCAGTAAATCATTATACCACTAAACCTCTTCCCCATCCTCTTATTTTTAGTTCATGTTAGACCTTCCAACACTCTACACAAACCCACACACAGACACACACACAGTTTCTGTTCTTTTTTTTTTAATCTCTTTACCCATACCAAACACTGTTGATAACAAAAGGGCCCTTGTTCTAATTTAACTCGTCTGTAAGTAATCTGATTTCTTTCTTTAGAAGAGAAATTTAAATTAATTTTTATCTTTTTTTTCCTTGATATGTTGCTATTTTACTGTGCGGTATCTAGATGTGGATTCCTATTTGTATGCTGTTCTGCATTGGAACACATTATCAATGCGTAAGCCTCGTGTGCCACCCCCATCAAACGAAACTTCCCCTACTATTAACATCCCTAATCGCACCTTTACGTTTGTTACAGTCAATGAAACTACATTGACACATCATTATCACTCAGCATCCATGGTTTACAGTAGGGTTCCCTCTTGCTGTTGTACCTTCTGTGGGTTTTAATAAAGTGTGGTGACATATATCTACCACTACAGCATCATACAGAATAGTTTCACTGCCCTAAAAATTCTCTGTACTCTGCCTATTCATCTTTCATTCCAGTTAGCCTCTGGCAATCCTCTTACTGCCTCCATAGGTCTTAAATGCCTTTGTAGAATGTCATATAATTGAGATCATACAATATGCAGTCACCTCAGATTGGTTTCTTTCACTTAGTAATATGCAGTTAAATTTCCTCCATGTCTTTTTGTGGCTTGATAGCTCTCTTCTCTTCAGTGCTAAATAATATTCAATGTCTTAGATGTACCACAGTTTATTGATTCACTTACTAAAATACATTTTGGGGGCACCTGGGTGGCTCAGTGGGTTAAGCCTCTGCCTTTGGCTTGGGTCATGGTCTCAGGGTCCTGGGATCGAGCCCCGCATTGGGCTCTCTGCTCAGCGGGGAGCCTACTTCCCCTCTCCCTCTGCCTGCCTCTCTGCCTACTTGTGACCTGTCAATAAATGAATAAAATCTTTATTAACTAATTAATTAATATCTTGATTGCCTCTATTTTTGGCTATCATGAATAAAATTGCCATAAATATCCATACACAGTTTTTGTGTAGACATAATTTTCAGTTCTTTTGGCTAACTACCAAGGAATGTGATTACTGGAATGGTATGGCAAAAGCATGTTGAGTTTGGTAAGAAACATCTGAAACATCTTCCAAAGTGACTATACCATTTCACGTTCCTATCAGCAGTGAATAAGTGTTCCTGCTGCTTCAAATTCTTGTCAGCATTTGGTCCTGTCAGTGTTTTGATTTTGGCCATTCTAATAGGTGTGTAGTTGTATCTTATTGTTATCTTAATTTATAATTCTCTAATGACATATAATGTGGAACATCTTTCCATATGCTTATTTTCCATCTGTATATTTTCTTTGGTGAGGTGTCTCTTAAAGGTTTTGGTCACTTCTTTATCAGGTTCTTCATATTTTTATTAAGTTTTAAGAGCTCTCTGTATATTGCAGATAACAGGCTTTTATCAAATATGTCTTTAAAAAATATTTTATGCCTGTCTGTGGCTTACTCCTCATTCCCTTGACATTGTTTTTCACAGCATGGAGGTTTTAATTATAATGAAGTCCAGCCTATCAGTTGTTTCCTTTGGGGATTATGCCTTAGATATTGTATATAAAAAGTCACTGCCATACCCAAGTTCATCTAGATTTCCTCTTATGTTATCTTTTTAGGAGTTTTATAGTTCTGTGCTTCACATGGAGGTCTCTGATCTATTCTAAACTGATTTTTGTGAAGGTGCAAGGTCTGTGTTTAGATTCATTTTTCACATGCACATGTCCAGTTATTCCAACACCATTAGTTCATTGTATTGCCTTTGCTCCCCTGCCAAAGATCATTTGGTTATATTTATTGGGTCTATTTCTTGGCTCTCTATTCTACTGATCTATTATCTATGCTTTCACCAATAACACACTGTCTTAATTAAAGTAGCTTTACAGTGAGTCTTTAAGTTGGGTAGCATCAGTCTTCCAGCTTTGTTCTTCTCCTTCAAGAATATGTTGACTGTCTTTTGCTTCTTCATATAAACTATGGAGATATCCACAAAACAACTTGCTATGATTTTTATTAGGATTGCATTAAATCTATAGATCAAGTTGGGAAGAATTTACATTTTGATGATATTGAGCCTTTTACTCATAAACCTGGAATATCTCTCCATTTGTTTAGTTCTTCTTTAATATCTTTCATTAGAGTTTTGTAGTTTTCCCCATATAGATCTTGTATATATTTTGTTAGATTTATACCTAAATGTTTCATTTTGGGGAGTGCTACTCCAAACGGTAATGTGTTTTTCATTTCAAATTCCACTTATTCATCGTTGGATTCACTTTTCTCCTTGCTGAAATACATTCTTTAACACATCTTTTTGTGAGGGCATGATTGGAAAACTCTATTGTCTGAAAACTCTATTGTGTTTTTTCTAGCACTTGAATAATATTTGAATTGGAGCTTAAACTCCTGAGTTGACAGTGATTTTTTTTCTTTAGAACTTTGAAATACTACCCCTTTGTCTTTCAGCTTCCATTGTGTAATAGACACAATATGTGTGTCCCAGCAACACATCCTCTACCTGAGCTAGGGCTTATTCCCCAGCTGCTGTGAGGACTGTTGCTGACAGGTCACAGCTACACCCTTCTCAGGAGATTTGCCCTTGGCTGAGAAGAGCTGGCTTACCCTGAAATTACAAGGAGGCTATGTTACCCCCACACTTCACTCCCTCCTCCTCCTTCTCCCATTCCCTGTGCCTCATCCAATGACTGACTTACAGGAGTAGAGAAGCATAGCTTTGTTGCCTCAAGGTGGAAATGGCACCTCTGGGTGCCATTCATTGATCCCCAAGGACTGGACTAAGACTAGACTTTAGTTCTTGTCTAACAAGTAGACTCTAGACTGTTCCCTTGCTCTAACTTACTGCCCTCACTCCCTTACAGGTTTTGTCCCTTCAGTAAGTAAGTTGCATAAGAATCTCCATCTCAGGGGCACCTGGGTGGCTCAGTCGTTAAGCATCTGCATTCAGCTCAGGTCATGATCCCAAGGTCCTGGGATTGAGCCCCATGTCAGGCTCTCTGCTGTCAGGAAGCCTGCTTCTCCTTCTCCCACTCCCTCTGCTTGTGTTCCCTCTCTCACTATGTCTCTCTCTCTCTCTGTCAAATAAATAATAAATTAACTAACTAAAAAAATTTTTTTAATTAAAAAAGAATCTCCATCTCAGGTTCTTCTAGAGAACTCTACCTAAAACATATTTTTACTGGTACTAATGATTAGAATAATGTCTAAACATTACTGAGCACTTAATGTAGAATGGACACGGAGAGATAAGTTCTTTACCTGTATTATTTCATACAATTCTCACAATGACCCTATGGAATAAGAACACTATTATTCCACTTGTATTAGTTTTCTGTGGCTGCTGTAACCCATCACCACAAGCTGAATGATTTACAACAACAGAAATTTATTCTTTTACAACTCTGGAGGCCAGAGGTCCCAATGAGGGTATTGGCAAAGTCACAGCCCTTCTGGAAGCTCTACGGGATAAACTGCTCTTTGCCTGTTCCAGCTTCTGGTGGCTGTCAGCATTCCTTGACTTGTGGCCGCCTCATTCCAATCCTCCCTCCATTGTCACACTGCCTCCTCCTCTTCTGTTTGTCAGTCTGATAAAAATATGCATGACTGCACTTAGGCCCACCTGGATAAAACAGGACAAAAATCTCTCAAGATCTTTAATCACATTTTTTTGCCCAATAAGTTAATACTCACTCTTTTGCCATATTGGGTAATGGTCATACGTTCTGGGATTCAGGAATTGGGCATACCTTTTTTAGAGGCTACCGTTCAGCCTATTATACCAGTTTATAGATGAGGAAAGAGAGGACAAAGGCAAAAGTAAAAGGTCTGGTAAACAGAAATCACAAAATAAGATGAAAGAAATACATCATAAAAGCAATAAATTTAAATGGCCAGAGCATCTCAGGATGGGAAAAAAATTAGCTAAATGTGGTTTACAGAAGACACACCAAAATTATAAGATTCAGAAAGTTTGAAGAAAGAGAGACTGAAAAGGACATTCCAGCAAACCCTATTTCAGAGAAACCTGGAGCAGCCAAATTAATGACAGACAAAATCAACCTTGAGGCAAAAGGCATTAGTAAGAATTAGTTGGAAGTATTAATCATGATAGCTTATGGTGCAATAATAAACAACCCAAAATTTGCAGTAACTTCCAAACGAAAAAAAAAAAAAATTCTCATTTCTCACTCGGCAACACGTTCACCACAGATTGAGACCAACTCTGCTTTATAATACGTCCACTCCTTGGATTCAGACTAACAGATTAGTCCCTGTCTAAAACTGCTGGTGTCTGAGCCAGAAGGAAAGAAAAAGACATTATGAACAATGTGTTGGCTATTAAATCCATTTGCAAGTAATGCTTCTCACTTCCACTTGACTTCACTGCCCAAACCAAGTCACACAACAAAATCTTCCCAAGGGGAAGAGAAGTAAAATCTTACCTTAGTTGGGAGAGTAAATATTTTAACAATACTACTATCTATCATATGGGACCACTGCAGAATGATCAAGAAAACAATTCACCTGTTACAAAAATACTGTCATTTCATGCAAATAATTATTTAAACCTCAAAATATTTTTAAACTGACAAAATTACATTTAGAAAATGAAAATTTCAAAATCATACTTGGAGATTTAAGATATTTCTATCCAAAATGGATAAAGCAAGTACATGGAATTACTAAAGACATTGCAGACTCAAGCAACAATGTAAGGAAGTTTGATCAAACAGACATGCAGATAGAATACTGCACCAATGGGACACCTGAGTGGTTCAGAGGGAGCCTACTTTTCCTCTGCCTGTTGCTCCACCTGCTTATGCTGTTTCTCTCTCACAAATAAAAAAATAAAATCTTTTTTAAAAATAAAATTAATTAATTAATTAATTTAAAAAAGAATGCTGCACCAACAGAGACTATCCATGGAGCATGCATAAAAATTGAACTTGAACCAAAAAGAAAAAATTAACTTGACCCAGCACAGAGAGACAGCTCAGAAATTTTAAAAGTATCAACATCATATAGAACAAATATTCTAAGCAAGATAGTTTAATATCTTATATACATATATACATATAAATATATATGTATATATTTATATATATATTTTAGAATATTTGTCCTATATGTATTTACATATATATGTAAATATATACATATGTATAAATATATACATATATGTAAATACATATAGAACAAATATTCTAAGCAAGAAAGTTTAAGAAATACATGTTAGAAATTTCAATGCATTCTTAAATAATCCTTGGATATAGCAAATCATTAGCTAATATTTAAAAGTTAGCAAAATTATACATATTATATTATATTTATATATTAAAACTTACAGGATGCAGCTAAAGTTGTATTTAGAGGTAAATATATAGCCATAAATGCATTTACTAGAAAATAAAGATTGAAAAATACCTAAATAGCAAGAATATAGAAAATAATAACAACATAGTGTACAGAACTTAAATAATGATAATAATAAAAAAACTAAAAACAAAATATATAGAAAATAAAGATTAGGGATATCTGGGTGGCTCAGTCACTGGGCAGCTGCCTTCAGCTCGGGTCATGATCCCATGGTCCTGGGATTGAGTTCTGCATCAGGCTCCTTGCTCAGTGGGGAGCCTGCTTATCCCTCTGTCACCCCCCCGGCTTGTGCTCTCTCCCATTTCTCTTTCTGTCAAATAAATAAATAATATATTAAAAAAAAACAAAACAAAACAAAACAAAAATTAGAGCCAATAAGAAAGTTTGACAAGTTTGTTACAGAGGTAATCAATTTCTAAAAATCAGTTGTGCTCCTACATACAAAGATATCTTAAAATAATATGAAAATTTTTAAATTGACCAAATAATAGAAAAATCATAATGTCAAGGAATAATAATAAAAAAGCCATACATCATATGTCTGAATTATAAAATTTTGTTGAAAGATGTTAAAGAAAACATAAAAGAAAAGTTGTGTTTATAAGTGAGAAGGTGATATTATAAAACTATTCTCTTCAAATTAATCTAAATATTTTGTGTCATTTAACTAAATTCAGACAAGAATCTTCAGGAACACTGAAAAGCCACTTCTAAAATGTGTACATAAAATCAAATGATGAGGGCGCCTGGGTGGCTCAGTGGGTTAAGCCGCTGCCTTCGGCTCAGGTCACGATCTCAGGGTCCTGGGATCGAGTCCTGCATCAGGCTCTCTGCTCAGCAGGGAGCCTGCTTCCCTCTCTCTCTCTGCCTGCTTCTCTATCTACTTGTGATTTCTCTCTGTCAAATAAATAAATAAAATCTTTAAAAAAATAAATCAAATGATGAAAAACTGACCAAAAATTTTTAAGAAGAACCTAAGGACATAATCATTATATTAAATATCAAGACATTATAAAGCTTTAATTAAAATAATGTGGCACTACTACAGAAATAAAGAAAGCAAAATAGAGTGTCCAGAGATAAAACCTTCAATATAATGGACCACGGTTCATTACCTAACAGAGTGATGACATAGGTCTCTGAGGGAAGAGTGAAATGATAAATAAATGGTGTTCACCCAACTCAGCACTCATGTGGGGCAAAAAACATATATTCCTCACTCCGTACCAAAAATATATTCCACACAGATCTAAAAACTAAATGCAGAACAAATTCTTAAAAACCTTTGGAAGGGGGCACCTGGGTGGCTCAGTTAAGCATCTGCCTTTGGCTAAGGTCTTTATCCAGGGTGCTGGGATCGAATCCCACATCAGGCTCCCTGCTCTGCAGGCAGTCTGCTTCTCCTTCTACCCCTCCCCACACTCATTCTCTCAATCTCTCTCTCTTGCTTTCTCTCTCAAATAAATAAAATCTTAAAAAAAAAAAACTTTGGAAGAAAATGAAAGAATATCTTTATGTCCTCAGGGTAGGGAAGAATTATTTAAAGCACAAAAAGCACCAGTTATAAAGAAGGCTTATAAAATTCCCATTAAAACTGAAAACCTGTAACATGAAAAGTTACCATAAGTAAGTTGAAAATACAAACTACAGATAAGAAAAAGATGTAAGACATATAACTAACAAAATATTTCTATTCAGAACAAATAAAAACAACTAAATAAGCAAAACGCAAACAATCCTATGGAAAGATTGGCAACTGGAAGAAACAGGCAATTCATAGGGGGATTAAAGTGGAAATGGCCAAAATGTGAAAATACAGACAACCTCATATTTACAAACTTACACTCATAGAAATGTAAATTACATTTCATATCCATGTATTTGACAAAAATTAAAATGTCTAATGATATCAAATGATAGTGAGAATGTGGAGCAATTGGAACTAGCAGCAAGCAAAATTAGTACAACCACTTCAGGAAATAATTTGGCTAAATCCCATTAGGCTGAAGATGTGCATAGCCTTAAAGTCTAGCAACTGCAATTCTAACTATGTTCCCCAGGGAAACCCCATGTGTATGCATTAGGAGCCATACATGAGAATATTCATTGCAACATTTTTTGTAACTGGAAAAATACAGGGAAACAATTGAGAGACCAGCAGTCGAAGAAAGGATACATTATGATATAATCATGCACCAAAGAATTCTACATGAAAAAAAAATATAGACCTACAGTTAGTAACACAGACAAATCTAAAATATATATCATTGACCAAAAAGGGTATTTGTTTTTTACAAATAAAACAATTTTATGAAATTTAATACCAAGGAAAACAATCATTTATGATGTTAACACATGTAATAAATATAGTAAAATTAAATTGTAAAAACAACAAATGAGGGGCACCTGGCTGGCTCAGTCAGTGGAACATGCAACTCTTGATCTAAGGGTCATGATTTTGAGCCCACGTTGAATATACAGATTTTTTTTTCTTTTCTTTTTTAAACTAACATATAATGTATTATTTGTTTCAGGGGTACAGGTCTATGAATCATCAGGCTTACACATTTCACAGCACTCACCATAGCACATTCCCTCCCCAATGTCCATAACCCAGCCCCCCTATCCTTACCCCAACCCCCCAGCAACCCTGTTTGTTTTGTGAGATAAAGAGTCTCCCATGGTTTGTCTCCCTCCCAATCTCATCTTGTTTCATTTTACCCCTCCCTACCCCCAACAACCCCCTTCCGTGACTCTCAAATTCCTCATATCAGAGAGATCATATGATAATTATCTTTCTCTGATTGACTTATTTTTCATAGCATAATACCCTGTAGTTCCATCCACATCACTGCAAATGGCAAGATTTCACTTTTTGATGGCTGCATAGTATTCCGTAGTAGTCCATTCCATTCCCTACACCACATCTTTTTATTTTTTTTAAGATTTTATTTATTTATTTGACAGACAGAGATCACAGGTAGGCAGAGAGAGAGGAAGGGAAGCAGGCTCCCTGCTGAACACAGAGCCTGATGCAGGGCTCGATCCTGGGACCCTGGGATCATGACCTGAGCTGAAGGCAGAGGTTTTTTTTTTGTTTTTTTTTTTTTAAGATTTTATTTATTTATTTGACAGAGAGAAATCACAAGTAGATGGAGAGGCAGGCAGAGAGAGAGAGCGGGAAGCAGGCTCCCTGCTGAGCAGAGAGCCCAATGCGGGACTCGATCCCAGGACCCTGAGATCATGACCTGAGCCAAAGGCAGCGGCTTAACCCACTGAGCCACCCAGGCGCCCCTGAAGGCAGAGGTTTTAACCCACTGAGCCACCCAGGCACCCCACACCACATCTTCTTTATCCATTCATCCATTGATGGACATCTAGGTTCTTTCCATAGTTTGGCTATTGTGGACATTGCTGCTATAAATATTTGGGTGCACATGCCCCTTCAGATCACTACATTTGTATCTTTAGGGTAAATACCTGGTAGTGCAACTGCTGGGTCATAGGGTAGTTCTATTTTCAACTTCTTGAAGAACCTCCATACTGTTTTCCAGAGTAGCTGCACCAGCCGGCATTCCCACCAACACTGTAGGAGGGTTTCCTTTTCTCCATATCCTCGTCAACATCTGTCATTTCCTGACTTGTTAATTTTAGCCATTCTGACTGGTGTGAGGTGGTATCTCATTGGGGTTTTGGTCTGTATTTCCCTGATGCCGAGTGATATGGAGCACTTTTTCATGTGTCTGTTGGCCATCTGGATATCTTCTTTGCAGAAATGTCTGTTCATGTCTTCTGCCCATTTCTTTTCTTCTTTTTTTTAAAATTTTTATTTATTATTTTAATTTCTTTTCAGTGTTCCAGAATTCATAGTTTATGTACCACACCCAGTGCCCCATGCAATGCATGCCCTCCATAATACCCACCACCAGGCTCACCCAATCTCCCACTCCCCGCCCCTCCAAAACCCTCAGATTGTTTTTCAGAGTCCATAGTCTCTCACGGTTTGTCTCCCCCTCCAACTTTTCCCAACTCCCTTCTCCTCTCCATCTCCCCATGTCCTCCGTGTTATTCCTTATGCTCCACAAATAAACAAAACCATATGATAATTGACTCTCTCTGCTTGACTTATTTCACTCAGCATAATCTCTTCCGGTCCTATCCATGTTGATACAAAAGTTGGGTATCCATCCTTTCCGATGGAGGCATAATACTCCATGCTATATATGAACCACATCTTCCTTACCCATTCGTCCGTTGAAGGGCATCTTGGTTCTTTCCACAGTTTGGTGACTGTGGCCATTACTGCTATGAACATTGGGGTACAGATGGCCCTTCTTTTCACTACATCAGTATCTTGGGGTAAATACCCAGTAGTGCAGTTGCAGGGTCATAGGGAAACTCTATTTTTAGTTTCTTAAGGAATCTTCACACTGTTCTCCAAAGTGGCTGCACCAACTTGCATTCCCACCAACAGTGTAAGAGGATTCCCCTTTCCCCACATCCTCTCCAACACCTATTGTTTCTTGTCTTGTTAATTTTGGCCATTCTAACTGGTGTAAGGTGGTATCTCATGTAGTTTTGATTTGAATCTCCCTGATGGCTAGTGATGATGAACAGTTTTTCATGTGTCTGTTAGCCATTTGTATGCCTTCATTGGAGAAGTATCTGTTCATGTCTTCTCCCCATTTTTTGACATGATTATCTGTTTTATGTGTGTTGAGTTTGAGTTCTTTATAGATCTTGGATATCGGCCCTTTGTATATATTGTCATTTGCGAATATCTTCTTCCATTCCGTGGGTTGCCTCTTTGTTGTGTTGTCTGTTTCCTTTGCTGTGCAGAAGCTTTCAACCTTGATGAAGTCCCAAAAATTCATTTTCACTTTTGTTTCCTTTGCCTTTGGAGACATATCTTGAAAGAAGTTTCTGTGGCCGATGTCAAAGAGGTTACTGCCTATGTTCTCCTCTAGGTTTTTGATGGATTCCTGCCTCATGTGGAGGTCTTTTATCCATTTCAAATTTATCTTTGTATATGTGTAAGAGAATGGTTGACTTTCATTCTTCTACACATAGCTGTCCAATTTTACCAGCACCATTTATTGAAGAGACTGTCTTTTTTCCACTGTACATTTTTTCCTGAGGGTCCATATCTTGGCTCCCTACTCTGTTCCACTGGTCTATGTGTCTGTTTTTATGCCAGTACCATGTTGTCTTGGTGATCATAGCTTTGTAGTAAAGCTTGAAATCAGGCAACGTGATGCCCTCAGTTTTTTCTTTTTCAACATTTCCTTAGCAATTCGGGGTCTCTTCTGATTCCATACAAATTCTAAGATCGCTTGCTCCAGCTCTTTGCAAAATGCCAGTGGAATTTTGATTGGAATGGCATTGAAAGTATAGATTGCTCTAGGCAGCATAGACATTTTAACAATGTTTATTCTTCCGATCCATGAGCATGGGATGGTCTTCCATCTTTTTGTGTCTTCTTCAATTCTTTCATGAGTGTTCTGTAGTTCCTTGAGTACAGATCCTTTACCTCTTTGGTTAGGTTTATTCCCAGGTATCTTATGGCTCTTCTTCTGCCCATTTCTTGATTGTATTATTTGTTCATTGGGTGTTGAGTTTGATAAGTTATTTATGGATTTTGGATATTAGCCCTTTATCTGACATGTCATTTGTGAATATCTTCTCCCATTCTGTCAGTTGTCTTTCGGTTTTGTTGACTGTTAAGTAAAGAAAAACAACAAATGTAGAGCATTGGTACCTCTGAGGAAGGGGAAAAGAATGGGATTGGGGGGCAGTATAATGGATCTCAACTAAATACAGCAAGAGAGAAAATGTTAAGATTTGGTAAATCTGGTTGGTGAATACATGAATGTTCTCTATCATTCTCTTTATCTGACTGTATTTCTGAAACATTTCATAATTCTTTTAAATTTTCTTTGAAAAGTTAGCAGATAGAAAGGAGTACTGGAGACTTCCTCACCAGCTTGCTCCTGCATGAAAAAAGTTAAAATTCCCATCCTCTGTGGGCTGCACAGTTGATATGTGAGGAGAAAGGGAATAAGGTCTGTCAATCCCATTGAAACAGTACAGCTGGACCTTCTAGAAATGGGAGCCTACTCTCTTCCCTCCCTCCCTCCAACTGGTCTTTGCTGTATCTATTTCCTGTTTCTGTCTCTTCACCATGGGTTATCTACTCCTTATATCTTCCTGGTCCCTAAAAGCACCCCAGTCCCAAAACTACATGACTTTTTAGCCCATATACCTACAATGTCCCCTTCTGTATCTCTGAGTTCAAATTCCTGAAAGAATCTGACTGACCACTGCTATGGACAGCTGGCCTTGGACCAAGAGTCTACTTCTAATTCAACAAGCTTCACCTGACGGAAGAGGAGATTATGATCAACATGAATCCCTCCTAGGGGTTGTGGGCAAGACATAATCTCAAGCAAGGTTTGACAAAAGTACACAAACTTTTCTGGCCAGTTCAACAATCCAGTTTAAGTTGGAAGGAAAGTACATGGAATTAGAACAGGAGTCTGCTCAGAATTCAAGAATATATATGACACTGAAGCATTCTTATGTGGATGTTTCCCACACTACTTCTTGAGTGGCCATCTGAAAAGTTGAAAAAAGAGAATTCCTCACATTAGACTCTTTGCACGGACAACAGACTCAATGAACAAATGAGAGGTAGGCAGAAAAGTAGCATGGCATAGAGAATGGGGAGAGAGAAATTTCTCCATCTGTGAGCAGCCCCTTATGTGAATAAGAAGTCAAACCTAACACTAAAGAGGAGCTTTAGGAGAGCCAGGCCCCAGACTGAAGTCACTATTCCCACCCGTTGGGGTCCTGTCCTAGAACTATGATCTCAATATATGGCACTGCTATTTATCTAATTGCTTTAACCAGAAGCTGAAGCAACCCTTCTTCATTCTCTCTCATTTAACCCATCTCAACATCCTACTGTTTCTACCCCTTGTGCTTCTCAGTGTTTGCCCACGCTTCCCATTTCTTGTTGACACCTCCCACCTCTTTCATCTCACCTGTTCTTCTGCAAGAGTTGCCCATGATGCTGGTGAATGAGTCTCCAAACACCAGCAATGTGATTTATGTTTTCATTCAATCATCATCTCTAACATGTCCACCATGCGTTAGCCAAAGTATAAGCACTGTGTAGGCACTAGTTAGAAAAGCCATGGTGGCCCTTGCATTTTTAGTGATGACAACCATTAAAAACATAAACCTTAAAATCACTAAAAGTTGGGTAAGGGCTCTGAAGGGAAAGAGCTGTGTTCTTTGAGACTTTTTAACTAGGGAAACCTAATGTAAATTGAGGCAACTGGCCAGGCCTTCTCTCAGGAAGAATGACTTTTGACTGAAAACTGACAGTCACTTAAAACTTTTAATTATCCCCCCTTTTTAGGATAAATGTAATCCATGGCAAGGCCAGGCACAGTTCAGCTTCTGCTTCCCTTCCTGCCCAACTTTACCTCCTCTTTCTCTCTAGCTCTCCCCTCTCAGCGATGAGAACACCTCTCCAATCCATGAAAATGCTGTTTTCTCCCATGTGTCAGCACCTGCATCAACAAAAAAGCTTCTTCTTGTCCTCTTCCCCTCAGCCCCCATCATCTAACCAATCATCTGTCAATTAGCAGTTAAACATCCCCTTGCTCTGAAAAGCCACATCCTAAAACCCCTAACAAGAGGGTCATCCCAAATCTGTGTATCATATAAATTGTTCCTTCCTTACACCAAATGCCCTTGCAACTGTCTCGTCAACATCTGTTAGAACTCTACACTCCATATGTGCAGGGACACTTCTGTCTTCTTTCTCACTATATCCCCAGGGTGTGGATTATTAAACATGCTTAATATATAACTGCTGAATAAAGAGACCAATGAATCAATGATATGACCATTTTGGCTCTGTAGAAACTCGATCTTAGAATTGAAAAGGACCCAGAAGTCACCTATCTTGCCTGCTGCCAAATGCCCACATCACACACTTCACAGCCTCTTCCAAATTTTGCACCTGTCTCCCCAGGCAGCAGGGAGCTCCTCAAGGACAAGGACAGCAGCTTATTCATCTTGGTATCTCCTTCCTCTCTAGAACCACTAACTAGAGAGTTCCAAAAAGATGATTATCTTTGTCCACAACCTAGAAACTATGTGGCACGGAGCTAGCGAGTGACTTGTCTAAAGAGACTCCAACAGATCCAACTACAAATATACTCATTCTGGCTCCTTCTGCTTAATTTCCTCATCTGCATAGTTTCATTGAGGGTCATTCTCAACTCCTCGCCAACCTGCCCTGCATGTCCTTCCGTCGTATCCAAGATTCGCACTTTACAACATCCCATTTTCTTCCAAGAATCCCCTTTCTGGGTGTCACACTGTGCCTCTGTCACTGGCCAAATGCCTAGCAAAGCCCTAGGCTTCTCCTCGGCACTGTGATCTCTATTATAGGGAATTAGGAAGGAGCCAAAGACTGCCACACACACGCATACACACACACACACACTGTGAGCTCCAGGAATGGAGTTTATTTCATTTCCCCATCTTTAGGGCAGCCTCCAGCTTTAAGTCCTCCACCGTTGGCAGCAGCCTTTGCTTTTGGGAGAGAGACAAGCAACTTTAGAGTGATATGGAAATCACCCCCCAAACATTTGCAAGCCTTGCAGGACTTGGAGCTGGTCCCAAAGCAAATTCAATCAGCCCTTTTTCCCCCTACACTTGCTGCCTCCAGCTGAGCCCCATCTCATACAGTGGAGCCCAGTGAATGAGGTGCACCTGATAAGTCCCAAGAGGTCCCAGCCCCACAGAAAATCGCACGAGAAAGGAGGAGCGGGGGAGGGAAGGGAACAGAGCCAGGCCTGGGCCAGCTGCCATACCCAGCCTCCTTTTGACAGAGGCCTCTGCCTGCACTGAGAAGGACCCTCGGCTAAACCACAAATTTACACGGCAAGGAAGTGATCCTGCTGGATTGTTGGGCCCAGTTCCTGAGCTTTGGAGACTAAAAATGTTCAGTCTCTCAGTGTCTGACTCAGAACGTCCTAAATCCCCCTGGCTTGTCAGATTAACAAGTGATATTTGCAAGTGAATGTTGTGATACTGGTATTTCTCTCCTTCTCTGATCCGTAGAAACCTAATTGTAAAAGATTCGCTGGATTCAATCCTCTGATGAGACAATGAAATTTCAAAGAATCCATAAAGAGAGAAAGCCTTAAGCACACAGTCCCATATATGTGCTCTGAAATTGTTAGTGCATGGGTATAGTAGTGTCACTCCACCCATAAGAGAATTGGGGGAATTTATGAGGAGGGGGGAAATCAGAAAGATAAGACACTGACCAAATGAATGGAGGGATAAGTGTTGAACAGTAATGCCATTAGGAAAAACTCAAGGTGTTTTGACTTAATCCTTGTTGATATTTTCTTGCACCATCACACATTACAAGTTCTGACCATCACTGCTACACACCAACCCAGGATTTCCCTAGCAAAGCCCCTGCCAAATCCTGTTATGTCAAAATAAGTATCAAAATATTCAGAGGATTTGGATACACTTAGGTGATGTCTCCCTCCTCGCCAAGTCACCGGCTAACTAGGTCAAAGAAGAGTAAATCCAAGAAGACTAGGAAACTGAAGCATTAAGACACCTCCTACCACGCAGGGGAGGAAATTGTCTCTCCAACACTGGAAGCAACAAGGTGCTATGTTGTGTTGCTGTGGCTTTGGGTTCCACTATCCCTGTGTTTAGAGCAACACCACAAACCTGGGAATGAGGCAGTTTTGAGTTTTACTGCAGGCCCCACAATGTTTTAACCTTGGATAAAACACTCAACTTCTTAGAACATCGATTCCCTGGGGTAGAAAGAAGGATATGGATGGGAGTAATGTCAAATTCTTTGGTGTATTTTGAGGCCACTAATTGTTACCAATGGTGTTTGTGATTTGTGAGAGGCTGCCATGCTCATCACAAAGTTCTCGTCATCACAAAATACTGCCCTAGTCAGGCAAGGCAGTGCATCAGTAGGACCTGCAAAATTACAAGAACGTGAAAGCCATGTTTGTTGATCCTTACTGGTAAATGATAGAAAATCCTCATGAATTATACAAGATGCCTCTTGTGTAAACAGAGATATCATTTAAAGCAACAAAGTCATTTCTGAATTGTGCTTCAGTGACTATGAACTATGCATTCCTGCATAGTTGCAACTTCTAATTTCCTAAACAAATCCCCTGTCTCCCAAAAGGAAGACTGAAAACACAACCCCACATCCGACTGAGGACGATCATCTCTGAGACTGCATATGGTAGCTTCTACAGCACTGGTCATCTACCTTTTCCTCGAAGTTTGGTGTTTACTCTCAGGGGCTGTTCATTTTAGTGGTCGGGATATTTCCCAAACCCAGGGCCCTTGCAGACTGGGAGAATTAAACTCATTTCCTGCCTGCAGTCTGTTTCACTCCTCTGGCCCTTCTCCCACACTAACCCAAGGATGCAGCTGTGTTTGGGCTACCATCCCTGCAGGGGGAAGGAACATTGCTGCAAGGCAATAAGAGCATGACAATTAGAATAAACAATAAAATGAAAAATTTATCAGCATTTTCAAAATACAAGTTTCAACCAACAGCACTGTATATGGAAGTTGGACAATTCCCTTTTGGCAAACATCCTAAGTCCTCAGAAGCAGGGAGACCACCTGTGTCCTTCTACGAGAGTCTGGCTGGGACCACCAGGGATTTGGCCAGAAGAGGGCATTTTCTCAGGTTGGTTTTTTTTTTTTTTTTTTCCCTTTTTCTTCTCTCCTGCTGGGAGTTTGCTGCTTTTGCAGTGTGATTCCTAGGCTTCTGAACTATCAAGCCTCTGAGAGACAAGCTGGAAGAAGAATGAACATTCATGCGGCTGAAGTAAGACAATCATCCCTGCTTTAGGGAACGAGATAAATCCAAGCCACCTGGCTCCTAGGAAGATATGGCCAGGCCAGAGAGGACAAGGCTGGAACAAAAGCCAAAGAATTCAACAGGAACCAAAGGGTACAAGGCAGCCTTCAAATCTGGCCAACTATCTCTTCAGAAAAGCCAATCAGAGCAGGGAACAGAA
Source organism: Mustela erminea (assembly GCF_009829155.1). Classification (NCBI taxonomy): domain Eukaryota; kingdom Metazoa; phylum Chordata; class Mammalia; order Carnivora; family Mustelidae; genus Mustela; species Mustela erminea. The sequence continues at coordinate 28,709,437 of NC_045622.1, forward strand.
TGAGCTGGCAGTATGAAATTTTAAATACCAAAGCACGGGAAAGTTAAAAAATTACCTACATTGCCCTCCCTGTCTTCCAGAAAGCCATTGTTTATGTCAGTGTGTGTTCCATATTCTTTATATAATTATATATAATTATTGTCACAAGTTCAAGTTCATCACATACGATCTATTTTGTGATTCACTGTCTCCACCTGAAACACAATGTTGCTTCTCAGTCCACAGTTGTTCAGAGCACCAGAAATCCAGTGTAACTAGAATCAAAGGGAATTTATTCTATGAATCAGGAATCTCTCCTAGAACCCAGGAAAGGAAAGCTGGGACAGGAGGGTCCAGTGCCAGCTCACAGCTCTCTAACGCACATGGTGCCCTATCTCTGCTCTCTCTGCACCGAGTGTCAGCCTCTGCAGCCCAGTCCCCTGCTTCTGGGCACAGCAGTAACCAAGGGCTGCCCTGCTGGACCTCTCTCATCCGTAATGCGCAACACCAACTGACTAAACTCCCAATCCAAATGCCTAGGGTAGGTGATCTGGCTGACTCAGTTTATGTCATCTGGACACCCTGGAAGTAGTCAACCGTGGCTGGCGGGAACAAGAAAGGCAGGGAATTGACGTGCCAGTCCGTTAAAGAAATGGACTTACGTACAAATGTTATTTACTGTTTCTTCAAAGGATATGCCAGGAAAACAGCCTGTATTAGTCAGGGTAGACTAACTGCTATTTACAAAAATCCCAAAGGCTGATTTCTTGCTCATTTCCCAGTCTACTTTAGACCAGTGTGGTGGGGGTGGGGGAGAGTGGTGGCAGAGAGGGGCCAGAAGACACTGCTGCTATGGTCATTCAGGGACCACACACCCTTCCATCTATAGTCTCCCTACTTTTCAGGGTCTTAGCGTCCTGAACTGGACCTTTTGAGCCCAGCTGGCAGCCAGTGAGAGGAAAGGGCTAGGGAAGAATCTGGAAGTGGTGTACATTACCTTCACTGACAGGCTCCTGGCCACAGCTAACCATGGACCACACAGTCATGGACCACTGAGAAGACTAAAAGGCTTTGCTAAGCACTGGCTAGTGTGTGCTATGGCCCACCTTTTTGTTTCATTTCTTTTCCCATGCCTAGACCACATAGACACCCCCCTCCCAGGTAGACCAGCACACTCCCTTCCTCAAAGCCCTATTCATCTGGTGTGGCTATGGCTCCTGTGAGTGATGGCCTATGAAGTAAAGGTAAGCTGTTTGCCATCCAGAAACCCAACTTAAAATAGTGAAATAGGGACAGGTAACTACCATAACCACAACAGACACATTAAACTGTCCCATCTGAGAGAAAAAAAAGTGGAATGGGAGACCAGTCTGAAGCAGATCTGATATATACCTGGGCAGATATCTTCCCTATGACCCTTACCTCTGACCATCAGGAAGTTGTTCCCCATTGACCATCCTTCTGGGCCACATGTTAACTAGATGTTAGGGGTTATGCCTCCTCAGATTCTGGGAGACGCTCACTGCTGGTTCCTGCCAAATGAGAGATGTGAGGCTCATGGGTTTTTGCTTTCTCGCTCCCTTGCTTTTTGCAATAAAATTCCTCAAAACTTTAGTAGCGTCTGATCCATTTGATTCCAGTCAGTTTCATTTATTAAAATACACAAACACACACATATTCAGTGTTCTTTCCTAAATATAATTCTAAAATGTATGTGATTTCTTCGTTTCTTCTGTCACTCTCGTGCCTTTTTCTCAGCAGCTGTCATGAGGTCTCACGGTGAACGGAACAACTGAAAAGTTTTGATGGGTCACTCTCTCACACAAACTCCCTCAGTCAAACCTCCTACTGTTTAAAAAGCCATCAGCTTTTCCAAACCCTTTGTGGCAGACTATGCTTTCCCAAATACAGCCATGGCCATAGTAGTTTCACCTGTGTCACATGTTCTCCGAGAACCTTGACCCACAGCCATCATGAGGTAGAGTCTGCTTCCCATCCCTCCAAGTACAGGCAGCCCTTAGAGATTTGATAAAAAATGAAGAGCATGAGGCAGAAGGGACACTGCATGACCTCTGAAGCTATGAAAAAAAGATGATGCACCTTTCACCTGGAGACTGAGTCACCATCTTGTAAGGAAGTTCAAACTCACCGATATGGGAGACCAAAGGGAGTAGGCCTTTGTGGAGTGGCAAAGAGGTCCCCAGTCACAGCCAGAATCAGCCACCAGGCATGAGCAGGTGAGCCTCCCGATGATTCCAGGCCCCAGCCTTCAGGTCTTCCAGCTGAGCCCCAAACACTGCAGAGCAAAGACAATATGTCCTTGCCTGAATTCCTCAGGCACAAACTCTTTGAGTATAATAAATCTTTAAGCTCAGTGTCAGCTTAGGCTTACAGCACTAAGTTTTCAAGTACAGATGGTCCTCTACCTAAAGTGATTCAACTTACAATTTTTTGACTATACATCCTATGGTGTGAAGGTGATACACATTCAGTAGAAGCTATACTTCTACATGAGTTTTGCATGTTGGTCTTCCCTGGGCTAGCAGCCTGCAGTGAGATCCTCTTTCCTGGTGCTGGGCAGGGGGAGCCACAGCCGCCAGTCAGCCACACGGTCACAAGGGTCGACAACCAGTACACTTGCAACCATTATTTACCCATCCTGTTGCTCACTTTCAGCACAGAATTCAACACATTACGTGAGACATTCAACACTTGATTATAAAACAGGCTTCATGTGAGATGATTGTGCCCCGATGTGAGCTAATGTAAATGTTCTGAGCACATGCAAGGGAGGCTGGGCTCAGCTCTGAGATTTGGTACATTAGACATATTAAATGCATTTTTGACTTAATGATTCTCTCAATTTATGATGGGTTTGTCTGGATGTAACCCCATCATAAGTTGAGGAAGATCTATAATTTCTTACACAGTAGTAATAGCTGGGACGTGTTGGATGACCAAAGGTCCAGACATTCTAATAGAAGCCTACCATACATAAACATGCACACACTGCTGCTATTCTAGTTTCCAAACACTGCTCCCAGAGCTGAATCTCAGGAGTGCATGGTCTCCTTTCCACTTTATCACTGTGAGGTTCTCTCAAATGCTTTGCCACAGCAACACAAGCTCTCCAGCCTTCTGGCCTCCACACGTGTCTCTTCGCCTCTTGCCACCTGGCTGTGCAGTCAATGTCTCATGTTTTAGACTATTTGTGATGGAAGTACCCACTTCTGGGACCACTTTCTATATGATTCGGGGTGGGCTGACTTCTATAACAAAGAATTCCAGAATTCAACAGCTTAACATTTTAAAGTCTTCTTTGTCACTCATATCACATCTGATGTACGTTGAGGTGGGGGAGCCTGTCCGACTCAGTTTGACTCTGCACCCTGCAGCATGGAGAACAGGTAGTTTGTCTTGTGACAAGGCCTGCAAGTAGCAGAGCTCACTTCCATCCTGACTGGCACAACTCAGTCCTATGGTCCCACATAACTATGGGGAAAGCTTGCATGGCTCAGCTGTACCCCAGGAAGAAGAAACAGGTTTGATGGGCAGCTGGCCAGTCTCTTCCACTGTGCCCACAGTCAGAGAGTGCAGGCACAACAGTACAACGCTACATTTATGCCGTGCTCTGACAGACCCCTCTCCCTAGAATCTCTGCTTGGTCTTCCCAATAGCCTCTTCTTATAGACTTGCTCAAGGTTTGTCTAGGTACCACCAGGGTGATAACAGGAAAACGGCCTCAAAGATGTCCATGTCTTAATCCCCCAATTCTCTGAATATGTTACCTCACTTGCAGATGTAAGGTTGAGGACCTTGAGATGGGGAGAGAACCCTGGTGGGCCCGATCTAATGGCACAAGTCCTCGAAAGCAGAGAAAGTTCCCTCAGCTGTGGTCAGAGAGCGAGACACGTCAGTGAAAGAAGGGTCAGAGAGATGAATGACATTGGCTTTGAAAACAAAGGAAAGGTCCATGAGCCGAGGAACCCTAGAAGCTGGAAGAGGCAAGCAGAGGCAGACAGGATATCCAGAAAGGAATGAGGCCCCGCTGACACCTCAATTTTAACTCAGTGCGACCCATGCTGGACTTCTGACCTACAACACTGTCAAAAAACAAATTTGCTTCTTAAGCCACTACGTTCTTGAGGCTTTGTTATGGCAGCAATGGAAAACTAATACAGCCAGTAACTGCTCTCAGCTTTAAATTCTGAGTCTAATCTCTCAGTAGTGTGTAGCATCCAGTGCTCCACAGAAATACATTCCATGGTCTTCAAACTTGAATCTGGTAACTCTACCAGAACTCTGAACTGCTATGTCCACACCCCACTCTCTTTAGCCCTCTGGAATTTATGCGAGCTGCCCTGAAGTCAGCAAGTACTGGGTCTGAGTACTGTTCTGTGCACACACTGTCAGTCATGGCCCTGACCTGCTGGAACTCAGCCTCTGCTGGGGCAGATACACGGGCTGACCAGGCACTGCTGCTGTTCTGTCCAAAGGCACGTCTTTGAACAGAGCCCTCTGGAGAAGAGCAGGCCCAGGCTCCACACGGACATCAATATATCCTACAAGTGACCATTGGAGATGGCGCCCTGCACAGCTCAGCAACATAAATAAATAAATAAATAGGATCATATGGTCACCCCAGTCTCACTCCTCTCCCCCCTTCTCTTTAGAAGCCTCCCTCCTGCCCCACAAGGCTCTCAGCCTCCCTTCCTCCTACCATCTTCAGTATCTCCCTTCAGGAAAGGATCTGAAAATGACTTCCCTTGAGGGATATGATGGATGTGTACATGGCGGAAAATAGCTTAAAGGACTACACGTTTTTTACAGAAGCCCATGGAAGATGGGCCCCTTTAACATAAATCTATAATTTAAGAAAAAAAAAATGAAGTGTGAGATTTTAGGCAGGTGGTGAGGTGAGAGAAATATTATGAGGGTTTCCGAATTTTCTCAGGATGCCTTGAACAAACAATATACTGCCATCCCCCCTGTGAATGACGTCAAGCCCAACCACGATGACATACACGCATTTGAGGGAAGAGAAGGGGCTGGAGAAGAGAGCTGGAAAGAGGTCAGAATTGAAGGCACAGACATAGAACCGGATATTATTTAGGTTACATGAACCCAATGGGGGTTAAAAGTGTGCTTTAAAGTTTATGGCTGGGAAGAGAGCAGAGAGGAGCAGGTGGTGGCCTAGTTCATGCATTGTCACTAGGGCAAAGTCCTTTGTCTCACAGTCCATTGCCTTGTGGTTAGGTCACCGTTCCTGCTCGCAGAGGAATGGTGCCAAGCACGCAGCCCACCCAGCAGCTCCAGGCCTCTGCAGCCCCCCTTGGAACCATAGCTCCTGGAGTTCCTAGCTCTCCTGGCTCCTGCAGGCCTATTTCTAAATTTTCAGGGCTGTTCTCAGCCTCCAGGGCAAAACCTCCCAGCCATCGGGCTGGATGGGGCCCAACAGGTGCCTGAAGAGCACAAGGAGATTCCCAACAGTCTTTCCAGATCCTCTGGGGAATTCCTGACACGAGCCCAACTGGGATTCCCTGTGATGAGCCGTAAAAATCCATTAGCATAATTAGATCAGACACACTATGATGTCATTACACTTCCTCTACTGTCTGCTCCCTTCATTAATAAACACATACTCTAAATGTAATTGTCTAGTCCCATCGTCCCTGAATTAGCTCCCATGTGCAAAAGGGAAGGCAGAGAAAATAGGGTGAGTTAGCGACTTTTCCCTCTGACATGCCCATTTCCTTGCAACCCTGTCTCTGCACATCCCAGCACATCCCAGCCCTCCTGGACTGAGAGGAACTTGGCACCAGTTCTCCTACATGGAAGGAAAACTGCACATTGAAGTTGCAGAATCAAAGGTTATCCCATTGGTCTGGGATGGTTAATGGAAGGACCTCCCCGAGGCCAAAGAAGAATCAGGTCCAGGGGGCATTAGGAGAAGGCAAGGAGTGGGCAGGCACACAAACATGCAGAATCTACTTTTGGGCAACCAGACAGTCACTGTGGATAAATATTTCTGGCTAAACCATAGTAGCAGAAAAGTTAGGACTGAAGGAACGTTGGACATCATCTGATTCCCTTAGTTTAACTGAATTTATTACTGGGTCTGTGCACCTCAGAGCCCCTTTAGCTCCATCTGTATGACAACCCTGAGGAGCCCCAAATGTCAGAATGTGCTACAAATATTCTACCCACAAAGAAACCCTTTCATTTCACAAAGGAAGAACTGAGGCGAGAGACAGGATAAGACTCAGGACCGAAGGGGTCCAGTCAGGTGGGGGCAGGGCAGTACCTGGAGACCAGGTTTGCTCTTGGCCCGTCCAACGGTCTCACAGTCGTACATACGACTGAATCACTGTCCGAGGGCCCAGGGAGAAACAAAGTGGGATGAAACAGGATTTCACAGCAAAAGCCATCCTTTGCACCCTTACCTACAGAGCTATCATTTCATGATGTCTGAGATAAGGGGTGGAATTCAAAACACATCAACAGTGTAAAAGGCATGAGAAGAGGCAGAGAGGTTTTCTTTGGTGAGAACTGGTATTATTAACAACTATAACAAGTAAAGCCTAACATTTATTGAGCATGCCAGACCCTCTGCACAGCACTCCTTGTGCATTCTGCCAACTGACCTTCCTAACAATCCCAAGACAGAAGTATTCCTGTTCCCATTTCCCAGTGAAAAAACTAGAGAACACAGAGATGAAGTAATTCACACGTGGGAAATCATGGACCCAGGACTCAAACCAGACCTGGGTTGGCCCACCTGCTGACCCAAAACACTGATTCAGCCCCTGGGGACACACCCTCGACCCCAGGCTTGCAGGTACAACCAGATACCTTGAATTCAGCCATTCAACAGGCATTTATTTACTGAACACAGACTAGGTGTCCAGCACTCTTCTGGGCACTGAGAGCACTATGCTGAGAAAAGCAGGCAAGCATCTGCTGTCCCCTTTGACTACCCATGCAGTGCCGAGAGGCAGACAATAAACATAAAACTTAGAAAATGACATACCCTGTGACAAGGTGGTGAGGATAAGTGCCACGGGGAAAAAAGCAAGAAAGGGGAATTCAGAAATGCTGGAGCAGCATAATTTTAAATAGAGTGTTCAGAGAATGCTCACCTAGAAATTGACATCTGGACAAAGAATTGAAAAGGTTAGGGAGGAAGCATGTGGTTCAAAAGTTGCTTGTGGATGGCAACAACATGCTTGGACCTTGAGGGCATTTTGCTAAGTGAGGTAAGTCAGACACAAAAAGACAAATACCAAATGATATCACTTCTATGTGGAATCTAAAAACAAAACAATTCGAAAAAGGAGCTCGTAGACAGAGAACAGACTGGTAGCTACAGGGGGCAGCGAAGGGGGAATGAAAAAGAGATGAAATCAAAGGAGCTTTCAGTAACAAAGGCCCATTAATAATCCTCTCAAGGAAGGGAACTCAGCCCTGTAATGAAGATCAAATGAAGGAGCTGCCTGTCCTGCCGGGGGTTGAACTGTGTTCCCTTAAAATTCGTATGTTGAAGTCCTAACCCCCCATATCTCTTCCTCGGAAAAGGTCCTTTGCAGATGAAATCGGTGAGGATGAGATCCCCTGGAGTGGGGGGCCCTAGCCAGCATGACTGGCACCCTCATGAAAAGGAGACATTTGGACAGGAGGCCCCCCACACAGGAAGAGCTCCGTGTGAAGATGCAAGAAGACTGGGGTGATGCAGCAGAAGCCAAGGAACACCACAGACTGGCAGCAGACAGTCAGAAACTAGCAGAGGGGCACGGAACAGATTGCCCTCCTAGACAGGGAAGGAACCACTCTGCCGACACCTTCGTTTCTGACTTCCAGCCTCCAAAACTTGTGAGACAACCCATCTCTTGTGTTCAAGTCATTCTGTTTGTGATATCTGCTTCAGGGCAGTCCTGGCAAAGGAATACACCTGCCCAGCCTGTTTCCCATGCTCGTGGCGGCTGTTAGGAAATGGAGAGGGAGGAAGGCAGGAGGCTGGGGCAAAGAGGAAACAGCAAGCGCACTTGAGAATTATACATTGAGAAGAACTCTGGGTGCTGTTAATAGCATTTGGAACTGAATGGAAGCTAACTGTTCAGAAACCTACCCAAGTTTTTAGGGTGACTGAACACAGAAGAAACTACTACCTGGCCTAAGAGAGCCAGTGAGTGGAAAACTCGGACCCGCAGGAAGCAAGCTGTGAAATTTATGCAGCTCTCCAGAGGACAATCTCCCCGGCACCCTCCTCAGATACGACCATGGAGGGTGACAGACAAAGGGCTGAGCAGGAGCTTCAGAGAGCAACCGACAGGGACACCTCTCACAGAGAGCTCAAGGAGGGTGTTATCAAGGAATGAACGCCCCCAGGTCAGGGTCAGCATCTTCATGTTGCCTGCCCAGCAAGATTTCACCATTCCATGGCTGCTGTGTGGCTGCCAATTAGCACTGGCCAAATGGGCAGGGTCTTGTGTGGATCTCGTCCTCACTCCCCCATTGTATCTTGGATAGTTTGCCTTTCTAGTTCATAGGTAGCTGGACTATGAGAAGGAGCAAGGAAGCTTGACAGGAGAGACCATGGATCTCAGAGGCCACAGTGCCTGAGTGTTTTGTATTGGAAGCAGAGTACCAGCAGACACTTGGCAATGGGAAGGGCTACCTGTGGTAGAGCTTCCCAGCTGTTCACAATATCCAGTTTTCCGATTTTTTCTATTCTCTGGGCTCACAGCTAGGTTATGTTTCCTACTCTCTGGTGGTTAAGTGTGGCCTCCTCTATGAGCTCTTACCAGCAGAACATGAGTGAAGGTGGTGGGTCTCTTGTCTAGGCCACAGCTTTTAAGAAGTGCCCATGCCCCCACCTTGCTCTCTTTCCCCTTCTGCCATCTACACAGAGGGGCATCAAGACTTTCCAAATCAAAGAACCACAAGATGAAAGATCTTGAGTTCTTATATCATCATGGGACGGAACACCATCTGCTGATCAGGAATTCCATACCAGTGTTACAGGGACAAGGAATAAACCTCTAGTTGTACTAACACCGGACATTTTGGATCAGCTAGCATCATCTCATCTAATATATGCAGCAATCCAATCAACAGGGAATAACAAGAACTTCTCTGCCGACGCCTCAAGGTATCATGAGATAATCCTGGATTATGGTTTGGTTCTAGAGTCAGAACTACCATTAGCCATCCCCTTATCCCCAAACAAGTCACTTTACCTAAGAGTGTAGGTCTGCCCTAGAAGGCCTGCCCTGCTCAGGGCTTCCACACAGCACCTCCCAGGCTAAGCACCTGGGGCTCCAGACAACACCACACAGAATCATCTCACCTTTACCTGTTGGGTCTATGTTGTTTTGAGAAATGACATCTTAAAGGATGTGTTGATAAAAATAAAGTTTGAGGTCCCTGTTCCATGGGAATCTCTGAGGACCTTTATTTTTACCACGGCACTCAAATCCTTTTACCCTCTCTTGACTCACTCACACCAGGCTGACAGTCAGTTAAAACTCACGGTCAAAACACAAATGTGGCTTCTCTGAAAATCTGATCAGAGCATGTCCCAACCTATGACCCTGAGCCCTGCCTCGGAGGGGTTCTGGGAGCTCAGACATGGAGACAACAAAAACACTAACACAGAGACCAGAGGCAGCATGGGACAGGCATCATGATGATGCCTCCAATGTACAACTCTATTTAATCCTCACAACAACCCCATGAAACAGGCATCATTTCCCTTTGGTGCAGGTTAAAAACAACAACAACAAACCTGAGGTTCAGGGAGCTATATAACCTGCCAGACGTCACAGTGCTAGTAAGTGGCCTAGCCAGGATTCCAATCCATGTCCATCTGACTCTAAAGCCTTTCCTCCAACCCAATGCCATGTCCACTTCACTCTCTATTTGTTCAGAGGGTGAGGATATGTGCTGGGTCTTCTCTCTGCTGCCATGTGCCCCTCACTGCACTTACCATGGCTACCAAAATCAGGATGAGCTCTCCTTGCCCACTGCCCTGCTGCTGCTCTGAGGATGGCGGGAGTGAGGGTCAGGTCGATGCTCCGAGTGTGTGGACAGGTGAGGTCCTTCCTCCAAAGCCCTGAGGCCTGCTCCTCAGCTCGGCACACTTACATTTCTTAAATAACCACTATAACATAAAGTAAATGTACATATTTTTACAGACTGGTATGAAGCCATTTCAAACATTATCCAAGGGATCCAGTAAATACCTTCTCTACTGTTTGCATAACTGCTTGCTTTTTTCCTTCTTTCTTTCTTTTTTTTTTTTTTTTCAGCTTAAATCCCTCTGATACCAGTCTAAGTGCTCAGACAATGTATGCTAATTATACTGGTTAATTTCCTGGCTAAAGAAAATAAAAATCACTTCAAAGCCAAATAAATTCTATTTTACTGTCCTCTATTTTATGGGGCCCAGCCCCTGTTCTCCCCCAGTACCAAATGCGAATCAATATTTAACTGAGAAGGGGATGTTTGATCCTAATGAAGAGCAGCGGAGTTTATGAAGCCCAGTTTTCTTTCTCACATCTATGAGCCATGCACCGCACAGCTGCCATTATCTCCATCTAGTTGATAAGGAAACGGAGTCTCAAATATATTAAATGAATGTTTTGAGAGACTGAGAAATAGTATGCGATGGCTAGAGAAATGGTGGAGGCCCTGCTGGGTCCCAGGCTCTGTAAACAAGATCTTGGGACTACTAAGGCCTGCCTGGGAGCCCAGCAGTCCAAACCAACCCCCACCAACGCCTGAGGGGCTTTCCTTGGCCCAGGAGAGCTGGTCCAAGACCAACTCCTTCCAAATCTATTCTTTAACCCCTTCCTTCTCCACATTTTGTTGACAAAAAGTGAAATCAGAGGTCTCCATTTTCTCGTAACTTCAATAAAAGCCCATTCTGTTTCCCCTCCCCCAATTTATGGACAGAGAAATTTTAACACAGAAAAAGTAAGTGGTTTTTAATCCAGACTCTTCCAAGGATGGAGTCATCATCTTGAAAGGACATTTAATTTGTCTCCTGTTTTCAGGCCGAACTCCCACCAACCCTCGCAATACAGATGGAGATGACCCTCCGGCCCCAGAAGAGCCCCACTCCCTACCACCTGCAAACACTCAGGTGGGCCAGCCTGGAGGGCAGTCAAAAAGTCACAGCCCCAAAACCCTTCGGCACACTGTTCCTTTGAATGCCAGGGGTTTATGTGAGGATGAATTTCAGAATTTGGAGCCAAAGATTGAACTCAGAAATGAGGTTGTGTTGGAATATTAATGTCAGAGGTGGGAGTGGAGGGGACAAGGCAGAGAAAGCCAGAGAGGGAAAGAGAGCCGTCTACTTCTGTCAGGTGCAGGCTCCAGAGCAATAGAGATATACTGGGAGTTCAATTTCTGTTTGCCTGAGCCAGGGAGAAAATCTAATTAAATATGGTGTCTGAGTTTGGAGAAGCCGGGATGGGGCTGGAATATAAAGTGTGGCGGCTACCCATAGATCAGAGGGCAATATTAATAAACCCACAGAAAGGGACAGCAGGATCCGCTGGTGGTATTGACAAAATGCAAAGCAAAGACAAAGCAGGCTGGGAATGGTGCATGGGAACACTGATAAAAGCACACCAGGGACACCTCCCCCACCCCTGTGGCCCCTGAGAACCATAGCTGTGGTCTCCTCTCCTTTCCCTCCTTCTCTCACTCTTTACCCGAACTCCTACTTCACTTCTGCTCCCCATAAAGACGCAAACTCAGCATCAGTGAGCTTGTCTGAGAACCACGGAAGCCAGGACAAGAGATGGAGAATGAATGAGAAGAAGAACTAAGCCTCCATTTCGGCAGAGAAGTTTCAGATGAGGAGGAAAGGATCAAGGCTACATACCAAAGTTGGTTCTCTACAGTCTAAAGATGCAAAAGTCACACGTTGACTCTGATAAAGGGTTGTCTTGCTTGGAAGCTGAGGGTTGTCCTAAGCGACCTCTCTGAAGTGTTCCTTGGTAAGCTGCCCATCAGGTGTGGGACATTTGCAGGGTTCCCATGACTGCTGGCACTTCCAAAACCAGCAAAAGCCCTATAGACTCCAATTTTCAAAGAACCTCAGGCATGCCTTTAAAGTTTATAGAGTAGACTTTAGGGTTTGGGGGTAAAATTCCTAGAGACTATTTGCCACTCCCTCCTGGCTCCTCTGGCTTCCTAAGAAGTGTTCCTGGCAGGGCTGGGGCTGGGGGCATTTCTTGGTGAGTGGAAGCACCACCGCCAACCTAGCTCCCCTGTGCACCTTGATCTTCTCAGGGACATTGTCACATTCAGAGAAAGGCTCTCAGATCTTAGCAGAACTGTGTTGTTCTTTTGTCATCTGTATTTAATTGCCATCAGCTGGTATGTTATGATTTCGCCTTATTTTCCTAAGCTTTCTGTGTTATAGCGAGCATCTGCCTGGAGTATTTTCAGCAGTTTTTATTGTGTATTAATCTGTGCTGTCTATAATGCTGCATTATTTTCCAGGGACTGTGTGTGTGATCAAAACAACAGTTATCACTCTAAATAAGCCCATGTCTGCCCACATCCAATCAAATTTTAAATCAATACCTGACCTCCCCACCCCACCTCTCCACATCCCACCTGTACAAACACCTAACACCTTTTGAGGGCCAAATGAATTTTGAATCAGAAGGTATTGGTTATAAGCACACTCCCAGTGCTGACTGGCTGTGTAACAGCAACCTCTCTGACTTCTCTGAGCCTCAGTTTTCTTTCCCATTAAATGGGAACAATAAAGAATTTAACCACTCCGGATGGGCTATAAAGATTACATGAGATCATCTCTGAGGAACGTGCTCTTTGAGTTTTGAGACTGTTGTCTGGCCACTTAGCCTGTAGAAAGAGAAAGCCATGCAACAGTCTGGAGAGGGCCTCGCTGACATAACTGCATCAGATTTCAGGGCTCTAAGCAGCCCCTAGCAAACTTTTCATTTCATCATCTCAACAATGTCTTACGAGGCTCGGCGGCAGAGCTCTCATATCCTCGTTTAGGAGATGAGGAAACTGGATGACAGTGACACCAAGAGATCTTTCAAGCTGCAAAGCTGATCATGCCCTTCTGCGGCTGCCCTGAACTTTTCCTTTAGGAAAGAGGCAGACCAGAATCATAATCGGAGCCTGTGGCCCCCCTCGCCTGACCAGGGCACCCTCCCTGCTCTCCTCCTGGCCTGCGGGGCCCTCCTGCTCCACCCAGCGGCCCTGTCTGTCCATGTTGCTGCACAGTCCTCCGTTCATGGGGCAACGTCTTGCCCTCTATCCTTCCAGCTCACTCGCTCCAGCTGCAGCACCCACTTCTCAGACAGGCCTGGCACGTGTGTTCCAGGCCTTAGCACTTACCGCCCCCTCTGCCCAGATATCCACGCTCACTCATCACTTCCTTCAATCCATCCTCAGATCTTACCTCTACAGCACTGCCATCTGGACCATGTTAAACAGATGAACAATTCCCAGGCATTCTCTGGGTCCTCCCTCTGCTTTTTCTTTCCTTCAAAGCATACACTACCACCAGCTCTTCTATTTCTCCATCAATCAATCGATCGATCAATCACCTACCAATTTGTTCTGCCCTCACTAGAAGGAAGAGTCAGGATGTCTTTTACCCACTACCATAACTTCAGGTCCTGTAAGAGTACCTGGCAAATACAATGTCCTCAACACACAGCAGCAGCGATCATTACTATTACTGCACTTCACGCACAAGAATCTCACAATCATCTCAGCTACCTGGAGGCAATATGTTTAACAGTTAAACGCACAGGTTAGGAGCCAGACAGTATAAGCTAAAATTGCATTCCTCCATTTATAACCTATATGATCTTATGCCAGCTTCTTAACGGCTCTGTCTGTTTTATTTTCTGTAAAGTGATGATACGAATGGCAGCAGCATCGTAAGGTTGTTTCGAGAAGTAAATATTATAACTGAACACATAGTAAGTGCTTGGTACACGTGACCAATGACTTTATTACAACTGTCACCATCATCATCATGAGTATTAACCCTGTGAGTTAGTCCCAATAAATATAATGATGCTTTAAAAATATATCTTTTAAAAGGCTCAGTGAAGTTCATAGAACAAAGTCACAGAATAAGTGTCTACCACAGCTGGAAGCAGAGCCCATTTATCTCTCCCCTAGACAGAGTTCCTGTCACAGTGCCCCTCACTCTCCCTTTTCCACAGCCAAAAGAGAGCACCAAATGGTACAGGGAGCAGACGGCTCTCCTAGCTTCACCCCACTCTGCACAGAGCACCCCACCCACAGCCACATATACCTTTGTCTCCCCCGGACTTGTAGCCCACACTACCTGTTCCCTGTCCAGCCACCTTGTCCTCTCTTTCTCATTATGGAAATAAGAGTTACTTTAAGTTTGTTGGCTTAATACAAGCAGGCATGTCCTCAAAATTTGACAAGAAAAGTAACTTAAGATGACGATTAGCTATTTGATATCTAACCCAAGTGTAACTGTTAAAAGCAAGTAATTTAAAATAAATATGAATATGGGCTCCTGAATGGCTCAGTTGGTTAAGCAACTGACTCTTGATTACAGTCAGGTCATGATCTCAGGGTCGTGAGATGGAGCTCCATGTTGGGCTCCAGCACGGAGCCCTGCTTAAGATCCTCTCCCTCAGCCCCTCTCACCCCCTCCCTCTTTATTAAAAAAAAAAATATATATATATATATATAAATAAGTTAATATATGATATATATGAATAAGTTAATATACATGAATAAGTTAATATAAGTTATATATATGAATAAGTTAATGGATATTAATTAATTAATAATTAATTAATGGATATTCATTGATATCAAAATCATTTCCAAACAAGACAGACATTCGATGTTAAACATAAATTTATCTGCTTTTAGCCTTTTGACAATTTACAAACAGACAGAATATATTTGGGTCTATTAATAGGCATGTTTTATGCCACATAGAAAAATTTACTTTAAGGAAGAATATAGTTCTAAAAATTATAAAATGTGTTTACAGATTTGCTAATGTATTCCACAACGCTAATGTATGACAGATAGTTCACAATTGCCTGCTTCCCAGTTTTTGCTGGGAAGCAAAAATTACTAATTGTTAAAATGTATAACTAATTTGTAAAAATAAAACTACTGGAAATAGTAGGGGTAAAAAGAAAGTCACTGTATATTAAAAGTGGATAAGTAAAACAGAACTTGTTTTTGGATAAGGAAAGATATGAAGCACATGAGTTTGCTTTGTGCTGAAAAAAAAAAAAAGGAAGTGTATTTTGTCTTAAAGCAAAATGATTTTTCCAGAATAAGAAAAGGGAAATGGCAAAAGCTGAATGGATATAGACAATTCTGGAAGGTCTGTGGAGTAAGAATCTTGAGAAAGGAATTTTATGTGTGATCAAGCTAAGATTAGAATAGATTCACTGAAGTTAATGTTGAAAGTATAGGGGTGTAAAAGAATTTGATTTCCTCTCTATTAAAACCACAAATATTTTTAGATTGTTGGTCAGCTCTTAGTAAGAGATTACAGACACAGGTTTTTCTTTACTTTTAATTTGATCTGCTAGAAAACAAAGCATCATGGGTTGTCTTTACCAGGTCTCCGATTACTTAAGAAAATGGAATCTTCTCTCTCAAAAGACCTAAGTTTTTTAATAACTATGTAATTTTTTTGCTCATGTTACATTTCATAGGGAAGCATTGCCAAATAAGAAGTGTCGTGAAACTTTCTTTAGGAAAAATCGATACATCCTGGCATAATGTTACCAATCATGATTTCAGCTATTATCTTAAAATCTTGTATATCACAAAATAAACAAATGTACTTGTCAATCGCATCCTTTGTTATGGTGAAATCTCACCAGATCTTTAACCATAGCTACTTTTAAGTCTTTTTGTTATTAACAGACATTTATTGTTCCGCTCATGTTTTCACATGAAATGTTTTCACAGAAGTGATGTTTTCATAGAAGTGTTCCTGCAGAAGAACTTCATCTTCAAAGGGACTTACGGAAAACCCTGCAAGTACTCTAAAATGCAGGTTTCTGATAACTTTAAGATCCCAACAGTAAACTGGGGAAGAATTTCTAAAACTTTGATGGAAAACTTGATTGATTCATAAAGCTACTAGCCCAAGATGAAGCAAACTAAGAATTAATTATATCAGACTGAGTGAACTGATAAAGATGATTATAATTTGTATGACTTCATTTAAAACAGTGCTGGTTCCTTAATGTCCTTAATTTTCAGATTTAAAGGACCCCTTTTTGTCCTCTCTTTTAAGCTATCTATAACTTACAGCAATTTGGTAAAGTGTCTCTTTGCAACAAAGGTTGAAACATTTATCTTTTTCTTCCTACCTGATCCCTCCAGAATTCAGAAATTCTTATTAATATTCTTGATTTTCATGACAATATATGTATTTGCATAAGTTCAATTAAGAATCTGTTCTCCTTGTAACAGGACACAATTGGACAAGTCCTTGGCTTGGCTTCTTAGCCTCTAGAGGCTTTTGAAAGTTTAATCTGAGATTCCTTATGAAAAGCTCCAGCAAAGCAGATTTAAAAGCATCCATTAGATCAATTGTTATTCTTGCTGCACTTGAGTAAATAATCAGGCTAAGTTTATTGAAACTAGATTAATTTGCAAGCAAATTAGTCTTACAGTGGTTATCGGTGATAGCAAGGGCAAAGATTATAGGGGAAAAAGTAGCACACCTTAGTGGATCAGATTCTGGTGCTGTTAATTGTCTTTGAGGTCTTGCTTTTTGCCTGTAAACTGGACTGGATCCTGGACTCTCCCAGTTTCCTCAAGTATTTGGCTAGAATGCTCCAAATTAACATCTCCAATGTTCTCCTGTTCTTTTGACTTGGGATCACTATGAAACTAACACTGCCCCTTTCCTGAAGCCATGCACGCTAAAGCCAGAGAACATGTCATAAACTTCAGAGATGTCACCACAATAGCTCCTGTGTGGACAACCTTTGTGACGACTGTTGTATGGCCTCTCAGAAAGACTCCCAGACATTCACACTATAAGCTAGAACATCTATGTGATGGTCACTGGTTGTCCTCACTCTACCCAAGGGTGCTTAGAACGCAACATCTAGAAGATTTCTCAAATGGCTGCTCTCCAAACTTAGAAACTTAATTTACAATTAGCTCCAAATAATGACCTTCGTTTTCTTTTATTCCTACAGAAATGCATCTCAGAAATGTACCTGGTTGCTCACATTATGTAGAGCCCTAATTTAGGTGGACATTCACGTTCTTCTTACCCCCTCCTGAATTAAACATGCTCCTATTCATTCTGTCCTATTCATTCATCATATGTGAAAAATACATGTTTGATGATATATCATGCTACGCACATGTAAATCACTTTAAAAATAAATACAACTCACTTGAGTTATTTTTTTGGTTAAATCTTGGCTCCTGAGACTCTCTGCTCCGGGAAACATTTCAGTCCTTGGTCTCTGCCTCCTTATAGTCATCCTATTGTCCTCTCTGTGCCTTGTATACACTCAAGAGCTTTCAGTGCCTATCAGCTGTCACCCACATGCGACATGGTATCCATCAGGATCAGACAACTGCCTGAAATCCACAACAACCACAGAAGTGATAGAGACAGTGGCCACATAATGGAATCAGTGAATGTGTGATTCTTGGGCCTGACGACATCATCCGTGGCAATGAGAATCACACTACAATGGAAAGAGAGGAATTGCTAAAACCAAAACCAGTGGAGACCAACTTTGAAATTCTCTGAGAAGACAAAACTAATTTGGTCAAATAAAGTTTAATTGAGCTTATTTTGCAAGACTAACCTAACCTGGGTCATTTCTTGTTCTGTCTCTGGAAATGGTAAGCAAGAGTTAAACTGGTTCCCAAGACTGATATGATATAACCACTAACCAATTCTCTACTACTTAAGAAAAGTCTAATATTATAAACAATCACTGTGAAGAAAAAAATTCACTGCCTTCTATGAAAGCTGTTTTATAACAACACATTCCTGAGCTTCATTCCATGTTCTGGTTTGAGGGCTCCCAGTTTACAAACTATCTTCTTTGCTTGTGCACAATAAACTTTTACTAATTCTTACTGGAGTGATTCATTGGTTTTACTTGTGTAACTTAGAAACTTCTGACAATACAAAGAGGACTCCTATGCTCAAGGACAACCTGCAATGATCCAGGAAGCCATTTCTCCTACAGCCAGTCTCTCATGTCTGGGCAACACTTAGGGGTGACCTAGAGTTGAGAGAATAGGACAGACCTGGGCTCATACTCAGAGGATCATGACCAAGCGGCCAAAAAGCACAGGACCACTTCCTTCGGGTCCTTCTTTGAAGGAATTCTTCAGCCTTTTTGCCAAATACAGCTGTATGAGTGGCAGATTACCCTGTAAGTATTCTTTTTGTACCCTGATCACAAAGAAGGGGTGAGAGGGTATACTCCTAGCAGGGAAGCAAGCATCCAGATAGGAATTGCAATGCTGAAGGTGAGATTCGAGGAAAGATAGAAAGAGAGAGACCCACAAGGGGAGTAAGTCTGCAAAAACCGCATTATGTCCATCCCTTCTTTCTGTCTTCCGGTTCCTTGAGAGGCCTGTGTGTTCAGTACGAAATAGAAACAGCAGTCCCCAAAGATCATCCCTGAGGCTGCTAATCACTATAGGAATTTGGAAAGATGCTTTCACAACCAGGGTTCTTTTCTGGGGAGCCTCATTTAACCCAGGGCAGGGTTGCATTCAAGGAAGGAAACACAGTTTGCACATCAGATTGCAGACACTGATCAGAGGTGAGGGGGATGGGCCATGGAAAAATCCAAGTTTTAGTAACACAGATAGGGTGTTGTTAGCATGGGTCCCAGAACATAACAAGCAAATCAGTTTGCATTTCAGTGGGGTGGTTTAGACCACCCTGCATCAAATCAGGTTCTATTGACCACCTATGAAAGATGAACAAAACCTAGATCTTGCCCTAAGGAATCTTGCAATCTAGCAAATCTGGAAAAAGCCATTACAAAGAAAAAAACTATTTAAAAATAAATATAAAAAATATGCCAAATAGAGACACAGACAGTGAGATGTAAAAATAAACTAGATCCTTGTTGACAAGCTCGGAGCAAGGAAACAAGAGAAACATTTCACAGGGTAGGTGGCATTTGAGCGGGGTCTCAAAGGCAAGTGTAAAGTCCAAAACAGAGAATGGAGGTATGAAGGGTATTTAAGCCTGAAGAATAGAAGATTCACACAGAGTTGTAGGACAGAGGAATAAGGTACCAATGAAGCTTACAGATCTGCGCCTCTCTGAAATGGGTCTCTAGGTGCACAGATCAGATGACATCTGGAGATCCTGCCTCATCATCAAAAATAACTCAGTTGGTTAGGTGTCTGACTCGATTTCAGCTCAGGTCATGATCTCATGCGTCACAGGATTGAGCCCTGTGTAGGGTTCTATGCTCACAGAAGAGTTTGTTTCTCTCCCTCTCCTTCTGCTCCCCTGTCCCCTCTCCATGTGTGCACTTTCCCTCTCTCTCTCTCTCTCTCTCTCTCTCAAATAAAGAAATCTTTAAAAATTAAACAAAATAAAATAACTCTTGGAAGTCCATAGATGCACAAACATCATAAGGAGAATTACACACATGCAATCCCTGCCCATAACTGCATATGAAGGAAGAACATAAATTAATTGCCCAAACTGAACTTCCTGGTGTAAACCCTCGGGGCTCCTGGAGTTGCAAGTGGGACAGATCTCAGATTTGGGGATTTGGCAGAGAGGCAGCCTTAACTGTGCTGTGGATTTCTCCTCTCCTGTTGTGGAAATGAAAACAATGTGTTTCCATCCATCAGGAATTAAACCTTACTCCTTGGCGACATTCTGAGCCTTTTCTCCACCCCTTCAAAACACAGGGTAGGGTGTGCTTAGATAGAAACATAGCTTTTCTTTAAAAAAAAAATTATTTATTTATCTGAGAGAGAGAGAGGCAGACAGAGTGTGAGCAGGGGGAAGAGGTAGGGAGGAGGAGAGAGGGGCAGAGGGAGAGGGAAAAGCAGACTCCCCGCTGAGCAGGGAGTTCATTGAGGTTTTATCTCAGGACCCTGGGATCATAGTTGAAGGCAGATGCCTAGCCAGCTGGGTCACCGAGGCACCCCAGAAACACATTTTTTTTTATTTCATTTATTTATTTGACCAGCAGGCAGAGGGAGAGGGAGAAACAGGCACCCTGCCAAGCAAGGAGCCCGACATGGGGTTTGATCCTAGGACCCTGGGATCATGACCTGAGCCGAAGGCAGTTGCCTAACCAACTGAGCCACCCAGGCACCCCGAAACACAGCTTTTTTGATTAAAAAAAGTCCTTGGAGATGTGGAGACAGGAAAGGCCATCCTTCAGAGCTACACTCTTCATAGCCACATTTATGTGGGCACTTATGAAGTATGCAGGGCACTGTTCAAAGTTCTACACACACTCATTCTGTCCCTGCCATGTAAATAGTATCATTCCCATTTTGCCCATGAGCCCAAGGCCACACACTCAAACCAAAGTCTGATTCCCTTGACACAATTTATTTATTCTATGTGACTCTCAAGGCCAGGTTGCCCAACCCAGGCTGGGATAAGGGTACAGGCAGATCTCAGAAGACTGGACAGAGCAAAGAGCTGGCAGGCATCAAGGTCCTGGCCAGGACCCTAAAGCAGGAGGGAGTGAAATATCTATCCACTCCACTGATTCAGCCAGGACCAACTCTGGTTGCAGGTGCTCCAACAGTCCCATTTTCCAGACAGGTAAGCTGGGGTCTGGACACACTGAATGATTTTCCCAAAGGTTTGCCCTTCTGAACTCTGGAGAAATGGAGCATAGGGAGAGGTCAGGGTAGGTGACACCACTGAACACCAGCTCTGCCTTGCCCAGCACCACACAGGGGACTTCACACATGCTGCCTTACCTAGTGTTGAACCAACACTGAAAGAAGGATACTATGATCTTACAGCTGGCAATAACCCAAGTCGACAGAAGTTAGGTAACTCAACCTCGCTCACGCAGCTGGTACAAGCAAATCAGCAATGGTCACAGAGCTGCTGCCTCTTTTCCCTCTCACAGCTTCCCGGGGAGTCAACCAAGGGTCCTGAGAAAAGGGAGTCCAAACAGTGCAAACAAAGAAAAGCATCCTTTTCACTCCCTTTGCCTCACCAGTTGTTATTTGATGCTAACAGTATGAGACCCAGGGAAGCAAAATGCACACCGCGCGCGCGCGCGCGTACACACACACACACACACACACACACACACACACGCTCTCACACCCTTCAGGAAGGACTCTGAACAAGCTGGAAACCAAGAGATCCTGGGTGAGAGAGATTAAAGAGGAGGGATCCAGGAAAAGAGAGGGGTATTTCATGGGCTCAAGTTGAATAAGATTACAAATAAACCCAATTTTCCAGGACTTGTTTCTCTCTCTGCTTTTCTTCCCTTTGTTAACTCTATTGGACAAAGCAGAAGAGAAAGTCCAGAGGTGGATGCAGGGGTGATCGGTAAAAGATGCCACCAAAGACCTGGTAAAGGAAGCAGCCGAACTGAGCAGAATGTTCTCCTCCTGGTGCTAACCCTGGAGTTCCCAAGCTCTCCTCTATTAAGAAAAGGCAGGTAGTAATTTTAATCCCTGTGCATCTCAACGTGTAGGCTGAGGACAGCTGTCTCAGAATCCCTGGATAGGTCTAATAAAAATTCAGGTTCCTGGGTTCCACCCCAAGACTACCCACCCAAATAAATCAGGTGGTGCTCAAAAATCTCCATCTTTAACAAGTGTCCTGGTGCTTTGGTGGAACTCTGCTGCCCACCAAAGTTGGAGAAACACTCCTTTACTTCCCGCTCTGCACAAAGAGAAAGCGGGACTTAGGTCAAAAAAGGGGCTCCAAAACCCTAGGGCTGATTCACAGTGCTTCTCCTTCCTTTGTCCACACACACCCTGCATACCCTTACCCCCATCCTATCCCTTCTCTCAGGGCATCCCAGAAGCCCGGAGCGGTGTGCAGGAAGGGGCTGCCACTTTGTGGAGTGGCCAGGAGACAGCATTCCCCAGGTCTCTGCCTGCAGTCGGGAACAAGGCAACGACTTCCCTGTATGGTGCACACGGTGGACACAGCTGAGAAATTCACAGCTTGAGGTTGAATGGGAGAAGGCGGCACCATCTAGGGACCAGCAGCTGGTAACACTGGATCAACAGCATCACCTGCTGGCCACAAGATGCCACATCCTCCTCCTTCTTGGTCCAGGCCACATGGGGGCCTCTCTCCCCAGAACCCAAGTAAGCCTGAGTTCAGAGGAAGCAGTGCCTTTTCTCAGTTGGCACACTAACCAAGAGACGCTTCTCCCCAGAGTATGAGGGGAGAGTCATGGTGTACAACCCGTCCCCAAGAGCACATGTCCTGAGAGTCTGCAGAGCGGGGACTTGGTTCCTCTAGGCAAACTCCGCCTCCCTTAAAGAGATGCAGAACCTGCCCTGATTCTGTGTAGATCTCCAACACACACTGGCTCCTAGATGCATTATGAACAATTTTATTTTACCTACTGTCTGTAGTCCCCCCAGCATCCTTAGATGTATCCAGAATCTTTCACCTTCCAGTATAAGCTCCTGCGGGCCAGGGACTGAGTATTCCTTTACCGAATGACTAGATCACCACCTCTCACTCCAAAGTGCTGAGGAGAGTATTTTACGAATGTGAAGAAAAAAAGCCAATCCATCACTGTGAGAAAAGGCTTGCACGGGGACAGATGCCTCTTCCTGGGGATGATCACCATCCGGCCACCACGTTTGGACAGTTGGCATTTTCCCAAGTGCCTGGCATCTTCTGTACAGGGATGGTCTCACTGGATCTTCCCAAAGATACAAGGAAACTGCATCACAGAGAGGTTAAGCAACTTGCTCAAAGGCACACCACCACTGAATAGTGTAAGGACCTATTTAGAAACTGCCCCTGCTCCCCTTCCCCCAGGGGATTTACAGGTAACAAAGCCCAGATACAAAGGTGGGTCAGGGCAGGTGGAGACATCTGATCAGTGGGGGGATGCATACTGTCTCCCTGGTTACCAATGAGTATGGGCCCCGCTCTTTGGGAATCCTTTTGGCGCCAATCCCAATCAAGGTGTAATAGGCTGGTTCAAATGTCTACTAGGGTAAATTGTAACTCAATTGGTCACCTAGCATCACTGTGGAGTTTCCTGTGTGTGTTACAATCTCATTGGCCACCTGTGCTTGGCCAGACCTGACCGCATGGCCTTTGCCCTTAAAAGCTAGTCTGTGAAGCGGAGAGGGGCCGCCCCCTCTTGCAAGAGGTGCGGCCCAAACGTTTGGTTAGATTCTTGATGCTTGGCATGAAATAAAGCTTTGCTTGACCTTCGCTTTGTATGTCTCGCTCCTTTAATCACAGGCCCATTATTGGGGCATAACAAATAGCAGAACCAGAATTCCAGTGCAAGCAATCTAGTGCTTGGTCTCAGCAGTCATGCAGTATTGCCTCCCAGAAAAAGTACACATGTGCACACCCAGTTAGTAAATGCAATCTCTTTACCAGAAGTATGCCACATGTAGCTTGTCGCCCGGCCTGCCATGCATTCCTCTTATGAGGTACAATCTGCTGTGGCTGCTGGTCTCTCTATGATGGCCTCTCACAGACCAGACCACTTCTCAAAGACTCATTCTTTCATATGCAAGACCCCCAAGCCCACCCACAACACGTGGCTTATGGGAGGCACAGCAAATGGGCCCTGGAAGGGCGGAGGAGGCCCCAGAACCGAGGTGCACGCTAAGAAAATGGTAACACAGATCCTGGAGGGCACCTTGCAGCCACGTGTTCCTTCCATCAGGATTTACTGAGCACCTGTATCAGGCACTCTGCGGGGACAGGGAAAGCACACCCTACCCTCTGCAGGTGCACGCTCGAAAGGAGCCAGTCAGTAAAGAAACTGGTCAGGGTTATGCCAAGAGAGCTGTTCAGAAAGTTGTTGGTTTGGACCTTCTCCACTTACCAGCTGCTGCTTTGCTACCTTCCCCTCAAAGTCCCTCCATGGTCTCCCTCACACCGACCAAGCGCACTCACTGTGGACTCCTGGCTGTTGGCTTTAGTGTCCACCCTCCTCGAGCGTACCAGAGTGCACCCCGTCTGGTCGTGCTACAGAAGTCCCCAGGTCCCACCACTGGAGAAGAGGAGGGGGGCTAGGGTGAGGAGATAAGCAGGGGTGAGGGGAGCTGGGACAAAGGGAAAGACAGTGGCGAGAGATCAAGGTGGGAGGAGGGGTTGGGGAGGAGCCAGGTCGGGTGAAGGGAGAAGAGACAGAGTGAAGGAGGAGGTGCGGTGGGGGAGAGGTGGGGGAGAGGAGGGTAGGGAAGAGCGGCAGCGTGGGGGGAAGGGAGCGAGGTAGAGTGTGGAGGGAATGGGCCGGTGAGGAAGAGAGCCAGACAGAGGGGGAGGGATACGGTGGGGGAGAGACAAGGGGCAGTCCCGGCGGGGGTCTGGGGGCGGGGGAGACGGGAGGACCCGGGGAGGCGCGGGGAGCGGGAGGCGGGGCCCGGGCCGAGGCCGGAGGGGGGTCCGACAGCGCCCCCTGCCGCCTGGCCCGCCCCGCTGGCTCAGTTCCGCCTGGCTGCGAGCAAAGTTTCCCAAGCTGGCCCAGAGCAGCTGCTGCTCTCCCCTGCCTTTGTTTTCCCCTCTCAGGATGGAAAATGAATTTCGAGCATCGCTGCCGAGCCTGCCAAGTAATTGGAAAGCATGTCGAACACTGTGTCTGGTGGCTCAGCGGAGGTCTCCGGGTCGGCCCCCGCCGTCCCAGGCCGCCAGGTAGAGGAGAGGAGGGGGGAGAGGGCATGGGCACGGGTGTCGAGCACCTGGGGAGGGAAGTAAACAGAAGCAGAGCCAGTCCCCGAGGTGCCGGGCCTGCCTTCAGCATCCCCCGGTAAGTCGAGCAGAAGTCAGCCCAGGCCCCGCTCGGTCCTCCAGACTGTGTGCCCTCCCCTCTTCACACCTGCAGCCACACCCAGGTGTTCAGCCTCAGGAGTCGGAAGAAGGTGCCTTCAGGAGGCTGGAGCCCGGTTCCTCCGTGAAAAGGAAAACCGCCCGCGTCACATGGAGTCCTCAAACCCAGGCTCCCTGCAGTTCAACCTCCCCCAGAAATGGTGTCCTAATCAGTCAGGAATTTCCCTGTCAGTGCCACTGAGGTAATCTGCTACCTGGACACTCTGCAGCGCCCAACCCCACTCCCACCACCCCCACCCCTCGCCCAAAGATGAGGCAATCTGCATGATAGAAGCCCCTGTTCTTAAGAGGAGCAATCCTTTTCTTTTGTTAATAACTTCCTTGCCTCACCCCCCTTTCCAATAAAAACCTTCCATTTGTACAACTCCTCAGAAGATCCCCTCTATTAGCTAGATGGTATGCTGCCCAGTAGTTTGATGAAGACAATTAAGTCTTCTAATTGACTAGGTTGAATTGTTTTTTAACACCCCCTGCTGTCTGCACTCCTCCTGCCCAAGCCCTCCCGCTGTCTGCTTTGGGGTGGCCCACTTGCCAGGCATCCTCTCCTGGGTTTGCCCTCTGTCCTGCACCCTTGGCTCTGCCAGACCAGCCCACCCCAGTTCATGTACTGGTTTGGCTGGGTGCCTTCCATTCTCCTCTGGGGATGGACCAGAGCTCCATCCCGCCTCTCAGTGGACAATGGCTGTGTCTTCGTCCAGCAATCCCCTACGTCTGGTGCTGATCCTTACATCATGTGGCTCCTAAGTCCCCTACATGTGCCTCACTCTGCAGTGAGAGTCAGGAAACTCTGGTTCCTACCCCCTAGTGTCCCAAGGCTATCTTCTTTGAGAGAGATATGACTGGGTTTGTGTCACTGTCTCTGTCTAGAATCAGCAACTTCCCCATTAGGTCTTGACACACACCTGATGAGAAGAAGCCAACATTCCCACCACCACCACCACTACCACCAGCACCACCAGACAAGACTTCTACAAGCATCAGCCTGGACCAGCCCCCCACCCACCAACCCACCCCCATCTCCAATGCCCTCCCCTCACAGAAAGATCCATGACCCACAAAGCCTTTATTAGCTCTTTCAGCTCCATTTAACTACACAAATGGCTTGGTCACAGCTGACTGATCCCAAATTTGCCAGTGATTTTCTTTTAATTTACCATGGCTCAGTCCCCCTGTAATACAGGTAGAGGAGGCATATTTGTTCCCAAACTCCCCTCCTGGGGTTAATCATGCACAGAACAAAACTCCATTTGAGCCACTTAATGATTTCATTTCCACCCTAGGTTTGAAGGAGCTGCGGCTATAATACTAATGTAGGTCCCTCTCTCCCCAAACTCCAGATGTTTGTGTGTGAGAGAACAAACCGGTGGGGGCCTGTGAGCTCCTTAACCATTACCTCCCAAGTCAGAGCCCAACACTGTAGGGCTCCCTTTCTTTCTGAGTGCAGTGGGCTCCCCCTCTTCCAAGTGCCTGGAAACCTCTGCACATCTGTCTCCTGAGAAGCCTTGCCTAGCCAGCATTGCAGGGTTGGCTCAGCTCCCCTGGGGTCCTGCAGCCAGGTTTCATGGGCTTACTTTGCACTCTCCTGTAGGATCCCTACCTGTGCACTTCTCAACCTCCTGGCCTGCTATTCTCCCCACTGTATCCCGATTTCTAAACATTGAGGCCCAGACTCAACCCCCTGAACATTCGGCCTTCCTATGTGGGTATTCTCTTTCCCTGGAAGACCCCTCCATTGCTGCCACAGGCTGGCAAACCTCTGCTTCAATGTCCCCTCTGCTGGGAAGTCAGCACCTTTCCTCTCAAGAAGGGAAAATCACTCCCTCTTCTGCACTACCATACATATACGCTTTCTGTTTGTTTACACACATTAAAAATGTGTTTGCATGTCAGCCCCTCCACCACTCTGAGCTCCCTGAGGGTATGACAGAATATTCATCTGGGTATGCCCATAGTCTAGTCAGTGCTGGATGTAAACTTTAACTCAATAACTTTTATTTGAATGAATAGCCCCTCTGTAGTTCATGTATGTGGATGCGAACTGTATTCATCATTAAACTAAGATACTCAAAGGCCTTCCATCTGTTTAGGTTTCCTGACTGGTGCTAAAATTTAAATCCCGCCCTGCAATCGCTGCCTGACTCCACTAGTTTGCCTTCAGAAAATGATTTTTGTGTGGAAATGGCGCCATCTGGTGGTTTCTGGCAAAACAGCGTCTCAGCTGGGTAACGAAGAGGGCTTTGTGCCTTCACTAGATTGTGGGGAAGCTCTGGCCAGATGCATGCCACTCCTTGCCTCTTGAGAACTAGAGTGAGGGTTTGGTAAAGTAAGGTCACGTCTACAACTGCTGAGGAAAGAGTTCTTACTTCTCTACCTC
Source organism: Mustela erminea (assembly GCF_009829155.1). Taxonomy (NCBI): domain Eukaryota; kingdom Metazoa; phylum Chordata; class Mammalia; order Carnivora; family Mustelidae; genus Mustela; species Mustela erminea. The sequence continues at coordinate 28,736,856 of NC_045622.1, forward strand.
TTTTCCTGCAAGTGTACTCCCAAGAAGGACAGGCTCTTCCTTGCCACCAGGGGCCCCTTTTCTACCAAGACTCCCACCTGCTAGCCCAGTCCTGTCTGTCCTGCTTGACATCACTGCTGTGATATCCTACAGAGACCTAAATCATTACCCAAACCAAACTCCTCTCCCCCAGCTGAGACCTCCCTGTCTAAGCAAATGGCAGCTCATGTCCAGCTGCCCAGGACCTTTCTTCTCCCCCATTCTCCAGCTGCCACACATCACCAAGTCACATTTGTCCTGTCTCAAATCCTTTGGTTTCTCTGTCCCCTCACCTTCCCAAGAGTCCCCTCCTGGGGTCCCTGCTTCCACTCTGTGCCACAGCCCACTTCCACATGTGTGATCCTCTTCTGTCCCCAACATTCCTGCCCTTTCCCTCTCTGCTCCGTCAAGGCTCCCAGCCCACGTGGCCTGGCCCTGGCCCCTTTTCAACAGCCTCCTCTGTGGCCTTTCTTCCTCCTGCTCCCATCCAGCCAGAGTGGCCTTTTTGCATCATGCTCCTCTCCTCATTCCACAGCCCTCCTACTTGCCTCTGCTCAGGGCTGTGCCCCTGTCCCCTAGCTGGTTGACTCCTACCTGCATCCTTCCTCCCCTGCCTCCCACCCTGGAGCAAGCAGACAAAGACTGGCTGGCTGGCTGGCAGGGAGAGATGCTGCAGAGGGAAACTGCAGGTTCTCCTGACCTCAGGGAATAATGCAGCGGGGTGGGTAGGAACCTACTTAGCTCTACCTGGCACACAGTAGGTGCTCAGTCCACGCTGGTGGTCGTTCTAGCAGACACTCAATGAAGACTTGAATAAGACTTCCATTTTCTGGTCTGATATGTAAAGAGCTTGGAAGTTTCACTCCCATTTTTACAATTAGAAAAAAAGCCAAACAAACCAAAAACCAACAATACTACCTAGATCCATGAGAGAATTTAGGTCATAGGGCAAAACACTGATCTGAGAATCAGACAGACAGACAGGTTATTATGGAGAATCACAACTTTGCAGACACACAAACTTTGAGGAAACAACACCAGAGTAGGGAAGCTTAAATATAATTGAGAATTGCCGGTGGCTGAATGTGGACAAGCTTGAGATTAAACAAGTCCAGAGGCCCCAGTGTTAGAAGGCCCCCAACTTCCTGAATTTTGCCCCCAAGAGCAACATTAGGTTCTCACAGTGAAGATCAGGGAACCCCACCCTCCTGCCCACTTCAGCAAGGGGAGAGAAAAATAGCCATTTTGAAATAAATCCAGAGATGGAGCACCTGGGTGGCTCAGTGGGTTAAAGCCTCTGCCTTTGGCTCAGGTCATGATCCCAGGGTCCTGGGATCGAGCCTCACATCGGGCTCTCTGCTCAGCAGGGAGCCTGCTTCCTCTCTCTCTACTTGCCTCTTTTCCTACTTGTGATCCCTGTCAAAAAAAAAAATTTTTTTTAAGAAATAAAAAAAAGGAAAAGAAAAAAAGAGAAATATATCCAGAGCAATTGGTTCTCCCTAACAAAGGCCTGCCCTCAAGACAGACTGCTATTTCAGAGCCTACCTAACCTGAGGGAAGGAAAACATTCCATTCTGGCCCCCTTTGACTTTCCTGTCTCTCCCAAAGTAGGGGCAGTGAAGGGGGAAAAGGCAAGGAGGACACAGGCCGAGGACACAGGCTCACTAAGAGACTGGGGCCTGATCAGAGGACCCTCCACTCTCCCCTCAGGCCCCACCACCACAGGGATTTCAGCTGGAAGAAGTAAAAGCCTCGGACCCTGTTTAAGAAGGAACCTCTAGGGAAACCTAAAGGCAACAAGGGAGACGAAAACAAGAGCACAATAAAAAAATGTTAATCTCTGAAACTACAGCTGCTGGGGAGAGTAAATACAGACTAAGTCCTAACCAGAGAAATATAAAACCTCACGCTACCTCCACTCCTCTACCTCCTGCAGCATTACCTGGCTTTCAACGAAACATGACGCTGTATGACACAAGGTAAAAATACAGTCTGAAGAGACAAGGCGAGCATCAGAACCACACTCAGATAAGGCAGAGATGTTGGAATTGTCAGACTGGGAATTTAAAACTGTAATAAATAATATACAAAGAGATCGAATAGAAATAGTGAGTGACACACAAGAATAGATAATGTCGGCAGAGAGAATGGAAACCTTATGAAAAAGTGAACAAGAGATCCCAGGAATAAGAAGTCTGTCACAGAAATGAAGAATGACTTTGATGGACTCATCTGTAGCCTAGACACAACCAGGGAAAGAATCAGTGAGTTTGAAAAAAAGGTCCATAGTAAGTTCCCTGACTGAAAAGCAAAAAACACAAGAAAAAAGAAAAGGAATAGAAAAAAATATGGTACAGAGTATCTTAAACCTGTGGGGCAATTACAAAAGAGGTAACATACGCATAATGAGAATACCAGGAGAAAAACGAAGGGAACAGAAAAAATATATATATTCAAAGTAATAGTAGTTGAGAATTTTGCAATGGTGGGTCCCATAAAACAGATCCAGGAAACTCAGAAAACTAAGCAGGGTGAATACCCAAACTCCACACCTAGGCATAGCATATTCAAACTGCAGAAAATCAGACACAGAACAAATCTTAAAAGCCAGAAATAGAAAAAAAATCTACCTGAGGAGGAGTGAGGATAAAAATTACGTGACTTCCCTTCAGAAACTATGCAAGCCAGAAGAGAGTGGGGCACATTAACGTGTCAAAGGAAAAAAAACCTAGAATTTTATGTCCTTCAAAATTGTCCTTCAAGAGTGAATAGAAATACTTTCTCAGCCAGAAATCAAATGAAAATGTCTCCAGTAGACCTGCCTTGCAAGAACTGTTAGTTCTTCAGAGAGGGAAAAGAATACAGATCAGAAACTTGGATCTGTAGGGACACTGGGTGGCTCAGTGGGTTAAGCATCTGCCTTCAGTTCAGGTAATGATCCCAGGGTCCTGAGATCAAGTCCCTCATCCGGGTCCCTGCTCAGTGGGGAGCCTGCTTCTCCCTCTACCTGTCACTCCCCCTCCTAGTGCCCACTCTCTTTCTTTCTCTGACAGATAAATAAAACCTTAAAAAAAAAAAAAGAAAGAAAGCTTAGATCTACATAAAGACAGGAAGCAAGCTAGAGAAGAAATAAAGATAAAATAAATACTTGAGTGAAACAAACAAACCACACCTTCCCCAGTAAGTCTTCCTGTCTCGGCCTCGTCCAACACCCCTTCTAGTGTTCCAGGAGCACCCAGCATGGCCTACTGACACAGTTCTATGCTGGCTTGGTGTCTCTCTCCCCAAAAGCCGTGTGTCCCTCATCTATGTGTCCCCAGAGCCAAGTCCATGAGTAGAAAGCATTCACACCAGAGGCCAGGACAGTGATTAAATAGCTTATCTCTTTATTAACAGTTCAGCGGGAAGATTCCAGTGGTGCCACTGTCACAAGGAAGGAGGGCTCGGCCGCCAGATCCTCTCTGTCCAGGTGTGGTCACTCCTCTGGTCAAGGGGTGATAGACGTTCTTTTGACAAAGGCTGTTCCTTGACCCTGAAGGACATGAACCTAGGAAGCAGAGGAATGTCCAGGGGCCATGTCACAGAAATGCAGGATGGCTAAAGGGCTTGAGGATCACACCTTCCCGACATTCCTAGAGCTGCGTTAGACCAGAAAACCCACAGCAGGAAAGGATGGTGGTGCACCAGACAGACCTGGATCTGCTTCCTCAAACTTCAGAAGACCATGCAAGCACCCTGATTCCTCATGTGTTTAATATTAGGAAACAGTTGACATGGCACATCATGACATTTACGAAGTGTTGATAGCCATTTTCCTCAGGACACTGTTCTGAAGTCTGATGAAATCAAGGCACAGAGGCATAACTCAACTTGCCCAGGATGGAGCTGGACTGAAAGACAGTGTCCATTCCTAAGGCTTGGCCTAACTGCTGCCATCTGTATAATGGGCATGAACAATGCCTTCCTCTTAAGGTTCTTTTTTTTTTTTTTAAGATTTTATTTATTTATTTGACAGACAGAGATCACAAGTAGGCAGAGAGAGAGGAGGAAGCAGGCGCCCCGCAGAGCAGAGAGCCCGATGTGGGGCTCAATCCCAAGACCCTGGGATCATGACCTGAGCTGAAGGCAGAGGCTTTAACCCACTGAGCCACCCAGGCGCCCTTTCTCTTAAGTTTCTTTTGGATCAGATGAAAAATCTTGACAATGCTTTATGCTAAAGCTGGGATATAGTAAGTGTTCCATAAATGCCAGCACTATATCTCCACGGCCTTCCTTTAAGCCTGTCGGGAGTTGGCTGGGTCTAAAACACTCCTTCAGCCCCCTGTGACTGCCAATTCAGTCGTTTTCCTGAATGAATGGCCTCTGTAGTACATCCATGTCATTGGCCTTCTACCTCCCAGAGCCACATAAATGGCTACTTGTGACCACTGGTTCCCAGGACAGGTCAAGAAGTCACAGGAGCTAATGTCAAGGCCCTAATTGGTGGCAGGGCCAAAATCTATGTGCCCTCACTCCTGACCGCAGCGCTCTGTGATCTTGTGGTTCAATGTGGGGTCAGTAGACCTATAGCAGCAATGCCTGGGAGTGTTAGAAATGCAGAGCAGCAGGCCCCCCACAACCTACTAACACAAGATCCCCAGGAGGTCCCTGGCCTGTGCGTAATTGAGAAGCACTCACTGTGACACCACAGCTAAGAGAGTCAGGCCAATCTGAGCTTGACTTAGAGTCCTTCCAGAAATTTAAGAGAGGCACTGCAGGACCCTGAGGCAGCTGCCCTATCCCCCACTCTCACTGGCCCCACGTATAGGCCCCCTCACCAAAGGAAAGGCTAAACCTTATAATCAAGCTCCCACCCCAGTGTCCTGTCTCACACCCAACACATCTGTCTCTTCTGCCCAGCTCCTCACCGGTCGGCCCTCTCACCTGTAGCTCTCAGCATTCTGCATAGGAACTTCTGCTGTGAATATCCTGAGATGATTCATCTGTAAGGCTGCATATGCTGCCGGGATAGAGAAGAGGAGCAAGGCAGATGGGATGGCAAAGCCTGCCCAGCTTTGGTATGGATCTGGGGTGCCTGGGCAGCCATTGCCCCATTCAGGCCCTGGAGCAGAGTCCTACGAAGCGCTCCACACATGATCAGGGAACCTGCAGAAGAGAGACCTCCCCACTGCCGCCGCCCTCCGCCACCCGACCCTATTAGGTGTACGAATCAGATAATCTCCCACAGCTTACCTTCGTCTCACCTGCTCTATTCGTTCTCGCACAATGTCAGTCCTCGCCTCACTTGGCACTTGGAAGATACGGGTATGGCTGCAAAACACCATTTAGACATTGGGGTTCCTGACTTTCTCTTTCACTAGGCATAGTGAATGGGTTGGAATCCTACAAACGATAGTTCTGACCCTGTCGCCATGAACTCTTGAGCTGGTCCTTCACTCCTCTTGCATGAGGCACACAAAGGTTTTTGTTTTGGTTTGGTTTTTACTATCAGTACCCCTGAGCCACCCAGTAGTCCTGGGCTGGCAGCAAATGGTCCTAAGAAGAGTTGAAGAAACAGAGAGGTTAAGTGCCTTTACACAGCAGGTCAGTGATCTTCTTGTAAGATGTGGAATTCACTCCCCACCCCGAATTCCTCTCCATCTCCGTATCACCTCTTTATCACCTACTTTATGCCATACTTACTATGGTTTAGGGATAATTCTGCAAAATTCTCTCACCAGGCCGATTTGCCTCTGTCTCTGTGGTCCAGCTCATGTCCTCCTCGACTCCATCCCCTGTCCTCCCCCAACCCTCCATTCCAGCAAAACCAGTTTGCCCACTGAATTTTCCAATTTTGCCTCTTTTGTTCTAGGTGCTCTGGGGCTTTCAGTGTGAAGACACTGATATTGCCTCAAGGGCTTGAAGCCTGGAGGTGACAAATGTGCTCATTTATCACTCTCTCAAGGTAAAGTTGGGTCAGTGCCCAAAGAGAGGGGTAAGAAAGAATAAAGATTACTCCCAGCCCAAGGCAGAAAGGGGTAGGCCTCAGAGAAAAGGCTGCAGCCCTGCACACTGGCCTGATGGAATTGGCCAAGTTCCCAAGGCTCTCATGACCTGTGGAAGCCCCTTCCTCACCTCTCCTGTTTATTCAGTCCCTGCCCAGCCCATGGGTCAGTCCAAGTAAATGCCCTGCTAGAAACCTTTCCAGGGTCTCCCAGGCAGCAATGCCTAGAACTTTAAAAAGCGGGGTCCCTCAGACTATGCTCTTGCTCTTGCACTCCTCATGAATTTTCTGCCATTTTCTCTAATATTCACACACCTTATTCATCTAGTTCACTTTTATCCCTTTGAAACTGGGGACTCCATCTTTAGACGACCTAGAAAACATCTACCAAATAAATGAGTGTCTGCTGTTGCTTAATGAAGGGGTATGTATTCCCTGACTACATATTTACTAAAACTAATAAAAGAATGCCAAACCAGTGGATTGGAGGGGGAGACAGGCACAGTTTATGGGTTTGAAAAGTCCACAGAAAGTCCAGAGTGGAAAAATTATATATGGATAATTGTGATTCCTGCAGCTTATCTCCAAAGCTTTAACCTACTTGTGCCATACAGCTAGGTCTAAATTTTTGAAGATGATATTCATATTATCCAGACCAAGGAACTGCCGCAAGGAACCGCTCCCATCCAGTGCAGCCATGTTGGGCAGGGACAGGCTCCCACGTGTGAGGCTGGCTGGATTATAGACCACAACATTTACAATTTTAGAATGGGGTTCCCATCCAAAAAGTCTTTCCCTGGATGGTCTCAAATTCCACCATTTGCCACTCCTTCCTGAGCTTTTGAATCCTGTTGTAAAATGCTAATGGCACCGTAAAGGGTAAACACAAGAAAACTGGATATCCCAAAGCAAAAATACATTTCTTGAGAAATGCGTCCACCTTGATAGAAGTGAACAAAGGGGGCGATGGGGGCATGGGAAGAAAGTACAGAAATGAGAGAGAGAGCGCCTCCACAGTTTCATGGAGGACCAGTTTAATTCCACAATTCTTCTTCTGGGAAAAGAGACCGCAAGTAAACACAGTTCTGAAAAGGAAATAGGGAAGCTTACGCCAGAGGGAATGAGCTGGCTTCCAGGCTCAGCTCCCTCCACATTGGGTCTCAGCCCCTTCCGAGCCAAGAAAGGCAGAAGGAGGTGGTCTGTGCTCCTGCAGGCACGGCAGGAGTCTGGCAAAATCACCGAAATGTGGAGCACAGAATTCTAGCCTCGGGCTCTGAGAAACCTCCTCTCACCTCAGCTGCAGATGAGGGCTCAGGCTTTTGCATTTTAAGAGCTTATTTTCTTTTAGCTCTTTAAAGTGCAGCCACTTCTGAACAAATCAAGTGCAAAAGTAACAGAAGTCTGAAATTTATTCAGAAGCATTGAAGAAATGGTGAACAAGCCCAGTTTTGCAACCCCCCAAGTCATGTTAAATCTTAGGAATGAGCTGGGCTTTCAAGATAGCAAAAATATTCCCTTAAGACCCCTAAGTAAGGGGAAAATTTCTCAGCCAGAGAAGTCAACATCTCTGGAGAAGAATAGCTATGTTTGTGTTAGCCAGGAATCCCAAAGGTGCGGGACTTTTGCCTCCCTCCCCACAATTCCACTCAGGGCAAATGAGACGCTTTACCTCCATCTTATGAACTGGATTCTTGTTCTTTCCTCCAGGACCTCTTGACTCTGGTTTGCCAACAAATCAGACTTTGAGAGATGGTGCTTCACCTAGGAAATCCAGGTAGTGTACATGTGATTACTATTCGGCAAGGACACTGTGGCCAGGATGGAGCCCAGCCTGGAGAAGCTCTGTCCACTTGCCCAAGACCCTTTTCAACTGGACCTTTTGCCTGCCCACCTCCCTCACTGCCCGCTCCCCTAGGATAACTATCTTAAACTCTCAGTTACCACGTCTCTGGTAACGTGCACATCTTGGCCATGGGTGGGAAGGCAGCCGGCAGACATCTTCTCCTTTATGTCCTGGGACGCTTCTTCTTCAGTCTGAAAGGTGAACAATTTCCCCTGAAATTGTAACTGAGTCCAAGTCTGTCTCTTCTGCCTTTTCCCTGTTTTCCCCTCTGTCACAACACACATCCCACGTGTCCTCATTTACATACTCTGTATCTCACTGTTCCTGCCATAAGCATGTCTATTACTACCTTCCTGTAGAATTCCAGAGGACTCATTAAGTCCATGGCCCTATCTCAATGTATTCCTGAGATGCCCTGTAGCTGGGGATGACATATCTGAAACCCCTCACCCAGTATCCTTAAGATGCAGGTGGGGATAATGGTGATTCCAACACATCTCTGCCAAAAGATCACATAAGCCCCAGGGTCTTCTAGGACATTTGGTGAATTAGACACAACTCTAGGCAGGGTGTTTAGCAATGAACTTGAGTTTCCCAGTTCTAAGGGGAAAGGAGTCTAGATTCCTGCACCCATGGAGGCCAGCTCTCTAGAATTTGGGGTCATAGAGGAATATTACTCACTTTTTTCAACCAGTGCTGTACTACAGATACAGCCTCGCTTTCTACAACTTCAACGTCCTGCAAAAAATTGGTAAGTTAATGCCCTCAGAATACCTAGAGACACAGCCCTCTTCCATTCTTATCCAAAGTTATACATCTTTATATATATACATCTTTATATATATACACTTTGTGTATATATATATATATATATATATATATATATATATATACTTTGTATATATATATAAAGATCTCTTGGAAGTGCAGTGGGGGGCTCAGAAAGGAGCATATAGATAACAATTCCAGGTAGTTACCCCCAGCTCTACTTACTGAACTGATTTTTGGTGGGAAGGGGAACCCTGCACCTTTCCGGGCAAGAATGTACACAATCCATGTTGTAATTATCATCTTTGAACTTATGCCAGGACTCCTTCTTGGCTCCCTCCTTCCATCGAAGCTGCCTGAGAATTCCTCTGGAACAAGGAGGTCATTGCTAGGAGGTGCCCACCTGATTGGCTGGCCAATGATGATGTGACAATGGCATCCTTTAATCTCTGGGGTCAGATGGAAAAGAGGTAAGGAAGTATCTGCCTTAGTGATGGCCATAGCTCAGAAATGGAGAGTTAGGGGGATGGGAACAAAAAGTAAGGAACAACCAATATAAACCTGAGGAAGACACAGGGGGAAATTACCAAAATTATAGAGATTTGGTTGGGGAAGGGGGAGTATGTCTTGTCACCTGGTTTTATGGAATGCTGAAGCAGAAAGATATTTTAGGAATCAAAAGAGTAAATTTGTCACAAAATAATCCAGGCCCCCAAGAAGTTGATTCAAACAATGCCACAGATACTTCTTATTCTTACATGTGGGGGAAGAAAGAACTTGTCCACCCCCCAAAAAATCAAAGATGGAGGAACAAAATTCTCACCAAGGACATTTTCTTTCTTTCTTTTTTTTTAACTTTGTTTACAGTGGTGATTCAAATCATTAAAAAAAAAATCCAAACAATTAGAGGTATAGAGTAAAAAGTATAAATGCCATTTCCTATTAAAAAAAAATTTCCTAATGATTTCCAGTGGACTGCTTCAATGGAAGGACAGTAAAGTGGAAGTGGAAAGGAGACTGTTGTGACTTCAGTGTTGGGGGAAAACATTGATAGTTCAAGTGGCTGCTGCTCTTCCTATCCAGAATTTTCACCAAGAAATTGAATGAAGTTCAGAATGTCTAAAGGATACTAAACAAAAGTTCAGCTGCTCCCAAAGTAACAGTAGCCTAACTCTGAGACCATTCTCAAGGTCCTAAAAACCAGGGTTGCAATCTTGTCTTTACACTAACTCATTATGTGTTTCATTCCAATTTCTTCTTCTTCAAATCATTCTAGTTTCTTCGTCTTCAAAATGAAAAGAATGGAATAATGTCTGTAGTTTTTAGATTTAATATTCTATAAATGTTCTCATTCTCATTCTTCTAAGAATATCAGAGTATCTCCCTCCCCAATTCTCCTCATATAGCCACTATTTCTCTTCCCTCTCAACAAATCACCTCAATTTTACATCTTTATTGATCGGAATACTCTAGATTTTGTTGAGGCAACAAACTAGTCCCCAAAAAGGTTTACTTCTTACACAGGGTGATGTGTGGAAGTGTTGAATCACTATATTGTAGACCTGAAACTAATGTAACACTACTAGGTTAACTAACTAGAATTAAAAATTAAAACAAAACAATAACAACAAAAAAGGTTTACTTCTCACTCTCAGATACTCCAGTACAAAGTGAGAGGTTCTTCAGGGTAGTCATGCTCCATGTGGTGAGTTAGAGATCTGGAAAGAATTCCATCCTGTGGCCCCAGGGTCTCAGGATATCACCTCCATGATTCCCAAAGCAAGGAGAGAAAACATATGGTGAAACAAAATCAGCCCTTCTGCTGAAGCCCAAAGTCGTCTTCTTATAGGTTGTTGGCCAGTATTAGTCATATGACCCCAACCTAACTCCCAGGGGGACTGAAATTGAAAAACAGAAGATGAAATTACTTGTCAACACCTCTGTTTCTGCCATTATACCCTAAGAATTATATTTTGATCTGTATTGATAAAATTTTTTGAATATAAAAATTATTAATGTGGTTCAAAAGTTAAAACTAAATGAGAAGGAATACTCAGGGGAGTTCTATCTCTTCTCTGTTCAACCTTGTTCTTACTTCAGAAGTAAGATTTTCATAAGTTTTTAAGATATACCTCTTCTGTTTGTTTCCAAAATGAAAGATATGCATAAATCTATTCTCACCTTTTATTAATATGTTATAAAAAGCATACAGGACAATATACAGACACATGTACAGTTCAGAAAAATTAAGTGGGTGTGAGTACATATATACACAAGGAACCACTTCCAGTACCCCAGCAAACCCAAGTAAGACCCTCCCACAAGGTGACCAACATTTTCACCTCTATTACCAAAGGTAAGTTTTGCCTAGTATTCCTTTGTATTAGCAGAACACATATTATTAATCAAATTTTCTATTAATGGACATTTATGTTATTCTACTTTGATGCTTTTTTAAACTAATGCTGCTATAAACACTCTTACAGCTATTTTTTTTGGTTGACATAAGCACTAAAGCTTGAGTATATACATACCAAGGTCGTAGGCTTTACATATATTTAGTATTACTACCTACCAAAGTGTATTCCAAAGTGCTTGTACCTGCTACAGTCCATGAGCAATGTATGAAAGGAACAGTAGCTTCAACTTCTAGCCAACACTTGGTATTTCATTTTTATTGAATATTTAATCCATATGAAATAATAATTAAAGTACAATTTATGTACAGTTTAAAGAATAACAATACAAGGATACCCATTAAAGAAAAAGAACATTATTGTTATTTTTTATATCCCCTGTGTATCCTTCCCTGATTCTATCCTTTTCTCTCTTTTTTTTTTAATTACATTTACTTGGCATGGCATTTTTATTATTTAGCCAGATTAGTGGAGATAAACTGGTAACCAAGGATAGTTTAATTTGTAAATAATTAATCAGTTAATGGTGTTAAACATCTGAGTTACATGGTAACTCTATTTTTGAGGAACTGTCAAGATGCTAAATGGCAGCACCATTCTACATCTCCACCATAAGTGTGTAAGAGTTCCAATTTCCCCACAACCTTGCCAACAGTGTTATCTGTCATTCTAATTTTAGCCGTTCTACTAAGTGTGAAGTGGCATCTCATTGTGGTTTTGATTTGTATCTCCCTCATGATAAGTGATGTGGAGCATATTTTCACATGCTAGATCATTTGTATATCTTCTTTGGGGAAGTATCTATTTAGATACTTTTGATTTTATAATTGGATTATTTGTCTTTTTATTGTTGAATTTTAAGTAACAGCTATTTGTATATTTTGTGTACAAGTGTCTTCTCAGATATATGATTAGCAAATATTTACTCCTATTCTATAGGTTGTCTTTTCACTTTCTAGATTATATCATTTGAAGGAAAGAAATGAAGTTATCTTTTATCACACAAAATGATAAACTGAACTTTTAATAAGGTGCAATTTATCTATTTTTACTTTTGATGCTTGTGCTTTTGGGGTCATATCTAAGATATATCTATTACACAGTCATGAAGATGCATTCCTATGTTTTTTTTTCTAATAATTTAATAATTGTTGCTTTTACATTTGTGTCTATCATCCATTTTTCATTAATTTTGGATATGGTGTGAGGTAGGGGATCCAACTTCATTCTTTTTGCATGTGCATTTAGTTGTCCCAGCCCCAGAGAAAGAGAATTTCTTTCTCTATTAAATTGCCTTAGTTCCCTTGTCACAAATTGATTAACCATAAATATTAAAATTCTGGACTGCAAACTTTTTTTTTTAAGGATCTTATTTATTTATTTTAGAGAGAGAGAAAGAGAGAGAACATGAGTGAGGGGCAGGGCAGAGGGAAAGGAAGAGGCAGAGAATCTCGGGCAGACTCCATGTTGAGTATGGAGACTAAAGTGGGGCTCCTTCTCACGACCCTAAGATCATGACCCAGAGGCCAAAACCAAGAGTTGGAGGCTTAGCCAACCGAGTCATCCAGGTGCCCCATGGACTGTAAATTCTTTTCCATTCATATATGTACCTACCACACTGTTTTGATTATTTGATTACTTGATTGTAGTATGTTTTGACATTGAGAAATGTGAGTCTCCAACTTCATTCTTATTTAAGACTGTTTTGGCTATTGTTAGTTTCTGGAATTTCCACTGGAGTTTTTGAGTCAGCTTGTCAGTTTCTCTAAAAATAACTTTAAATACCTGTTGATATTTTAATAGGGATTGCACTGAATCTGTTGGTCCATTTTGAGAGTATTGTTATCTTCCTAACACTAAATCTACCATTCCATAAACATGAGGTGATTATCTATTTATTTGCATCTTCTTTAATATCTTTCAACAAAGCTTTATAGTTTTCAATGTGCAAGTCTTGCACCTCATTTGTTAAGTTTGTTCCTATGTAGTTTATTCTTTTTGATGATACTGTAAATGGAATTATTTTCTTAACTTTATTTTTGGATTTGTCATTTCTAGTGTACAGAAATATATTCGATTTTTAATATTAATCTGTATCCTGCAATGTTGCTGAACCCATTTCTTATAATAGTTTTTTGTTTCCTTAGAATTTTCTGCATATAAGGTTATGTCTTCTGCTGTTAAAATCAAGGTCTTAATTGAGAAGTAGTGGAATCCTGAAAATTAGTATGAAGACATATGGAAAGATTCTAATAAGGCTAGAGATATTTAAATCCTAAATAATTCTTACTCTTCTTTGCCAGTAGAAGCAGTCCTTCCATCCCATCTGAAGAGATTGATCCTGCTTTGCCTGAAGTACTTACCTTTAAAGACACTGTTGATTTTCCTCCAAGACACATCCTCATTACCCCACTTGGCTCTTAGATTTATAACTACACTCAAGTCTCAGCAGTCCCCAACAGGTGAGTTACAAAGTGTGACTGATGAGGTGTGGCACTACACTCCAAAAGAACAACATGATTTTTCCAATTTATGCAGGCATAATTTTGGAGAACATGTTTGTGGGTGAATATGAAAGATAGAAGATAATGGTGGAAGGAATATAAAGCTTGATCTGGACACATTTGTTGATATGGGCCCACTATGCAGAGATTCTACATATAATATGGGAGTTCAGGGAGTTAGAAAGGGCTCTAATGGTTTGCTTGGTTCTTCAGCTGAAATATGGATCAAAAGATGACCTACACTAAATGAATTTAAAATGTCAGAATTGCCTTGGTATATTATAGAGGAAGGTATCCAAAGGTTTAGCAAGATTTGAATGATATAGAGTGTATTTATCATGTACGTCATGCACACCCACTCCTGGAGGGTCCAGAGGACACAACTTCTGGTATGACTGAAAGAAATAAATTTGTGAAGGGAACCCCAAACCCCTTAAAGAGCTCTGGGTTCACTCTTCTCTGTAGGTCAGAAATTAAAGTGGGAACTGCTGCCATTTAATGTAGGGACTCTAAAAGCAATAGGGATATTTAGAACCCAGGTAGCAGGGGCCATGCAGCAGCCTTAATCATCAAAAGTAAGGTGGGCATGGTTACTATAATAGACAGTGGAGTCCACGCAGTAATAAGTAGAGGGTGACTCCAAATATCTATAGTGTTGGCTGGTTAGAGGTAAAATAGATGGGTGGTCTACTAAATTCTTGCCTGATCTATATGAGAGGAAGAATTCTAGGTCAAGTGAATAGAAATCTAACTTGATCATTAAAACAGTCATGGCCCTTTGACCAATTCTGACTTGAGCCAATGTATAGACCCAGAACCTTTTGAATAAAGGACAATCTAGATCTCCTTGAGTAAGAACGCTGATACATTACCAAAAATACATAGTGTTAATCTTTCTTCCACCCTTCTCAAAGGGACTTAGAGCCTATTACTGGGGTGACTGTATGTTGAGAAGAAGGAAACAAACTTTTCAAGGATTACTGGACACTGGCTCTGAACATATACTAATTCTAGGAGACCATAATTCAGAGCAGAAGCTTAGTGAGGTCAGATGATCAATGAAGTTTTAGCTCAAGTCTCTCTCACAGAGAACCCAGTTCGTCCCTCAACCCATTCTATGATTTTGTACTTCCAGAATGCATAACAGACATATCCAGCAACGGAGAATCTCTCCACACTACTTCCCTAACCTGTAGAGTGAAGACTATTATGGTAGAAGTGGCTAAGTTGAAGCCAGTAGAACACCCTCTACCTGGGAAAAGAGTAAACCAAAAGCAATACCACTTTCCTGAAGGATTTATAGAGATTAGTGCCACCATTAAGAACTTGAAAGATGCAGGGATGATGATTCCCACCACATCCCCATGCAATTTGCCTGTTTTGTCTGTACAGAAGACAGAAAGATCTTGGGGAATGACAATGGATTATCATAAACTTAACCAGGTGGTGACTCGAACTGCAGGTGCTTTTCCAGATGTGGTTTCATTGCTTGAGCAAATTATAACGGTCCCTTGTACATGGTATGTGATACATAGAAATGTATCCAGCAAATGCTTTTTTCTCAATATCTGCTAGTAAAACCACCAGAAGTAGTTCTGCCACTTGGGCCATATGATCCAGTAGATTTGATAGTGCTTAAAGTGTCAGTAGCAGATAGAGATGTTTTATGAAACCTATAGCAGGCCTCCATATGTAAATCACAGTGGGAACCATTAAGTTTTGGAGCAAAGCTGTGCCATCCTCTGTAGATAACTATTCCCCTTTTTATATACAGCTTTTTATTTACTACAAGGCCCCTTGAGAATGAATGCTTAACCATGGGCCATGAAGTTACCATGCAACCTAAGCAGCCCTTTATGAACTGGATGCTATCTGACCCATTGCACCATAAAGTTGTGTGCATGCAGCAGTACAGTACCATCGAATGGAAGTGGTAGGGTTGAAATCAGGCTCAAACTGGCCCTAAAGTTGCAAAAAAGTTTTATGAGGAAGTGGCCCAAATATCCTCATTCCCTATTCCATCTACACTACCTTCTTGCTCCCAGTACATGCCTATGACCTCGTGCAGAGTTCCATATGATCAGTTGACAGAGAGAAGACTGAGGCCTGATTTACAGATGAATCTGCATAATATATACTCAAAACCGGGAAGTATACTGTTACAACACTATTTTCTGGGACATCCTAAAGGAAAGTTAGTGAAGAGAAATCTTCCTTTGAAGTTCTGAAGGACAGAACTTCAAGCAGTGCACTTGGTTGTTCATTTTCCTTGGAAGAAGTAACCACACTCATGACTGTATGCTAATTAATGGGTCATAGCCAATGGTTTGGCTAGAGAGTCAGGGACTTCGAAGAAATATGATTGGAAAACTGGTAACAAGGAAGTGTGGGAAAGAGGTATGTGGTTAGATCTCTCTGGGTGGGGAGAAAAAAGTGAAGATATTCATGTCCCATATGAATGTTCACCAAAGGTGACCTCAGCAGAGGAGCATTTTATTAATAAGTGGATAAGATGACCCATTCTGTAGATACTAGTCAGTCTCATTCCCCAGGTACCCCTGTTATCACCTAATGAGCCCAGCAACAAAGTGGCAATGAACAGAGGCTAGGCATGGGTTCAGCAACATGGACTTCCACTCACCAAGGCTGACCTATAAGCCACAACTGACTATTTGACAGAAGCAGAGACCAATACTGAGTCCCAGCTGTGGTGCCATTCCTTGAGGTAATCAGCCAGCTACCAGACAGCAGATTGATTATATTGGCCTACTTCCATTATGTAAGAGACAATGTTTTGTCCTTACTGGAACAGATATTTACTATGCATATGAATTAGCCTCCTCTAAACACAATGCCTCTGCCAAAACTACCATCAGTGGACTTACAGAATGCCTTATCTACTATCATAGTATTCTACACAACATTGCCTCTGATCAAGGGACCTTACAGCAAATTAAGTGCAGCAATGAGCCTATTCTCAAGACATTCATTCATCTTACCATGTTCCCTACCACCTTATAGAAGCTGGTTTGGTAGAACAGTGGAATGGCCTTTTGAAGATTCATTTATAGTGCCAGCTAGATGGAAATACCTTGCAGGGCTGAAGCAGTATTCTACAGGAAGTGGTACATGTTCTATATCAGGGTCCAATGTATTGTGCTATTTCTACCATAACCAGGATTCACAGGTCCAGGAATCAAGGAATGGAAATGGCTGTGGCACTACTCACTATTACCCCTGATTATCCAGTACCAAAAATTTGCTTTCTATCCCCATGACCTTGTGCTCTACTGATCTTAGAGACCTTAGTTCTAAAGGGTAGAATGCTTCCACCAGGGGACACTACAATGATTCTGATCAAGTGGTAGTTAATACTGCCACCTCAGCATTTTGGGTCCCTCATGCCTTTGAATTATACTAGCTGGAGTACTTGATCCTGATTACCAAGAGGAACTTGGACTGCTATGAAATGAGTATGTCTGGAATGTAGGATATCTACTAGGATGTATCTTATTACTGGCCTATGATTAAGGTGAATGGAAAACCAAAACAACCCAATTCAGGCAGGATTACCAATATTCCAGATCCTCTGGTCAATTTATCATTTTTCCCTTATATTATGCTTTTCTTTCATGTTTAAGGAAATATCTGTACCCCAAAATCATGAAGACATACTCAGGTTTTTTTCTAGAAACGTTATCATTTTAGAAGTTTTTATACTTGGATCTATGATCCATGTCAAATCAATTTTGTGTGTTGTGTGATGTGTTATACATCTAGATTCATTTATACTATCCCATTGAATGATAATCATGCCTTTGTCATAAAAAAGATGGCAGCACAGGTGCAGAGCTATTTCTAGACTTTCTTTTCTGTTCTACTGATCTACCTACTTCTTCCCCTCTCCTCCTCCTTCTTTCTCCTCCTTCTTGCTCTTCTTTAGCATCAACAGCACTCTTCCTTACTTTTAACCTTACTGTTGGTTTTGCTATCTGGTAGCGTGAGTCCTGCTTTTTCATTCTTCTTAATGATTATCTTGGCTTTTCTAGGTCTTTGCATTCCCATAAATATTTAAAATTAAATTGTCAGTTACCACAAAACGGTTCTGGAATTTTGATTGGTATTTTATTAAATCTATAGCTCAAGTGGAGAGAAATGGCATTTATTTAAAGTGAGATTTCCATCCTTAAACATGCTATATTCTTTCATTTATGTAAGTTCTAATTTTATCAACATGTTTTATAGATTTCAGTGTAGAGAATTTGTATAGTACTCATTAGATTTATCTCTAGATATTTGATATCTTAGAGCTTCCAATTGTATTTCCTTTTCTACTTCGGTTCTATTTCAGCCAATTTTTGGCAGTAAATAGAAGTTTTTTATGTTGTCCCTGTATCCAGTAAACTTGTGAAATTCACTTACTAATAGTGATTATATACAGATTTTTTTTTTAGATTTTCTGAGTATGAAGTCATGGGATTTTTTTGGTTTGTTTGTTCTGGGGTTTTGGAATTTTTTGGGTTTCTTTGTTTTTCTGTTTTGTTTTGTTTGTTTTGTTTTTGCTTCCCCTCTTGACCTAGCTAGTATCTTCAGTAAAATGTTAAATAGAACTGATAAAAATAATCTTTGCTCTGTTTCTAATCTTAAAAGAAAAATGGTCACTAATTCATAATTAACTCTGGTGTTAGGTCTTTGGTAAATTCCTTCACCCAATTAAATATTGTTCCTTCTACTCCCAGTTTGTGGAGTTTTTGGCACGAAAGTGTGTTGAATTTTACCAATTTTCTTCTGCGTCTATTGAGATGATCATATGGGCTTTCTTTTATTCTATTATTATAGTGCGTTCCACTAACTGACTTTAAAATGTTAAAGCAACATTGAAATTCTATGCTACCCCACTTGTTCAGGATATAGATACATATACACACATGCATATAATACATATCATATAAATTACATGGTATACACATTATATATAAATATGTAGTCTTATTAGAACTTTTGAATCTATGACAATAACAGATTTAACTTATAATTTCTTTTTCTTATATTTTTTGTCAGATATTGTTATCAATGTTGTACCGAATTCATAAAATGAATTTAGAAGCGCTCCCTATTTCTATTCTTTAGAACAATTCACATAAGATTATATCTTCCATATGTGTTTAAAGAAATTCTTCTGTGAATCTATCTATCTGGACCTGGAGTTTTCTTTGTTGGATAGTTTTTAATTACAGAACTAATTTCTTTAATATATATAGGATTATTCAGATTTGTTTTTCTGCTTGTGTAAATTTTGCTGTATCTCAAGGAATGTGTCTTTTATCTAAGTTGTCAAATTTACTGGCATAAGGTGTTCATGATATTCTTTTGTCATCTTTATAATATTTTTAGAATTTGATGGGAATTCCACTTTTTTTGTAGAATTTGATGTGAATCCTGTTAATGCTAATTTGTTGTTTTTGTCTTTTTATCTTCACCAGCCTTGATAGAGGTTTGTTGGTTTTATTAATCTTTTCAAATAACTATCTTTTGTCAACTTTCATGTGTGTATCTATGTTGAATTTCAATAACACACACCTTTATTACTTCCTTTGTTCTGTCTTCTTTAGGTTTAGCTCATTGTTATTGTTTCAGCTTCTAGAGCTGGTGCTTCAGATCATTGATTTTCAACTTTTTTCCTTTTCTGATATATACATTTAGAACTGAAAATTACCCTCAGAACATCAATTTAGTTGCATTTCACAAACATTTTTATTATTATATAACCAAAATGTTTTCTGACTTATATTGTGATTTCTTCTTTGAATTTTGGTTTACTTAGAATCCCTTAACTTAAAAACTTTTAGAAGTATTATAATTATTAATTTATAATTTAATTCCACTCTAGAACTACTCTGATTTCCGGCTTTCAGAATTAACAAGATAAGTGTTCTGGTCCCATAGATAGTCTATTTGGTAACTGACCCATGAGCACTGAAAAAGAATATGTACCCTGCTGTTGTTGAGTGTAGAGATCTACATATGCCAATTAGTTCAAGTTAGTTGATCATTTGTTCTGTTATTCTAAATCTTTACTAATTTTTCCTTACTTGTTCTATAAATTACTGAGAAAAATATATTAGAATCTCCAACTATGATTGTGTTTGCATATTTTTTAATCTTAGTTCTGTCAGTTTTGACTTCATACATTTTGAAAGTATGATATTAAGTACACACAAATTTAGCATTGATGTATCTTCCTATTAAATTGTCCATTTTAGGGGTGCCTGGGTGGCTCAGTCCGTTAAGCATCTGCCTTCAGCTCATGTCATGATCTCAGGGTCCTGGGATGGAGCCCCCTATCATGCTCCTTGCTCAGCAGGGAGCTTGCTTGTCCCTCTGCCTGCAGCTCCTCCTGCTTGTGCTCTCTTTCTCTCTCTGACAAATAAAGTAGTTAATTAAAAAATAAAAAAGTGGGGGCGCCTGGGTGACTTCATGATTGAGTGTCTGCCTCCAACTCAAGTCATGATCCCAGGGCTATGGGATTGAGCCCCACATGGGGTTCCCTGCTCAGCAGGAAGCCCGCTTCTTCTTCTCCCACTCCCCTTGTTTATGTTCCCTCTCTCGCTGTGTCTCTCTCTATGTCAAATAAATAAATAAAATATTTTCAATAAATAAATAAATATAAAAATAAAAATAAATTGCCCGCTTTATTATTATCAAATAGCTTTAATGACCAAAAATAATTTCTTACTTTAAAATTAACTTAATCTGTCTATATCTGTACCACTGGAACAAGCAAGGACATTGGGATTCCATGGCATGATTTGATTATATGGAGTCAGAATGATGCAAAAAAATGATAAAATTCAATTTTAAGACTATGATCAAAGGGAAAACCCCCAATTAAAATAAATCCTCATAAAAAATTTTAAGACTCTCTTGGGGTCTACAGGGAGCCATGGGCCCCATATTAAAGCACATATGTTCAAGGTCACTAGGTTTAGGCCAATGAAAAACTTCAGGGGAAAGAAAAGCAGAAGATTAAGCGATAACAAGCCAATAAAACTCATTCCTTATTGGAAAAAAAATTGACTTTGTCTGATTTAATTAAGTTTTGGGAACTTCCATTTTATTAGTACTTCTGTGGTATATATTTTTACATTTTATTCCTTCCCACTTTTCCCTTTACTTATTTAATATGCTCCTATAGACAGCATCTAGTTGTGGTTTTTAAATCCAGTTTGACAATGTTTATCTTATTAATTGGGTTTCTTAGCCAATTTAAAGTCAATAACCAATATATTTTAGATAGTTTTAGGATTAATATTTTTCTATTGGTATCATGTATTTTTTATCCTTTCCTTTATTTTGTTTTAAATCAAGTGTTTTAAATTATTCCATTGTTTACTGTGTTATAGGCTGACTGTTCCTTTCAGCACTTTAAAGATATTCCATTGTCTTCTGTCTTCCATTGTGTGTGCTGAAAAGGCTGTCATTAATCTTACTGTTGTTCCTTTGAAGATAATGTACTGGGTTGTTGTTTTTTTTCTGAACCTTTTAAGATTTTTCTTTTTCTCTTTGGTTTTCAGCAGATTGACTATGATGTGCCTGGTGCATTTTCCTTTGTATTTACTTTCTTTATGATTCATTGAGCATCTTGAATCTGTGAGATATCTTCCACAAGTTTAGAACATTTCTCTGACATTATCTCCTCCAATATTGCTTCTGCCCATTCATTGTCTCTTCCCTGTCTGGGCCTCCAATTATATGTACTATTAGACCGTTTTGTTTGTATTCCACATGTCTCTTTTACTCCATTCCTTTCTTTCCCTTTTCCTTTTTGTCTCTGCACATCTATTATCCTGGCTTCTGGTTTCTTAGCCCTATCTTCTGGCATGTCCAGTTTTCTCAATATATTTTTCTGTTAGAAATTTCTTAAGCTCTTTGAAGACTTTAACTTTAGTTCTTCAGTCTTCTTCCCCCTTACAGTTTCAAAATCTGACAAATGCCTTGAGGAAAAGGCAGACTGTATTTGAGGAGACCCCACTCTCTATCTAGATTTAGTCTCCTTTGAGATTATAGAATATTTCCCTCTGCCTTTTCCAAGTCCTTGCCTACTTCCCCACCCTCCTGTGCACAACCCCAGTATCAGAAAAATATCCTTTTGGGAGAACTTAACCATACATTTGGGGATCCTTGCGTTTCCAATCTGCCACACCAGCTCTGTGTGAACCCTAAAGCTTCCTGACTTCTGTTTGCCAGTATTGTCCCTTTTGTGGGGGGCCAAGACTAAATATAGAACTGGTCCTAAAATCAATAAATGCCTCCAGAGGAGAAAATCACCAGCAGTGACTGCCTTTCCTCAGAAGGGCTCCATTCTCTCTGGAATCCCAATTCTTTTCTTCCTTATTGCTTACATGATCTCCAAAGTCTTTTAAAATACACTCGTATAATGTGTCTGGCTTTTTTAAAGTTGGGCTGCTGTCATCCAATCTAGGAGAAATTCTAAAATCTATTCTTATTTCCCTTTCTTTCTTACTTAAAAAGTATATGCACATGCATACGCACATGCATTAAAAATCAACCATAAAATGTCGGTGGCATATAACAGTTAAGTGTTTGCTCCTTGTCTATCTAGAATTGTTAGGTGTCAGCTAGATATCTCTCCTGAGTCACCTTAATTTCTGGGGATCAGTTGATCTGCTCTGACTTCTACAGAGGCTGGCTTCAACTGGAGCAATTAGAGCACTCTGCCTCCTAGTCCAGCAGGCTACCAAGGGCATGTTTTCATGGCAATGGCAGCCCTAAAGCACAGGCTCATTCAAGTTTTTGCTTGAATATCTGCAATATCTGCTGATGTCCCATTGGCTGAAGCAAGGTACCTGATCAGTTCCAGAGTTCAAGAAGGAAAGCACTAGAAAATTACATGGCAATAGGTTTGAACACAAGAAGGGATAAAGAATGGACGACATCTACTATATCCTGATGTTTCCCAGATCCAGTTTATTCCAGATCTCCTCTTATCATCTTGACCTTCTTCAAAGTCTTTATCACTCTCTCCATGTCTTCATCTCCCCTTTAACCCAGTCCACTGCAATTTGGCTTCCTCTTCTGATATTTCCACCAGACCTGTTTTCAATTAAGGTTGCCAGTGGACTCTAAATTTCCAAATCCAGTATGCATTTTTTGGTCCTTATCTTATGTGACAGAGCCTGTTCATTGAGCATCAATCTAAGTCTTACATTCTGTAGGTAGATACGTTTGTGCCAGAACTCCTCTGATTGCCCCTCACCATCCATTCTCCACCCCTCTCCTCCATTCTTGCTTCTGCTATATGGGTTACATCAATGAATTCCTGTACCCTCTGTCCTCTAATTGGCTCCAACTTGGAATCCTTGTCAGGAGATTGGAGATAGAAAGGAGGGGATCATGGTATTTATTCTCTTGGTTCTAAGCCTGTGAGGTCACCTGGAGCTGGCTCTCTCCCTTGTCACTGCTCTTCTCAAGGTGGCCTGCTCTATATGACACCTTCTCCTTCCCAGTTATGGTGACCACTCCTTCTATTCTTGCCTTCAGGCATAAGATGGTGTCAGTCAGCCACTAATTGCCCTCTGTGCCTGTGTTACCTCACTCTGATCTTCCTACATCCCTCCCTCACCTATAAAACAACCTCTTTATAAGTAAACCTTACTCTCACTATCTGCTTCTTTATGGAACACGAACTGATACAATGTAGCATCATTCATTATTATCTCCATCCCCGTATGTCCATTTACATTTAGGACTGAGATGCTGCTCCTTTCACTCATGCAATCACATACAATAATTTATATTGAGGAAGAGAGGGAGAAAATGCAGAGTCCCTGATCCCTATCCCTTGGAATTTTAGGAATTAAGATGTCCTCACAGGAAACAAAAACAAACACCTAAAACAGAAGGAACCAGCACTTCATGTAGGCAATATGTGGCTTTCTCTAGACTGTGGAGCACAGCATTCATGTTTGTATCCTTCCTGCTTATTTGGCAAATGAGACATGGAGTCATTGAAATACTTGGTTTCAATGGAAAGCTAATGTGATTTCACCCCAGCTTGTGAAGACATATAGATGATATTTATATGACCTTTCAATTATATTTTGACTCAACTGACCACTTCCTCCTTGAGACTTTCTACTCCCTGGTTCTCCTCCCCTTTCTGACCTGTCCTTTTAGGTCTGCTTCTTAGGTTCCCTTTTCTCTGCCTTCCCCTTAAATATGGTGTTTCCCAAAATTCTGTTCTTGGCCCCCTGCTCATCCCTCTTGCCATGTTCTCACAAGCAATCTTGACCACTTCCATGATTTATCATGAGGTTTCATTTGTTCTTCCTCTGCAACGTATTAACTTAGGTACAAGTGTTGAGAATATCGCAAGGTCAGGAGAGGAAATTGGTGCGCAGAGATACCTGAGCCCCAGGGGAGAAGTAATAATAGCTCATGGGACTGTGCCTGTTCTCTCAGTTCTCCAAGGAGCAGAGGAAGGGCTGAGCAAATGAGTTCAGTGTTCTCTCTCCCCAAGCCCAGAAAAGTGAGAGATGATCAGAGAGCTGAGAGGCTTCACTCTGGTGCCTCAAAAGAGGGTTGAAAACTCCCTGCTGTTGTTATCACAAGGAGTCAAAAATTGTATTTGCACCTGTACCCCTGGGGCTAATAATACATTATATGTTTATTTAAAAATTAAAAAAAGTTGTATTTGCAGATAGACATGGTCCAGACACTATAACACCTACGACCCTATATAAGAAAAAAACTTGAGGAAAATCCTTACTCTCAATTTTCTTTAAGTCAAAGACTTCAAGATGGACAGTGATGGAGATAAGAAAGTGGTGAGTAATAAATACACACCTAGATGTCATTTTGACTACATATGCACATGTAGTCAAATGCATATTAAAAATGAGTATCTAAGAATATATAATCTAAGAAATAGGGATTCTTAAAACAGAAGAGACCTATTGTAGGATAAATCTTAAAAACAACTTAGAGTAAATGTATTGAGCTCGCTCAGGACCACATATTAGGATGGGGAGGTAGAAGAAAAAATATTCAAAGCTATTATTTCAGGTTGGAGAAAAGGAAGGTAGGAAAGTGAAATGTTCTAAAGCCTCATCTTATGCAGGGTGTAGGAAGCAGCCAGACAATAGATGATCGGGGTTGTGGGGGGAGTTGTTGGCATTTGTCACCATTTAATAGTGGTGAAGGAAAGGTAGACTTTCCCTAGACTGAGTACTCAGGGAAAGAAACATAATCATTAATGGAAATAATATTTAAACTCCCAAATTTAATAGAAGGGCAAAACAGCAATAAGTAGTAATCAAAAAGTAAATAGCAAACAAGCAAAAATACAGAAAAGGAAAACCAAGAGACCACAAGATGAAATGAAAAAAATATATGAAATAAGATAGAATGCTATAGAAAGTGTAATAGCTGTGACTCAGTGTGAATAAAATGAATTGAATGTTCCTTTGGAAAAAGACACCATTAGACTGAGTTAAGAAACATATTATAAATATGTTATTTAAAAGAAAAGAAGCAACATACAAAGACAAAGAAAAACTGGAGACTGTCAGTGTTGGTATGAAGGTTAACTAGATGGCCTAGAAACCTTCCTGCCTCAAAATTCTAGGATGTTGGGGGCGCCTGGGTGGCTCAGTGGGTTAAAGCCTCTGCCTTCGGCTCAGGTCGTGATCCCAGGGTCCTGGGATCGAGCCCCACATCGGGGTGTCTGCTCGGCGGGGAGCCGGCTTCCTCCTCTCTCTCTGCCTGCCTCTCTGCCTACTTGTGACCTCTGTCTGTCAAATAAATAAATAAACAAAATCTTAAAAAAAAAAATCTAGGATGTTGGATGAAATACAGCACATATATTTCTGAGTGCGGAGCTAGATCATAAGAAAGTACTAGTAATTACCAGTAGCCAAAAGTTAAAAGGGAATTGGAAACTAGAATCCTAAGCTTAAGCTGATGCTATGGTTGACCTGAACTGACGGCAGGGGAGGGAAGGAAGGGTCCAATCCTGTAAGTAAAGAGTGGGGGTTTTAACACCTGGAAACAAGATCCAAGGCATAGTCCCACATAAGGTTGAGTGTTGGTCCTCACATGCCACATAAAGCCAGGATCGCTGCAGAACCATATCCTCAGTGAAAAAAACAATCAGGAAAAATCCAGCCACCAACACAGGGAGACAGAGGTACTTGTCTGTGTCAATCTGTGTTTCACAGATTTCCTTAGTCTTCCTTCCTTCCTTCCTTCCTTCCTTCTTTCCTTCCTTCCTCTCTCCTTTTTCTTTCTTTCTTCCTTCCTTCCTTTCTTTCTTTCTTTCTCTCTCTCTCTCTCTTTCTTTCTCTTTCTTTCTTTCTTTCTTTCTCTAGATTTTATTTATTTATTTGTCAGAGAGACTGAGAGCATACGCAGAGGAAGTGGCAGAGGGCGATGGAGTAGCAAGCTCCCAGTTGAGCCGGGAACAAGATGTAGGGCTTGATCCCAGGACCCTGGGATCATGACCTAAGCAGAAGGCAGACACTCAACCGACTGAGCCACCCAGGTGCCCCTTCTTATGTCTTTCAGTTAAATTTTACCATTCAATCCATAAAGGTTTTGCCCAACTTTTGTTAGATTTATTCCCATGTATATTATTTTGTTGGTGACATCACTATTATAAAGGTGACTTTTAATTTATATTTTCTGTCGCTAGTATAAAGAAATAGCACTCGTCTTAAATCCAGCAATCTCACTTAGTTCTCTTACTATTTCTTTTTTTTTTTCAATTAACATATAATGTATTATTAGCCCCAGGGGTACAGGTCTGTGAATCATCAGGCTTACATACTTCACAGCATTCACCATAGCACATACCCTCCCCAATGTCCATAACCCAATCACACTCTACTATTTCTAAATATCCACAGATGCACACGGATTTTTTATGTAGCTATTCATAGTATTTGAAACTAAGGGAAAGTATTGTTTTACTTTCTAATTTTTAACCCTCTTATACTTTTAACTTTTTCAACTACAGTGGTTGGATTTCCAGTACAATATTTCATAATAGAATTGATGCCTTGTTTCTTTTCTTATTCAAGGCTTTAAAAGGATGCGTCTAATGATTCACCATTAATAATAGTACCTTCTACAGGTTTTTGGTAAACATTCTGTTCTGAAAGTGTGTGATCAATTACCAGCCCCAGCCTTCAGAGGACAGCCACTGCTGAGCTTCCCATCCATCCGGGTGCCCTTCTCACCAACATATTCCTCTCCACTGGTTAAACCGGGAATCCTCCAACCCAGTCAGAAGACAAAACAGGCCAGTGGATTTCCTCATTCTCTATAATGGTGCATTCTAGCATGCCCTTTTCTCCAACCCTCTTGATTCCTTCTTCCACATTCTGCAGTCGAGTTCTGATGTATTTATTTCACTTCATGTGGGCCATCACATTCATCTAGCCTTCAAGATCATTCAAAAAAAAAAAAAAAGATCATTCCAGCAGCTACTAGAAGCACCTTCCAGGGCTCTTGCAAGATTGTGAAGTCCTGTGTCATGGGAGAGTTCTCCCTTGCTAACAAATTTTCCCACAGAGAGAGAGAGAGAGAGAGAGAGAGAGAGAGATGTTTTTATGTTCTGGCAGTGGAGGGGGGAGGTGGTTGTTGGTTTGTTTTGGCTCCTTTGATTCAGTCCCTACTGAATCAACTTGCAGACACACTCTCTCAATCCCTTCCCAGGGCATATTATCCAGGCCCCAGGGAAAGCCCTGTCTTCTCAGCAGACTCAACAGTTGCCCAGAGGTTTGACCCTTATTATTTTGTCTGATGATAAGAAGGGAACAATGAGGTAGCTGGTAAGGAAGTGTCTTACAAGACACCTGCCTCATTTAAGGAATCTGCATGTTCTTCAAGCGAGGAAGGTGTTCTTCCTTCCAGCAAGATGTCAGAAGTTTGAGAGGAACCTGGAGGTTTAGCAATTTCCAATGCATTCATCTATATATTCCCATTCTGGATTACAGGGTCTCATGCCTTCTCTATCAAAGCTCTGACTAGGTAAGAGACTTGCCAGGCTGAAATTCAGCCTTCTCCAGAACTCTTCCAGTCTCACAATTAAGTCCTAGATTTGCTCTTCAGCTTTGTTTTCCCTCCTGCTGCAGGACATGAAGCCTCTTTCTAGGTGCAAAGGAAGCATTTGACTAACATTTTAATTTAAATTGGTTATTGATTGCTCTGATCCTGCATTTTTCTCTCTTCAGAGGATCAATGGCATTCTGCAGCAGCCACTCAATAATTTTCCCCAGTATCTCTCAAATAGAAGATATTCTACAATATCTATGATATCTACGATATTCTACAGTTCATCCCATTCACGTGAACTCTGTCTCAGTTCAGCAGATACAGGTGGTATCTTAGCATTTACGCTGTAAGAACATGCCTGGGGAGTAAAGGGACTCTTAGCACTGTATTCAGCACCATGATGGAATCATATTGCCAGAAAGTTGGCAAATGACCCAACACCAGAATGCTGTCCTTAGAGTCTCCTAGCAGCCAGTCTTAGAATGGGTTCCCTATGTGCAGAGCCTAAGGCAAGCAACTGGGCACATGTGGTATGTGGTAGAAAAACCCTTCAAGAGAAACACATAAGAGGGTAAGAAAGGCTAGACAGAATTGGAGAAAGAAGGGTATGGACTGGGGCACCTAGGTGGCTTAGTCAGTTAAGTGTCCCACTCTTGGTTTTGGCTCAGGTCATGATCTCAGAGTGGTGCAATCGAGACTCACAATGACTCCATGCTCAGTGGGGGGTCTCCTTGAGATTCTCTCTCTTCCCCTTTCCTTTGCCCCTCCCCCTGCTCACAAGCATGTGTTCTCTCTCTCTCTCAAATAAATAAATAAAATCTTTTTAAAAACAAAAAAAGGAGAGATGTGGTCTCAGCCGAGTTCTAGCCTTGCCCTAATCCAAGGAGATCACCATAAACTTGCCCTAGTCCTCTTGACCTACCCTCTTCCTAAGACTTAAATACCATGTGGTCTTTTGTATCCCTGTGCAGTCATTGTCCCAGGAGGAGGGGTATATGATCTCTTGGCAAAGAGACTCTGTCAGTCAAGGGCGCTTCTCTAGCAATGGAGAACTTGAGCCATTAGTTACCACCACCAGAGAAGCTGGAGGATGGAAGCACCTGTCCAATACAGGGGATCAAATTAGGACATTACAGCACCCACTGTGCTCCTAAACCTTTAAACAATGCCCTGGAAAACGTCCATTTAGTGGTCAGCAAATTCTCCCATGTTATCAGAACTTTCCCTCTGCCTCCTAGCCTTAGATTAGTCAATAGTCACTGTCTTGACTTTCTTAGCCCACTTCAGCTGAACTGCTGTCTGCACCGTTCCACTGAGGCTGCCTTTTTCACCACCATTAATTAGGTACCTCTACACTGCCCAAATCTATAGTCACTTCTCTGTATTTACTTTAGTTTTCTTCACTCAGTAGCTTTTAGTACACCCCTTACATACCCCTTCTCCTCTCTACCTACCCTCTTCCTAAGACTTAAATACCATCTCTCTGAGGATGATCCCCCAATCCATATCTCTAGCCCTAGTCTCCCTCTGGAATTCCTGACTCATATATCCAGTTGGCTACTTGACATCTCCAAATGGATATTTAATAATCATGAGATGTTACAAATTCTTGATTTCCCTCCCCTTTCATATCTCCTGCTCCTTCTGTCTTCTCACTTAGGTAAAAATTTTAGGAGTCATTCTTAACTCTTCTATTTCCCTCACCTCCCACATTAGATCTTTCGGCAAGCCTGTTAAAACCTCCCTACAAACATGTAACAAATTGGCATTCCTTCTCTCCATCTGTACTATGACTGCCCTAATATGTAACACCATCTTCTCAACGTTGGACTACATGCGTGGTCTTCTCACTGGTCTCCCTGCCTCTGCTCTTACCCTTCTACAGCCTACTACTCTCCACAAGCAGTGGAAGGATCTTTTTAAAGCATAAATCAAAAAAAATAAAAATAAAAAAAGCAAAAATCAGATCATACCTTTTCCCAACCTAAAACTCCCCTAAGAGTTTCCATCACCCTAAAACAAAATCAAATTCCTTATTCAGGTTTGCAAAGTCCCAGTGTATTTCTCAAGCTTTATCTTCTGTGCCTCTGCCACCCTTTCCTGCACACTCACATCTCACTGCTCTTTGTTCCTCAGACATATCAAATTCATTCCTGCCTTAGGGCCTTTGCATTAACTGCACCCTCTACCTAGGATGCTCTTTTCTGGTTGGTCCCTTCTTACCACCAATGAGACAAGACTCAAATGTTACTTTGGAAAGGCCTTCACTAAACATCCAATCTAAACCAGCCAAATAATTATTCTCTCTGCATAATGCCCACTACAATTTAATATCGATGGATTAAGTGATTGACTGGTTGACTGGCTTCCTACACCAGAATGTAAGTTGTAGGAAAGCAGAGACTCTACCTGATGGTTCCAGACCATTTCTCTTCCCTAAACCTGCACCTTTGAGATATGTGGCTTTCAAAGATACCACTTCCTCCCTCTCATTGTTGCTCACATCTCCCATCCTTAAGACCCTTCCATTCACTGAGCACATGCCTCAGTCTTCCTTTCCTCCCAACTTCTGCCATCACTTTCAATGATGATCTGCCCAGGTAAGCCATTCAGCACCCTTCTTAACTCTTTGGGCTCTACATCTTTAGTGAATTTTCTCTTACCCTATTTAAGCCATCCATCCACAGTGACAGCATGGACCTGGTCATTACCGGAATTACGCTTCCTTTAAATTATGAATACACTATTAACAGGATCTAACCACAAGCTCCTATTTTTCAACCACTATGGCCCAAACTGCCTTACCCCCCAAAACCAAGTAGCAATCAAGACTCCAAACCACTGGACTTTATCTGTAATTTATCTGTACTTTATCTGTATTTATCTGTATTATACTTTATCTGTACTTAGCGATCTTGTTCTATTTTATTTACTTATCAATATTAGATTCTCTGGTTTATTATTACTGTTATAATCTCCCTCAACTATATTGTCCGTCTTCCTCCAAATCACACTTTTCTAGAAAATCCCCAAGTCTGGATAAAGCACAATATATTGTCACCAACCTCAAACTGACACACAAAACAGCCCAGCAATTCTCAGCATTTCTCAAGGAAGTTAATTTATTCTTCATATTTTTTCCACCACCACCACAACCCCTCTGATCTTTCATCTTTCTGATAACCTTGTCTCTCACTTCATAAGAAAGCACAAATGAGAACTCTCCACTATTCCTGTGACATCCTGGCATCATCTTCCTTCCCATCCCAAAGGATAACATATCCCACCCTTTCTCAAGGCCAGTTCCTTCATATGTGGTCTGGATCCTCTTTGTTGATATTTAATCAAGAACCGTGTTACTTTTTTTACCATCCATTCTTTCTGATATCATGAGGCTCTTCCTTCATTGGCTCATTCCAGTGGCATAAAGCATACTTTAATCTCCTGACTTGAAAACAAATAAAACTTATCCTTGTGACATTATTCCTTCACTCCCATCCCATTTTGCCGCTCCCCTTTGCTACAAGCTATATTAACTCTGTCTTTTGTTTCCTATACTCTGAGGCACTGACATCTGCAACACAATGACCCTGGAGGGACTATCCCTCCCAGGGCTAGCCTATACCTACAGATAGTAGATAATTCACCCACAAATGCATTTTTCAAATACAAACTAACCTATCCAGTGTCTACACCCCAATCAGCTCCTTTATCAAACTCTCACACTCCAGGCCATTATCCCCTGCCAGAATTATCCCAGGGCCAGGGACCAGATGACTAGGAACAGCCCCTGTGCCATGGAGCAGGCCAAAATTATCCAAACTAGCCAATCCTTCACCTGTTTCCCCTGTTTTCCTCATTCCTTCCTATGGAAACTACAATAAAGTCTCATGCTCTCAGCTCCCCCCTCCATCTGAACGACTCTGGTGTGCCCCTGTGTGACCCCTAATGGCATGGCATGTCCCCTCCCCTAGGGAACTAGAACAAACCATCTTTCCAATGACAATTGTCTACTGATCTGTTGGCCCTACTATACCTCAGATATTCTATTTTTTTGAAACTCTAGGCTTCTTGAAAGTATTGCTTCTAGACCTGTCTCTCATGCTCATCCCCCCTGCCTCAACTGATTCAGTCTAGTTTCTTATCCCACCAGTGCACTGAAGCTGCTCTTACCAAGATCCCCAATGAGGAGCAAATTCAATGCTGCCAAACAGAAGAGGCATTTTCTGACCAGTCACTCATTCTTTCAATAAGTATTTATTAAATCTCTCTTGTGAGAGGTATTCAGACGCCAGCAGTGAAAAGGTCAGATAGGGCCCAATCCCCAAGGAGCTTACACACAAGTGAGGCAGACACACAATGAGATAGTGTAACAGTGTTAAGGGGCACATACCAGGCAACACTCTTGCTGTCTTCAAATGGGCAACTAAGGCTCCAAACCAAGGATAAAGGGAAGCTAAGTACTCTCCTTCTCAGGATAGCTGCGGTTGTCAAGAGGGCCAGTGACTCTACCACAACCTACCAAGAGGCAACACCCTCCACCCCATACCTCTGTGCTGGTAAGATAGAGGCCTGGGGAAGGAAGAGAAGGGACAGACTCAAGTCTACAGTCAGTGCCTTATGGGGAGTGTCTGTCAATACTAAGAGGCTTATCTCTCACCTCCCTATCTGGGCAGAAAGGGTATGCTTTCCACCCAAAACCAAATGAAATAAGGGCTCTAAAATAACTTGTCATAGAGATTGGGGTTGCCAGCAAGAGGGAAAGAATGTTGTCTCTCTCCTTGGAATGGCTACTGGCCGAGCCACAGAAACTTGTGGCTCAATCTGGTACTGCTAAGGGAGCTCCCCAAGAGAGAATGACCAGTGCATCCTGATGTTTGAGAGTAAGCGTCAACACAGAGAATGCATACCTCCCCCCTAGTGTTTCTTAAAGGAGGGGTGCTGACAAGAGTAACTCCATCAGAAAGGTTAAATGATTTCCCTAAACTCATCAGACTCAATGGCAGAACCAAGACAAAAGGGGTCAGGGATCTGGGAGGGATGGGGAGCAAACCATCATAAATACAACTGGTTTATAGACTGGGGCTGAGGGAATAAAGGAGAAAGGCAACTTCCCAAAAGCAGAGTGAGCTACAATTTGAAATTTCAGGGTCCTGGGGAAAGATCCTGCCCACCTCCCTTGATGAAGAAACTAAAGTATCTTGAGATCTTTCCTTAACACCATGTTTGTGGAAAGAAGGGTATGGGGCACTGAACATAGATTCAATGGATTCAATGGAAACAGGGCAAAGGATCCCAAAAGGGAAGGCCAGGGATACAAAAGGAAACTGCTGCTAGTTTATAAGTCTGACGTGGGCTCACCATGCAGTCTGCATGAGTACAGAGGTCCCTTACCGCCCAGGACCAGCCTGGTTTCATTCTAAAACCAAAAAGCAAAGGGTCTTGACCCCAGAAATCAGTCGTGTTTTGAGGTTTATACAGCTTACAAAGTTTGCTTATCACGTGATCTTTCCCCATCTTTCTTTGTCACTGTCATTTAGCTGAATTCCCACTAATAAATGTACTGGCTTTGCTTGGCAGGGTCCCAGAGTCTCATTCTCCAGAGTCAGCGGTCCTCACTGGGAGAATACAAGTATCCAGGCACTGGGTCGTGTCCTTCTGAAAGGAAGCCTAAGGGAAAAAGTACAGGACCAGAACTAATGTCTAAGGGCTCTTCTTATTTTCTAAGCAACTTCTTGCTGCCTTAAAGCCTTTGCAGAATGAGGAGGGGTATTGGACCGGCTGGAGGAAAGAAGAGAAAGGGGGAGGAAGTGATGCGCGAGTGGGGGGGGGGCGGTGGGAGGAGGGAGGGGGAGGAGAAGAGGAAAAAAGGGATATTGATTGGTTGACTCATTTGTTGGTTCTCACCCTCTCATTCCTCTATAAAAAACAGAGAAACGCCCAACTTACTTAAGCCGTAAGGTTACAATGAGCTGCAAATGAAATACGTGTGGAAGAATTCTTTAAAGCATAGAGCACTGGGTCAACGTGAAGTTACGGTCAATTTTAAAAATAGATTGAAGTCCCTAAAATGACACAATTTAACACAGAGAGGGGGCCTCCTGACCCATACTACTTATTGTTTTTTTCCCCACTAGTTAATTTTTTTTTTTTAACTCAGCTTTGCCACAGAGCTGACAAATGTGACAAAAATGTTCTTTTCCGTCCACAAGTTCCTCCTGTCAAATACACACCACTGGGAGATGAATCGACAACTGGGGTTTGTCACCTCACGTGTCAAAATTGAGCAGCTGGCCCGTGCAGGGGTGGGTTTGACGATGTAGCCACACTAATTTATGTGACTAGGAGGCTGTAAAATGGTCCTTCATGTATCGGCTTTTAAAAATCAAGTCCAGAGTCTATAAAAAGTATCAAAAAGATTTTCATTATGGCCTGCTAAGAAAAAGGGAGGGCAGAGGCCGTGGAATGGAAATTAGGTAGGGATGAGAACTGTGACCAGTAATCAAGGACAAGACAAGCTACCTGGACGCTAGATAGAAAGGTCCCAGGCATCACAGCCCCGTCCTACAGCATTCAGGGAATTTTATATGGAGACTTTTTACTCTATGGCAAATGTCTTTAAATTCGCAGATGGACCTATTTTTGCTTTGGCTGTGCTTGTTTGGCTGATGGGTTGGTTGGTTGGTCTCTTCACTTGAGACTCTGAGCATAAAAGGGATATCACGGTATTTGCCCTGCACCCAAAGACCAAATGAAATTAAAACCAAGCATCCTATGAGATGATAGATAATCAGAGAGTACTGGAGAGATAGAACACAGGAAGGATATCAGGAAACAAGAAAAGGGCACCTGGGTGGCTCAGTGGGTTAAGCCTCCAACACTTGATTTTGACTCAAGTCCTGAGATCAAGCCCTTCCTTGTGCTCTGTGCTGAGCATGGAGCCTGCTTAAGATTCCCTCTCCTTCCCCTCTGCTCCCTCCCCCAACTGGCATATGCATACACTCACAGGAGTGCTCTCACTCTCTAAAAAAAAGAGAGAGAGAAAAATAAAGAGAGAAAAATAATAAAGATGGTGTGTTAAGGGAGGGAAAGCATGTTTATTTAGGCCATCAAATACACCAAATCAACCTTGGGAATGATGGACTGAGATGGGAAGCCTGCTCATCTTTCAAGTGAAGGGAAAGAATAATTGAAGCATAGAAGAGTCAGGGCACTACTGACTCCTGTGGTGACATTTTGCCTCAGGCCATCTTCTGTTAGAGTGGGGGTCCAGTTAGACAAAGATGGAATCAAACAAAATCTGTCTTCATCCCATAATTGAAAAGCCAGCATATCTTCTAGTTTGTAAGGATCTCGGGCAACGTAAAAAAATCTACCAAGTTTAAGAACTTTACCGGCATTAGACTGAGCTGAGCTACCCATTAGTTTTTGCTCGAGTGTTATCCTCCCAGAGAGGCCCATTCAGGCAATGTTTTAGGGTGCAAATAACACCCTCCCTCTGCACTCCACCTGTCCCTTATCCTGCTCTATTTTTTTCCCCAAAGCACTTATCATCTTATTATAGTCTACGTAATTTTCTTATTGTGGTAATTGTTTATTGTGTCTCCCCGCCACTAGATTAGAAGCCCTAGAAGAACAGAAACCTTATCTGCTTTGCTCGCTGATGGATTCCAACTGAATGGAACAGGGACTCACGCATAATATACCCTCAGTACATATTTGCTCAATGAATGAAGAGTCCTTCCTTAATCTCCAAGCCTCAAATCCTTCCAGAATCAGGTTTAGTCATGAGTTTAAAAATTTTAGGGTTAATCAGAGATACCTAAAGCCAGAGGTGAGATTAGAAGATACCAGAAAATACTTCCTAGGTATAAATAAAATTAGAAAATAAACTTTTTTAGCAAATGTTTATTTATATCAAAATACAAAACATTTCTGAAGCAGAGTAATGTTACATGAGGAGCAATTGAATACTCAACTTCTTTTAATCAGTTTAACTTGCAACACTCCCAGGATACCTTCACCGGCTACACATCTTGTCGTTTGATATGCCCTTTGTCCTCTTTTTGTTTGCGTATGTACGTGTTTGCTTGTTTTGATTTTTAACTCACTATATGAACGTGCAGTGTTACTGGCGATGAGTTGGTTAGTATCCAGCAAGCCTGAAAGCACCAGCAAGTGGAGCCTGGCATGGCAGCCTGAGCCAACACAGGCTGCAGATCTTCTCCCTAATTGAGTTTGGGGTGTCACTCGGTTTTTTAACTGGCAAGAGTCTAAGGCCAAAGAAGTCCTTGGTAGCCAGGGCAGGCATTATTGCTTAGGGCCACAGAGCAGGTGTGGCTTAGGGGTCATCTCAAACCGGGTCTTCTTTATGGTTTGGGAAGCAGGGGTAGGACAGCCAATTGAAACCCATCTGGAGGGGTGGCAGCTAGAATAGACCTGGAGCCCAGGAATGGAAGTCAAGGGACCCTGCAGGAGGAGCCCCTTTCCCCAAGAAAGCAAGCAAGAGCTGGAGAGATGAAAGGTTTCTCCCCATCTTGGCAGTCTGTGATTTGGTGGTTGGAGGTGCCTGCCTCTTGGATGGGCTCTTCATAGATGCTTAGCATTTGGAGATTTTGAGGGGAAAGCACCTGGTTAAGAGTGTAGCTGTTTCCATACACCTCCATTCCCCGACAGAGAGGAAAGGGAAGGACAGGAAATAAGGGAGATGACACACTCCCCCTTTCATTACAACTAACCCACTTCCAGAGCCAACCTGGGTCTCCCTTTCAGACCCCCGGTTAGTGTATTCACTTTGGCATTGTACACCTGTAAGCACACACACGTACACATCCACACAGGCACACATACACAAATGCCTGGTTTCCCTTCAGAGCAGAACAGTGTCCCATCTTCACCATCATTCTCTGCTCCAAGGTGTCCCCTTGACCGACAGGTCCCCCAGCCCTAGCCCCAGCCCCAGGCTTGGCACACGCTGGCACTCCCAGACTTTTGAGAAGAGGGTGAGAGAGAGCAGGAAGCTCACCAGAGACAGGCTATACAGAGTGTAAGTATGTTCATATAAGGCTTTGGTACAGCACCGATTTAATGTTCTTATAGTTTGATTTCTAAATTGTCTCTTAGAAGAAAAAAAAAAAAAAGCTTACTGAAAAAATAGTGTTTTTATTTACTTTTGAGTTACATACCTGAAGTTCAAAAAGTAAGCCTCTAGTTGCCATTCAAATTCACACTTAAAGGTGTTCTGTGTGCAGCTGTACAATTTGTTGGTTTGTCTTTAATAATTAACCAAAGTCAGCCAACCAATACCATGAAGTCAGCTGCCCATGATAACTGACTTTAACCAGTCCATACATAAAGAAAAGGGAGAGAACACAAAAGCCACCCCCATGTCTCCCACCCCCAACCCCTAGGGGAAAAAAAAAATCAAATAGAAGACAAAATACAGCAAGATTTAAGGAACCAGTGGGACGAAGGAGGTTCAGGCCAGCTGGCCTCTTCAAGAACAGCACCATAAAGCACCCTAGCGCAGTTATGTGGTAATACTTGACATTCAAGAATGGAAACGAGGTTTGAATGGTCTTCACAAGAAGATCTGGCATGGGTGGGGAGCAACTCCCAAAGAAAGCTGAATAAGGGGAAGAAAGAGGTTGAAATGAGAGCAAGAACTGCCATGATGAAACTGATAGTCACATCCAGGTTCCTCAGAAAAGAACTCATAGAAGAGCCTGCCAGGCATCTGGAGGTATGGAGTTTTTAAGAGGTCTTGGGGAGGGGGCATTGGGAGCCCCTCCCCGCCCGCACTGCGTAGCCACCCCCACCCTCTGTGTGTCTACAGGCCACCAGGTGAAATGGGCAGAAGAAATTCATACAAAATTGCCTCCAGGTGTGTGATGGAAGAAGTCTACTCAGGATGACAGACTCTGTCCTGGTAGAAGAGAAAAAGCTGAAGGTGAAGAGATCCAAGCATCCCTGGCATGAAGCAGGATGTGGTCCCTGCGAGTCAATGGTTGTGGAAAAGGAGCAACGGGGGAAAGCGCATGCCATCCGTGCTGCCCTTGGTCTCTGGCCCCACAGATGGTAGTGTGGAAATGAAATCTGAATGAGATGTCAAAAGATCTTTTGAGATTGATGTATACAACTTGGTACATGAGGCTTTAAACTGCTATTCTTCCCTAAACCAACCATTCCATCTAAAGTTCCAGCAGTTGAGATCATTCCATAAAGCATTCCCTCCCCGTCCCTGGGCACTGCAGTGTGGTTTACTAAACAACAGGAGAGACCCCCACCGTCCAGTATCGTGGCCAATCCCTTAAGGACAAGAGGAGTGCTGTGCAGGCTCTCCTGTTTCCCCACCTCCCACTTTTTATATTTATATTGCCCAAAGTGGGGCAAAATGGACATCTACAGCTAAGGAGAGTGGAAGGGCCTACCAACAAGCCAAAGAGCAATAGATAAACCCTTCTTCCCCAAGCTCCTGGTTGGTGATAAAGAGGGAAAGGATATGACCCACCCAGATCCCTGGGTGAAAAATTCCCAGTGACTGAGTCTACTCCAAACTCTTGTTCCATCTAGCAGACAGAGGTAGCAAAAGTAAAACAACTCCACAGGTTCTGCCACCAGCTA
The DNA here is from genome assembly GCF_009829155.1 of Mustela erminea. Lineage (NCBI taxonomy): Eukaryota > Metazoa > Chordata > Mammalia > Carnivora > Mustelidae > Mustela > Mustela erminea. The sequence goes on from NC_045622.1 coordinate 28,775,088, forward strand.
CCAAAAGGGAAAAGCAAATCCCTTCTACCTTCAAAATCCCTTCTACCACAGGGGGACCAAGGAGCATGGTGCAAGCTTATAGAACAGCTCATGTTCCCAAAAGGGGCTATGGGCCTCGCAGGCCTAATCAGAGCACCCATCCCATCAACCTGTCCCATTCCATTAACTGAGAGGTTCAAAGATAGGAAATCTTGCTTACTCCCTATATAATCAGATCTCAAACCATTTTGCTTCCTGTGCCTTTGTAAAAGGCTGGTTCTTCAGAGAAACCGGAGATCTACATTAAGTTATCTATCCTTCCCCCCTTCAGTGTCTATCTTCTCACCATCTTTCTGAGGGCTTATGGCCAGGATCATGAAAAGGGTAGAAGAAAGCATTACATCCCCTCCAAGCTCCAAAATTCCAAAGTAAGGGCTATGTCCCCTGTCTTCACTTTCCCTTCCCTAAATGAAGAGTCAACTAAAGGTTAAAGAATGAAATGGGAATGTGGTCAACAACTTCTGACCTTGTATACTTTGATGCTGCTGAGGATTCTTAAGGATCAAGCCTTGAGTATAATGTAGATCTACTGAGGGTACTAAATATCTGAGAGGCCTGGGATGTTAAAGTGATTTATTTTGCCGGTTGCATGAGTACCATAAATGGGAAAGGGCTTATGGAGAAAGAAAGGATGATCACTTTAAGAGAAACAACAAACAAACAAACAAAAGCCAATAATGGAAAGCCCTCTTTGTGTGGAGGCTTGGGTAGGTTAGAAGGGGTTAGGTTGTGAGCTGGGAAGGGACATAGAATGTGCTGCTTTGTCTCTTGCCCAACCTCCCTGAAAAATCTTACTAAGAAACACCTGGCTATATCCTCCTTTGGCCTCCTGGAAGACTGCAGAAAAAGTTAGTGAAGGATGGACACACAGCCAATTGGACTCATATTAAAGCCCTTCCTGTACTACATGGACAAAGCCCATTTTCCTTCAGTATCCTTGGAAAATCAGAAGTGTTTTGAGCAAGTTATCCTGGGGCCTCTAGGATAGTGCCTGAGAGAATGTCAGAGCCCTATAAGGTCTACACGGGGGTAGGGGGGCAGTCAGGTCAGAAGTCAGAGTCCAGTTCCATCCCAATCTACTCTTCCCTTAAAACCCCCAAAAGATAAAGAGAGCCCCTTCCAGTGGCTGAAGCATCGGAGTCTGTCTAATGATCAGACTCCCTAAGACAAAAGCTCTTGGGTAACATGACACTTTGGTTGGGGAGGAGGAGTTAGTATTGCCTTTTGTAGCTGATGAGCAGGATGAGAGCAGAGAGATTGCAGCCACAAGTCTCTCCCAGGCTGCCTGTACCATCTGGCCCTTTACCAGCTTCAAAGACATTACTCTGAGCTCTTGGTAAGTCGGAAGAAAAAGCTAGCATCCAAGAGACAATTGTTGACTCTGCGAGGTGCCCAGCCCTTGCAGCATATGAGGTCTTGAATTCTCAAAGAGGTATTCTTCAGGCCACACAGAGTTTCCTCCTCCAATACAAGTGAGCTCCCACTCTCTAGAATCTCCAATTCTGGGCCAAATTCTCCCAGTATATTGTTGGGTTCTGTTGGTTCCAGGCCAGGTGGCAGGAGGTTCTACACAGCCTCATCCTTCCCATCGTGCCCACAGTTCTCTCACACCTCATCTTCCACTCAGTATCCCAGGATCGGACCATCCCATTTCCAACAACACCTCATTTTCCAATTAAAATAATAACTGTAAAAAGCATATACGATATATCTATATTAGATATCACATTCACAAGGGTTCCAAGAATCTGCAGCAAAAATGACCAGGGTATTCTTCTCCATGTCTGAGCCTTTGCAGGCAGCCTGGCCCAGCTCTCTCAAGATGCTGCTGTCTCACAGCCACACCCTCCAGGAGTGTTCTGAGTCAGGGTCCTACAACCAGGACAAGTACTTCTGTAGGCCCACAGGTAATCCTAACCTTCTCCTTTCTAATGCTGCTAAGAAAGATTCCTTCAGAGGAACTGGGTGCCAACCCTCAGCAATAAGAGGATAGATTCACAGTCTTCAACTCTCCATACTCACTGTAGTAAGCACCTGTGCCAATGTGCTCAAGCCCCAGTGTCCTGACTAGTGACAAGAGATACTGGACCTGTGTTCCTTGCGGCTATCAGATCCAGCAGCTTCCCACAACCTTCAGCTCACTTGTCCTTTCTGCAAGTGTATTATTTGTTTTGCTATTTTTTTAAGATTTCATATACACACATTTCTATCAGAAAGACCCCAGCAGCTCTGAACAGAGAGTGTATCAGAGGAAGCAAGGCATGGAGAAAGGACGGGGGAGGTGGGGACATCAAGGCATGAGCTAGTATTCTAGACCACCTGCGGAAGGCAGTCCTGCTCAAAACATCTCTAAGCACAGGTACAAAAATAAAGCAAACTATGACTTCATATAGATATATAGATATATAGATAAGCTAGCTAGATAGACTTTATATAGGTTTTCTGTATATTTATATATGTGCACCAAGGGCGTGAGCCCCACTCCTCCTGCCTAGCTTGAGTCTCCTGTCCTCCCACTTCCCACTCCCCAGATGCCCCGTTTGCCTGAAGCCTCCCACTCTTGACGACTGCATCTGATCCTTGCACCCACCCACCCTTACATAAGTTCCCCTCTCTCCTTAAAATAGAACAAATTATATGTACTTATATAATTTTATATACAATCTCCATAAAAAATACACTAAAGATGGTATACTCCTAATTTCACCCTCCTACCTAAACAGAAGTTGCCTATCAAAGAGTCAACCAGAAAGAGGGTCATCTAGGCCTGCCTGATGCTACTCAGGCAAATTAGTGTGTCCTTATAAACCCTACACACACACACACACACACCCCGAACCACAAACACACCCCATACCAACACACAACAAACGTGCCAGACACAAACACCCACATTCCACAAACACACATACCACACTCTGACATACACATACCACAAACACGCCAAACAAAAACACCCACATCGCACCACAACACACGTGCCCCCAAACACCACATACACATCATACCCACTCACATCCACACACTACATACTCTCACACCCCACACATTCACACACGCAGACAAACCGGACACCCTCACACCCACACAGCGCACACATTCTCACTTCCTGAGCCCAGGAAAGGAACACAGACTAGACAGCTGGCTGGGACTGGAGGCCGGGGACATGACCTGGCAACTTTAGAGGGGCATGTGAGACAGCCCCATTTCTCTGACCAGCTAGGATGCTGTCTACTCATAACAGACCTCTGATGGTTCACGTAGGCAAGACAGATATTCATTGACAGAATGGCAATTGCCTTCCAAGGGTTGCAGGATGACCATGAGGAGGTTTATTCCTCTCCATCACAGATGAGATTTCTAGATGACCGAAGCCAAAAGGAAGCAAAAAGCCTCTAAGTCCTCATCACCCATGAGGGGGGTCGGCATTTGCCCCTTCCACTACTATGGAAAAACCCCACACATCACCCAAAAGCATGCTCACAGTATTTCTAAGGCTGAAAAATGTAAGTCCCCTATCCCAGCCCCACCCGACTCCCCTCCCAGATTCCCTGCCCCACCCAACCATCTCCCCATCATAAACCATGCACAAGTTCAAGATCCCTGGAGCCATAAAGAAGTGGGGTAAGAAAGGAAAGGCCTAACTGGTGTGTATATGGAGTGGAGGTGGAGAGCTTGCCCTAGTTCCTAAAATAAATCCAGGAAATCCAGTGCCAGGGAGAGGTGGGGATGGTAGAGCACATTTCGAGACTAAAAGGAAGAGGCCCAGACAGACATTCACGTCCCTGTCTAGGGAGACAGGAAAGGCAAACAGCCAAGGTACCAGGGACAGGGACTGAGAATCCGTACCCGATTCTCCCCAATCCGGCTCTCCCAGCCAGGAGTCCAGAGCTAGCAATCACTTCTTCAGCCCTCTTCAGAAACCCCAGCTACTAGTATACACCCATCACAGAAAAGAATACCTAAGTGATTTCAATTGCTGGTTGCTGTCCTACCAACGTATTTATTAATCAAGATATTGCAACTTTTCCTTTTATAAGGTATGACAAGCTATTAATGATATTTGTACTAATGCCTAATTTTTCTTTATCCTACCCAGAAATCTTTGGGGTAAGGAGGGTCTTTAAATCAGACCCAATCTATTGGAAATTATTTGATCAGCTTAAAACAAGGTTATGAAAATACTTCTACCCTCTCAGCAACCCAAAACACCGAGCACATGGTGAGGATATTTGTTCATGAAAGACTTATTTGAAAGTATAGACAGGGGGCCCAGAAATAAAGCACTGGGCCAGTTTGGTTTTACAACTAGTCGGAAGGAGGGGTGGTAATGGGTCCCCTCCCTAACCCAGCATCAAGCTGGTAGGAGGGCTAAAGTCCCACCTGGGCTTGACTTTTATGGACTTCTTCTAAAGAAGAGATTTTTAATTCTGCCTCTCGATCTGAAAAGAGGCAGGGTTGGAGACATCAAAAAGGACCGTGGAACAGCTGGTCTAACTTTAGGGAGAAACTCGTTTGTCCTTCTGTGTCAATCAGACTGTGGCCATACCCTGTCAAAGGAGGAGAAAGTGAGAATCAAACCTCTAGGTATAAAGCCACTGTGTGGCTTCATGGTCTGAAGGCGGTCTCTGTGCCTCAAGAAGAAAAGGTGACAAATAAAAAAGCAAACCCCAGTCCTTCCTCTCCATCACCAGCAACATCTTACGAGCAGTTTAAGATCATGGGAGACAGGGAAAAGGCCATCTGCCACTTCCACTTATGAAAACAAACTAATGAAGCTTATGAGAATGAGTCCTGCTTCTCTAACGACACAGAGGGGGCAATACGATGGGGATCTCAAGACAAGTCTAGCTTTGGGCCTGAGGAACTCTTAAAAACAAACACATGAAGCTGAAAGACATCACAGAGAATATGACCATGTTTGGTTTGGGCACTTAGTGTTATAGGCTAATTCTAGAGGAAGCAAGGAAGTCCGGCTAAGCAGCAAGACCTCTTACAAGATCCAGTCTGGGCCTATGTGCCAAGACACCTTACTCTTTTTTTAATGACTATATCACCCTCCCACACCTGTCCCACCAAATGACCTTCACTGTTACTACTCTCCAGCCTGCCCCACCCCAGACAACTGCTCCTCTTTCTTTTCTTGGGTTGACCCCCCCGACTTGTACACTGCACCCTTAGGGGTAACTAAGTTATCACATGCCCCATAGAGAAAGGTAAGGCTTAATGTCCCTCCACTTTGGCCTGTCGTATCTCAGAATCCCCACCTTCTTTCTACTTTGCGATTGACCGAGCTCTATATTCCCTTTCCAGCCTTACAGACACTACGCCAAAGAATCTGACCTCCTTTCTGTGCTCCAACTCTCTCCCTTTCTTGAAGTACCCCACCCGATCAATTCCCTTATTCAGTTTAGATCTGGACCTTCTCCCCAAAGCAACAAGTGCAGCCCTATAGGGCTCCAGCCCTCCGGCCTGCCAGAGCCTGTCTCTCTTTATTTTGGAGAAGATATGAAGGCAGAGCTTGCCCAAAAGGGCTGGTGAAAATGCACACTCTTCCCCAGGGGGAGCAGTGGGGATGCACTCAGGGGAGCAGTCTTTCACTCCTACCCATCTCTCCCCTTTGACTCCTTCCTACTGCTTCCTGGAAATCCCTGTGATGGCGCCCAAAGCTTTACATGCAAGCAAAGCAAGCCCAAGAATAACCATTAGCTTCTCTTTTCTTATGTTTCTATGTAGTAATAAAATGTACTTTATGTACAATTCTCCCCCTAGCCCACCCCAACCCCCCAGAAGGCTTTTCTAACAAAACTGGAAGAAACAGCTACAGCCACGCATCCCTTGGCCCTGGATTCTAATCCCGGCAAGTGGCAAAGTCACCCTGATGCTTTGTGAAGTCTGTTTCTCCCTTGAAGCTATTGTTTTGTCAACTCAGCAAAAAAAGCCAACCAAACAACAACAACAAAAAAAACTCAAGATTTTTTTTTTTTTTAAAAAGCTTGTCAGAAAATTCCACATCTGAACCCTACCCAGTTTCCTCTGTGTAAAAGACATAGGAAAACAACTGGAATCAGTACAACCCTAAATATTTTCAATCCCAAATCAAAATAAAGACAGAGAGCCTTGAAAAATATTAAATAATTACTCACCCCAATCCACCCCTGTTTGAGATGCCCCTAAGAGCATGATCATTGGACACAGGCTCTTCAAAGTGGCGCACAGACCCCACCAGGCCTGTGGGATGAAGCACCCTTCCTTCCTTCCTATAGAGAAAGTAGAATCTCCAAAGATCTCTCATACCACCCCCCACCCCATCTCTCAAGGAAAGAAGCTAGGGAGGCAGGTGGGGAGACACAGTGGTGGGGCTCACCAGCACATGCTGAACTTGGTCACAAATGATGATCCACACACATGACCCCACGTAAGCCATGAAACCCACTCAGTGTGGTCAGCCAGCAATCAAGAAACAGGATTCGCCTTCTCCTTATTGCTCATTTATTCCCCAAGCAATTGCAGTCTCAGACCCTCCTACAGGCTTTCAGCTTCAGGCTCCTTCAAGAATCATGTACCCTTGTCCCAGTCTGCAAATCACTTAACCCTGAAACAGTCACAGTTTCTAGTCAGGGTGCAGAATGAAGGGGCAGGCAAAAGTCTGAGACACAGGAGTAGGTTCTTATCCGAGCTGCTTCTACAGCAAAGGTACCAGACCATAAAAGACGAAGTCTGGAAGACATTTGATGGCCCACAGAGTGGAGCACAAAAGTCATAGGAAGCTCACGAGTGCACATGGCAATTGTTCAAGGGCAGAGTACAAAGGACATTTGGTCCCTAGAAATGGCTACACCCCCATCACACAAAGGTGCACAACCACACCCTCACATATGTGCACACACCCAGCATGGGAGTGTGTACCTACGACCTTTACCCTCCATCACACAGACAGAGGGGACTATATTCTGCCAATTTCCACTGCAGCTCTTCAAGGAAGGACTGAAATAGCTCCCAGGGGTACAGGAAGGCTGCCAGCCTTCAAGGACACTGTCACAAGGAGGCCGTCTTGGGAGGAGAAGTGAGTGTGAGGCCACTGAGAGATACGTTTGTTGTGTGTCCTTTGCCTAGCGTTGGGGATGCCCCAGCACAACTGCCACTGGGTGGCCAGCAAAAATCCCAGCTCCCACTATTTGGTCTGATGTGCTGAGGTAAGGGGCACTGCCAGAGGAAGAAGAGAAGACAGGAGTCAGCACCTTTGTTAGCCCTGGAGAGAGCTTGCTGGTGGGCCCCCTGGGAAAGCACAGCCACAGTCTGAGGCACCTCAGCCCAAAGACTGGCTCTCAGCCTTGTAGGATATCCAAGAGAGGCAAAGCCGTCCACCTCATCTTCCCCTCTTCTTTGCTAAGCTCAGGACCTGGAACTCCTAGTGCATGGGGATCAGAAGATTGGCCCAACTCACCCTGAAGTCCTACAGCTCTGGCATCCCACATTCACATTTCAGCCAGGATCCACCCTGGTCAGCAAGCCACACACCAAGAAAGGCTACAGACTGAGCCAGTGTGAGACCCGTGTCCGTTCCCCACACGCCCTAGGAGAGGTACTCAGCGTGTCACCCATCGGGCACAGTAGCAGAGGTAGTGCTTCCTCGGAAAAGCAGACGGAGTTGCCCAACCTCTGCTTTCCCGTTTCGCTGGAGCTGCTGCCCAGTGGTAAAGTCAGGGGTTTTAGATGCCCAGAGAATGGCGTTAGCCAGAAGGTCCAGGATCCACCCCAAGGGCGCAGGCCCAGCCCAGAAGAGTAGAGCAATCAGCAAGATGAGGGCCAGAAACTGCCCCCTCCCTCCTCCATCACAATGACTTATCGCCCTCAGAAATGAACTCTGGTTGTGTGACATGTGACAGAACGGTCCCCCCTCGCTAGGCGAGAGAAAGGAAGCACCAGGGCTGGTGTGGCAGAGAAGAATCCACTCCCCTAAGATGGAAGCTCCCAGTAAGGAGCAGCTCCCCAGCTCTCAGAGCCTCCCCCTGCCAAGGTCATCGGAGCTAAGCCACTAGCAACTGCAGTGAGACCAGCAGAAGCCTCCTGGGCTTTGACCTGGCCAACATCCAAGCAGACAACAGGGGAGAGGCAGATGTCCCCAAACCCACCAAGACAACAGCACCAAGAAGGAAATACTTCAAGGAACCTGATAGCCACCTTTATTCCCAGGCAGCCAGGGGGCAGGCTCCAACAGAAGAAGAGGGGAAAGAGCAGACACACCCCCATATATCTTCAGGACCTTCTGCCCTGCTCTTGAGCAGCACCATTATCTCATTGGGAGAGAGAGATCCATCTTTAGTCACTGTAGGACAGCCCCACAGAAGCTTCTGGGTGCTAAGAGCTTGAACTAGGACAAGATTTTGGCAGAAAGAAGGATCAGAGCCCAGGCCCCTACCTACCACCCCTTCCACCTTCACCCTCCGCCTCCGCCAGCTCCATGTAAATAAACCTCGAGGGAATGAGGGGTGTCAGGGGACCCCCAGAACCCAGAAGCCTGAGGCACCCTTGCTTCATCCGATCCCATCCTGTTGGAGCTTGGGTCACGGGTTGGAGGAAGGCCCAGGGCAAGGAAGAGTCTGCAGGCGGCACGTGCAGAGATGGAAAGGAGCCGCAGGCGGGCTCCCCACAAGTGGCAATTAATCAATCTGGGGAATTAGCTCCCACAAAAAGAAAGGAGGAATCCAATCAGCGCCTTTGGAACAGCACTCCAGAGGGTGCCGAGCCAGAGGCAGGATATAAATAGAGCCGCGGCAGCCTGGCGCTCCACACAGATGGCTCCAGAACAGGAGCCGGCCCTTGGGCCACAGGGCCCCTGGCCCCAGCTGGACCAAGAGGGCCTGACAGATGAGCGTGCGTTTGTGCAGGACCTGCCTCTTGGCCCTCCTGCTAAGCAGCTTCTACTTCTGTAGCAGGAGCCAACCCGTGGAAGAAAGAAAGACACCAGTCTGCCCTTTGCTGGCCACCCTCTCTTCACCTAGGAACCAAGAAGTAAGGGCTTGCATTTAGTTCTGTGGTAACTTATTACCTCCCCCCCAGAGCAGGCAGCTGGCCGTCATGGGAAGCCCCATTTCTGCTCTGGAAGGGAGAAGGTAGAGAGATGAACGGTGAGTTCAGCGGAGAAGGCATGAATCCTGTTTCAGGAGGAATGACACCCTGGACAGACATCAGGACGCCCAGCCGGCTCTCTGCCGATCCTCCTTACAAACCGCACAAGTCTGCTGCCCTGCTCTTCCTTCCTTCACTGACCACAGAAATAAACAGCACTTTGCTTCAATGTACATATATATACATAGAGAAACCCACAAACTACATACAGATGCATTTGTATCTATATCTATATATATGTAGAATTGGAAGATGGGGTGGGCAGTCCAGCCCTCTTCCAGGACTTGAAAAAACTGAAACAGAAGCAGAGAGCAGTAAAAGCCTTTGCTTTCCCCTTCTTCACTTCCAAAGGTATTTGAAGAGGTGAGAAAAATCAAGCCAGTGAAGAGGGGAGAGGCTGTCCCCAGTTCACTTCCTGATCTCTACCTACAGGTCTGCCCCTGGCCCGCTGTCCCCAAAGTGAGACCAGCTGGCCAGGATTTGGAGGAGGCTGCGCTCTCGCTGGAGAGAGAACGAGCAGAACGAAGGTCGGAGCAGCCCCCCAGACTATCCCTCAGCTGGCACACCGTCATCCTCCCTCCCCCGCCCCTCAGCCCGGCGGGACCACCCTAGGACAACTTAGAGTTGTGTCGCGTCACAGCAAGGTGGCGTGGCCAGGGTCATCATGATCCACGCTGTTAAGAATCGCCGTCTGGTCTTCCGGAAGCTGGCGGTGGCACAGGTCTGAGAGGCGGGCGAAGGGGTCAGGCCGGGAATGTCTCTTCTTCTTTCGGAGGCAGACGGCTTCATCGGGCCACAGAACCTGGGAATCTGGAAGCTGCTGAGCCTGGGAGGCAGAACCGTCTAGGGAGAAGGGAACAGGTGAACCAAACAAACAGGAAAAAAATCAAGTGGGTGAAAAGGAAGGTGGTCCCCCTCACACGCTCACCATTTTCATCTGCTGAGACATATATCCTGGCTCTCCAGTATGAGAATAAGAATCACCAAGTGCAACAGGGCCCGGGAGCCTGGTGGCCAAAGGGCCTCCTGTTCTAGAGTCATCTGTGCTGAGAACCAATGACCTGAGTCTGCTCCCCTGGTCGTTCCGAGGGTCAAGAAAGCAGGATGGGTCTAGTCCATCAGCATTTCTTTTTTATCTTTTATTTAATATTAAATACTTTTATTTAAATCTGTTATCTAGTATTTCTAGTATTTAAATTGTTATTAGAGTAATATCTGTTTATTTTTTAGTGCCTCCTGGGAACCAAGCATCAGTCTAGGTTTGAGGATCCGGGCTTCTAAGAGTGGGTTGGAACTCAATACACTTTCTTCACCCCCTTGTCCCCGAGCAGTGACAGACTTTACCCAAGATTTCCATCCTTTCAACAGAGCCAGGTGTGGCCCTTCCTAGACTCCCTGGGCCCCTCTTCTATCGCATGGCTCTTCTGCAGATACAGCAGTGAAGTGCTGGGTGTCTAGAAAACTATACTTTAGTGTGGAGTAAGAAGGAAGAGACAAACATTAAGGACTTAAAAAATACAGAAATGAAATTTCCAGACACTGAAAGACCTACAGAGAAAGAGGCAAACAGGGCCACGTGAGGGCAAAGGACTACAGCACAGTTCTAGTCTCAGAAGAGGAGTAGAGTCTCGAATGACAAGCCTTCCAAAGCTCTGAGGGAGAAGGGTTCCCAGCAGAAGGAGGGGCAAAAGTGAAACCCACGGCTTCAGAGCGCATGTGCCGTACTCGAAGGACCGAAGGAAGGCTATCATAGCTGAAGCAGAGCGCGCAGAGGTCAGCGAGGCAGGGAAGACGGAGAAGGGTATCGTAAGGAGTTTGAAGTCTGCTCCGGTTGCAGTGGGAAGCTTCTGGAAGGTTTTCATCAGATGCGTGTGTGTGTGTGAGTGTGCACACTGCCATGACTGAAAGAGGATGCTATTACATCTTATAAGATCACTTCGGTTGCTGAGTGTAGAACATACTGTCGGAGGAGCAAAGGATGAAGCAGGACAACCGGAGGCGAGTGCAAGTGTCAGGGTGGGGAGGGCAGTAACTCAGAGTTCAGTTTCAGCCATCGAGGTGGAAAACAGTGGTCGAATTTAGGATCTGCTATCAGAGTTGGGAGCATAGCCCTTACCAAATGGATTGGACGGGATGTGTGAGAGCAAGAGAAGGAGCAAGGCTCACTCCCCCAGCAGCGAGGTCGGGAGTGGTGATCTTTAAGAAGCTGGGAAGAAGCGAGGAGAGACAGATTTGGAGAGGATGGTCAATAACTCTATTCTGGACATTGCAGAGGCTTGTAAAACATCTAAGTGCATGTTCAGCAGGCAACTGGAAATATGAGATTTGAGCTCATGGAAGAGACCGGAGCTAAAAACAGACATTTGAGAGCCCCCAACATGTTACAGGGCACAGGATGGCTCTTTCTGTTAAAACAAAACAAAACGTAAATACATAGGTAGGTAGGTACATGGCTCTTCAAATGCAATGGGCTTAAGGGGGCTGAACATTCAGCTTTAGGCTCCAATTTCTCACCCAAACCCTAAAAAAATCATTTTCCTCTTTTCTGCCCCAGTATTCCCATCTATAAACCAATAGGATAAGAGCACCACCCAAAGGCTAAGTGAGAAACAAGTGCTCACATCTTCCAAAGATTCCGGGGGCCTCTGAGGACCTCTTTTCCATAACCCAGTCCCTAAAGAAAGTTACTCTCCAGTAATTAAAGATCTGCAAGGAAACGGTTCAGCTGCCTTTTTTTTTTTTTTTTGACACCTTGTGACAAGATTCCTAGAACCATTGATTAAAAGAAAAAAAGAGTACATAATAAATATTAAAGAATGTTCTAAATGTAAAAAAGGGCTGAATTTTTTTTGCACTATCTTAGCAGCTACTGATCAATGCTGGATATAAACATCAGACATACTTCAATAGAAATGTCCTTTCTATGTTAAGGAGATTTCATCCTATCTCTCTAAGAAAAGTCTGGTCATCCTGCAGAGGCTGCGTCATGCCATGATGTCCCCTAAGCACTGAGTAGGACCCCATAATTCCCACGTCCGACTAGAAGGTCTGAAATAATAGAGAAGAAATATATAAAGAAATAGAGATAGTTCCAAAAGATATATGGCAGAGTGGAAAAAATTAAGATACTACTTATGTTGTTTAAAAATGCGTTAAAAAAATACAATGTATTTTATCAAGGTGTATGCATGGAAAGTCTCTGAAAGCATGCATCCTGCCAAGAAGGACACTTCCCAGAAGGGAAGAAACAATCAGGAGGATGATCAGAGACTTTACCTTTCTAATTTTCACATGAAAATTATATTTATGTATTACTTGGTAATTAATATTAAAAAGAGACAATAACACAAGCTGGTGCATTTAATTCCAGAGAAAACCCGAAGACGGGATCCTGAACCAAACAATCTCACAATATCGGCGGAGAGGGCGGAAAGAGAGGATCCGCCATTTACCGGATCGTTTCTTTGACTTCGAAGAGCCCTTGGATGACTTTTTGGGCTTCTTTATCCGTTGGTATTTCAGAGCCTCCAGCCTCTCAGGTGCAGCAGCATTCCCGGGTGCAGGTGGATGTGTTCTGGAAGGGACAATTAGAGAGGCACAGGTCAGCTCCCAGAAGAGGGAGCTTCTGAAGAGGGGCTGGAAGAAAACCATACAGCTGACCCAAAGGAGGACAGAGTCCCAGGCATCCACAGTGGTTCCTTGACACCTGCCTCTTGATTGCTCCTGGAAGGGAGAAAGGCCAGTAGAAAGCTCCAGCGGTGGGAGGCCTGCCTCAGATGGAAACCAATCTGCAGGGCAACCAGAAGACCTAAGAAAGGGAAAGAGAGACTTTAATTGAGTTTCATCACATGTCACTCAAACCAGGAGGAGGAAAGTCAGAGAAGAAAGCAGCTTCAGTGACCAAAGTTGTTCGAAAGCATCATAGCAAAGACCTTTAAATGAAAAGTAAAAGGGCAGGTTAAAGCAGGAGGTGAGGAAACCTACCCCAGTGAACGGACTATCCTCCTTTGGAAAAGAGAAGGCCAGGGCCAAAGAGAAACCCCAGATCCAGTGAGACGGAGGGTACATAAAACCCAGCTTCACTGGGCTTCTTCCCGTGTGCCCTCCAGAGTTAGGCAGAACCCCAGCAGCTAACAGCAACAAATATTTGTCATCTGCCCACATTTCAACAGGGGGGGTCTCCCTGACGCTCTCAGATGTCACCAGTCATGCACGAGAATAAAAGAAGGTGGGAGTAGATTACGACAGTTAGTGGCCCAATTTGGCAGCCTTGCAAAGCCCTTGCCTTCAGTAGCAAGTTCCCAGTGAATCTCTGCATTTTACGATTCAGTAGAGAAACGGGTTGGGAGAGACGCCACGTGTGTCGGTCTCTCCTCCTCCCTCAGCTGCGGGACGGATGCTGTCATGTGCCTGATGGATCAGCCATGAGATTAGAACCGAGCCCACAGTTCCGCTGGAGCCTGTGCAGCCCCTGTGACAAAGGAGACCAAAGGGAGCTGAGAGAATGGACTGTCTGTGACAACCGGTAGATACTGGAGAGACTTTTCCAAGAGTCATAAAAGAAAATCTAGAAGACAGGGATCAATGTCATTTCTTCTCAAAGTAAGCCAAACGTGGAGCCCCAGGAATAAAGGCAGAGAGAGAGGAGTTGCTCTTTCTTTCCCACCAGGGCTGGCCTTAGCATGCCATCAGGGGAGCAGAGACATTCTAGGGCCACAGTGCACAGAGGTGAATCACATTCTTCCTCAGTCCCTGTATCTCCCTCTCCCACCTCCATCACATTGGTTTTGGGTAAATCCTGATTAAAAGGAGGACAGCCAACCCTGTGAGGGGAAAAGAAGTGCCCAGTGGTGAGCAAGCAATCTGAAGCAGAACAACAAATGACAGAGGATGGGAGGTCTGCAGCCCCATCTCCCCAGTCCTCATCACACTCGTGGGGATAAAGGAGGAAAAACTTACAGACTAATTGTTGATAAGCCTCTGGTCTCTGGGATTTCCTGCATTAACTGGCAATGAAGCAACCCCCATCTTCTTTGATGGATGTCATCACTCCATAGCCTTTTAGTAAATAAAGTATCAAGAAGCTCCTCCAAAGTTCAGGTCAGAGACAGCTTCTAGATTTTCCACATTACCCTGACAGCACGGAGCTCAGAGGCCCCACCTACACACACACACACAGGCAACACATGGTCTCGGAGAGAAATCCAACTCACCATGAGGTCTTCCACCCCCAAAGGCCCAACCTGCAAATTCCCCGTCCCCTCCTCCTTCAGACTCTACCCACAGAGATCCTACATAGCAGCAGTGGTGGCCGCAAGGGAATCTGGAAGGCGGGCAAAGGGTGGCAATGGCTAGGGTGGGAGGGAGCATGACTCTGCAATGCTGGCAGGATGTCCTCACCCCCTTCTCATCCTTGACTAGGGCTTCAGCTACCTAAAAGGAAAATCAAAGGTATGAATCAGCCGTTCAGTTTACCTCTCTCCTGGCCCTGGCCAGCCTCTTCAAAAGAACCACACAAGGTGAGCAACGCATGGTCCAAGGAGGCATCTGACAAGCAGGCAGCCCCAGGGAGCAGTGATTAAACCACATAACCCAGGGTGCCCCATGAGGGCATGAGAGAAACTGGTTCAGAACACTCCTAGGGTTTTTCCAAGCCAGGTGAAACTTCCAAGGATACTACTACTAAAATTAACATAGCATTACATTTATCATTTCTATCACATAGCATTTATTTACCACTTACCATGCCCAGCACTGGTCTATGTTCTCTACAATAGCTTGCATTCATCCTTACAATTCCCCTAAGAGGTAAACACTAGACTGATCCTGTTTCTCAGAGGGAGAAATGAACGCGGAGGGTTAAGCAGCTTGTCTACTTAATCCAGTTAAAATGCGACAGAGACACGACTCTCAACATTAGGCTAAACTGCTCTTCCAACTTCCTCCTCAAGGAAAATGGTCCAGAGGCTCTCTAGAAGCAAACAGAGTTCCCACACTTCACCTGAGCGGTAGGTCACTTCGCCGTGCTGCAGTAGTCCCAGACATTCTCTGCCCCGGTGGCACGGCCAGAGTCAGACAGACCAGGGATGGGAAAACGCTGGCTGAAGTTATATCTTCAGGCGAAAATTCCCAAACAGTAATGATCCATGGAGGAGGAAAAGCCAATTTTCCCTTGTGAAACAGCCAAGCGCCAGCCCTTCCAGGACACCTGCTGTCCACCTGTTTTCACTTGGGCTCAGTGCTCAAACACAGAAACATGACAGAAGGCTCCTGGAGGCACCAAGACACTCCACCGATGCAGGAGAGAAAAATAAAAGCAAATGTCTGGAAGGACGGGGTGGGTGAGGGGGCAAAAATGGATCTTTATTTTTAGCAAATGATACAGAAAAGACATGTGAAACAGGGCCCAACAGACTTTACCTGCAGCATGTTAAGCCCATTGGAATCAAATTGCCTCTCTTTTCTAGGAAGGGTGACCATGTCCCCAGTCAATATCAAGCCCACGGGGACCTATCAGATAATGAAGCTTTTGATGCTGCTGTCTGTCAGACAGTGGAAAGCATGGGTTAAGCAACTTCATCCTATCCCTGGAATAAAGTTGGTAAGTGAATCTGAGGTTGACCAGCAGGTTAGCCTGTTAGAAAAGCATCCAAACCTGGGCTCTCTAAGAAATGGAGGTCACTGTTCTCTTCCCAATCAAATTCAATTCTTCTGAAGTATACAGGAATCCAGCAAACTCTGGCGCTTTCCTCCTCACAGGAAGTCAGAGTATGAGGCCTAAAGGCCCAGAGGTTTTTCTGGATCTTCCACGTCATATGGAGTTCCCCGTGAACCCCAGTTCTCTGTCCCAGCGATGCTTCTCTGCAGTTCAGAACTACCAAAAACTGCCTGGAATTTACTCTCTCTCTCTGTCTGTTTTCATAAAATCCATACAAGACCCAAATCACAACTATTTAGCCCAGGGCCTTGGCTGCTTAGCTCTCTGCTTACCTAGGATAGTGGAGAAAAAACACAGACAAAAAGGTTCAAAAAATAGGCAAACCACAGGTCAGAGAAGTCAGAATCCACTGGACAGTTCCTGCTCTTACTGGCCTAATTGCTGACCACTCCAACATTTGTCGACTGTCCCCAGTCAGCAGGCAGAGGCAGTGATTTAAGGAGTGTTTTTCTCCTCTTCATAACTGCCTGACAGCAGACTCTGCTCACCTGACCTTAGACCATGGAGGGTGGATGAGGACATCCACTTGTATATAAGGCATGGCCGGGAAAAAGGTCTCCCCACTCTCCACTTATAAAACAGAAAGCCAGGATTGCAGAGGTCAGCTCCCACCCAGCAGTAATGACAGAGGGCAACCTTCTCCAGTGGGATCAGGGGACAAACCCAGTGTTTGGCCTCAGTGCTTGGGAGACTCTTGTTTCCAAATGGGAGCTCCTTCCTATGGTCCACCCAGTAAAATGGGGGCCCCATTCACCCTTCCAGACCCACCTGATTAGAGAGGCCAAGGTCGGCACTAACAGGAGAGGGGGCTTGAGGGGGGAGGTGAGAAGAGGGCTGCTCCTGGTATTGAGACAGGAAGCCGAGAAAACCACTGGCCTCCCAGCGGGCCCCAGAAAGGGCTGGTCCACGCAATACAACTCCCCACTCTGAGATGGGAGTTGGCAAGAGGAGAAAAAGGGGAGAGAGAAAGGAGGAGAGGCGGGAAGACCACTGCAGGTACAGGGGAGAAGGAACAGGAGAGAGACTGAAGGAAACAGGAACAGAGCAAGAACGAACGTAGACAAGACGTGTCACACCTTCTCCAAGCAAGACCAAGTGGAGACACATGCAAAGGAGCAGCATGAAGACAGCGTCTGAAGAGGAGCCTGACGCCTCCCAATGGCCCCAGCAGCTACTGCGCCCGGGGGAGGCTCTCAGCAAGCGGGAGTGAGCGGTGGCTCTTGCTGCCCAGCACCATCAAGGTCTAACTCCAAGGCTGCAGGGAGCACTTAATTCTCCTAGGCTGGGGATGCTGGCCAGGCCCCCAAGGAACCAATTCGCCCTCATCACTGCCCTTGGTTTCTGGATTTGCCACAGCAGGGAGAATATGATAGCTCAGCTCTCAGATCTGGTGCAGTGGGGAGGTTGTGCAGGGAGGGGTCAATGACTGGTGAGGGGAGTGGTGGTAACAACGGGGAATGGGGGTCCAGGCACTTTCCAGGAGTGGAGTAACAGCTGGTGCTGTAGCTATCACCTCTCTGGGGGTGAGAGAAGGGTCCTAACTGGGGTTCAGGGAGGGAGAGCAGGAAGGTGGGGCATGGCCCAGTCATTGTCACTCTGGAGCATCCACCCAGGAGGCCAGAGGAGGCCCCTCAAGAAAGTAGGCCCATAACTCCTTCCTGACACCCTCCCTGCTCTCCAGTGCTAATGGCCGCAGTGTGGTACCCAACTAGCCTCAGACACAATCCCACGGCCTCCTGGCTGTTAACGAGTTTATAGCTGCAGATCATAAAGAAATGGCAAAGCAGTCCAATCCTTCTTCTGGGAGGCCACTTTTCTGACCGAAGCCTTACAGTCCTGAGTTAGGATAGTCAGCCTCCCTTGACATTTCTAGGTGTGCAAGGGATGCAGATGCTTCTCACCTAGAGAAGCCAGGAAGCCCTCCTGTTCCCACTCTGCTTGTTCCCAGAGGCACAGGCAATGGTGTCCATGGCAAAAAGAAGCATCTTAGTCACCAGAAAGACAGTCAGTCTCGGGCGACCCTAAGCCTCTTAAAGAGACTTGATAACCGTCTAAACTGCCCAAGTTCCTGAGACCTCCACCTGGAAGAACACCAGAAGAGGACCAACCTCTGTGGAGAGCAGAGGAAAGAGCACAGCGCTTCACTGCTCAGCTTCCTCCTGCCGCGGGGGAAGCCTGTCCTCTACCCCTGGGACTCTCCTCCCAAGACCCCAGAGCTGTGACACAAGGAGATCAGGAGTGGCTACTACAGGGATCTTGAAAGCAATTTGGACCTGAGGGCGAGGTCCACATCTCAGTCCTGTAACAACCAAGAACAGACTACCAAAGGCAAGGGACATGAGACATGGTGACAGTCCCCTGCCCTTGCCCTCACAGGACTACAGGTGACCTGGTCCTGAGGATGACCCAGCTGAGGGAAGGAGCTGGGCCACACCCCAACCGTGCATTCCTTGAGATTAGAAAGATCTCAAGAAGACTGTGAGGGACCAGCAACCCCAGAGGAAGATCTGAGTCTCTGGGGTACTAGCATGGAACTGGGGAGGGGTGGGGGGCGCTGCCTGAGGTTGCTGGGAAAACAGGGCAAGCGGGGGGTGGTTCTGGATCTAAGTGTGGCCTGATGTTTCCAGAGGTGCAGAGATGCAAAGCGGCTCTTAGGCATTCTAGCCCCTCAGGGTGCATGCAGGGTCCCAGGGGGCTTCTGTGGGAGGCCCTGGGTGTGTGGGCAGCAGGGGTCCAAGTGAGGAAAACTGCAGGGAGGCTCTGGGAGAGGCTTGGCATGTGAGGTGGGAGTCAGAAGCTGCAGCTAGGCAGTGCCCGAGCGTGGCCTGGTGAGGCTGTGGGAGCAGCATGATGTGGGGAACCCAGAAGCCGTGGGGTCCAGAGCAGCGGAGGCTGCCGCCCACAGAGGGGGTGAGGGGACATGGTTTGGATTCCCCTGTAAAGGAAGCGATGGCCCTGCGGAAGCCCCGTCCGCCTGTCCGCCCCCCGCCCCGCCCCAGCCGCGGAGCTCCCTTACCTATTGAGCTGAGGAGAGGCTTGTCTCGACAACACTGCCCAGATAGCTGAGATCAATCAGAAACAAAGCAGTTATCAACACGGGCGTGGGGGAACCACCCACGCACACCCAGAGGGGAGGAGGGGAGGAGCACGGGGGCCAGAGAACCACAAGCGAGGCCAGAGAATGGGGTGAGGGGAAGGAGAGGAGAGAGACAGAGAACCAGACGGCACGATGGACGAGGCAGATGAGCGCTGCACAAAGCACAGACGACAGGGCTGCGGCGCACAGCACCTCCTGCACAGACGGAGGCACGGGGTCCTGTGGGCGCGCCACGCCGGGCGTCCCAGCTAGAGCTCTCCGCCACCTTCTCCGCCTGCCAGGAGCAGGGGCAGTGGGAGGAGAACCCGTACTTCCAGGTACCAGAGAGGGTGGGAGTGCCTGGGGCAGGGGAAGGGCGCTGGGCTCCTCCTCTCCAACCGCCTCCCATCCTGCCTAAGACCAGGCCAGCCTCCTCTGAAACACTCTGCTCCCCTGCACAGGCGGCCACATCAAGAAGAGAGACCAAAGGACGGAACCAGAGAGAGCGAAAGGGAGGGAGGGCAGGAGGGACCAGGGGGCCCTACGGAGACTTTGCAAACCCTTCGGAGCCAGTCGGGCCAACCCCAAGAAGATCGAGGAGGAAGAGACAGACAGAAAGAAAGCCAGACTTGAGAAGGAAGGGAGGGAGGGGGGTGGAGGGGAGAGGGGGACAGGGGAAGAAAGACGAGAGAAAAAGAGGCACAGACGGGCGTCCAGGCCGACTCTGGTACCTGGAATACCAGCTGCTACAGTTTAGAGTGTGCTCTCTCAGGCAGGCTGATCGCAGGAGCTTGTCTGTCTGTCTGTCTGTCTGCAGCTTCCTGCGAGGCACACAGGTTGGGGTAGGGTATGTGGCTCCAGGATCACAGTTCACAGGCCTGAGATTTTGCTCTCCCAGCCTCCAGGATGTGCCCCCTGGAGAGTTTGTTGGGTGGGGGGGACCCCGCTCACTAGGCTGCTAAGGTCAGGAGATTGGGAAAAGGAGCCCCAGGCCTGGTGGTCCAGGGAAATCAGGCTTCAGGGTCCTGCCTAGCAGGGAGGATGGGCTGGGAAAGAAAAGGAGGCTGGATACAAGGTCTCTGGGTAAACCCTGGAATCACCCAAAGCCAGGATCACAGGGATGCAGAGAGCCCTACACTGCAAGAGTAACTGAGGTGACCTTTCCCTCAGACACATCACACTCCCCCCCACCCCCCGCCCATGTGCGTCTACTCCCCATCACCCTGGGGGCCTCCTGAGAGCTCTGGGCTGGGTGGAGAGGCTCCCTCATGCTCCTGGCAGGGTACCTGGGCAGGTAAGCCCCACCCTCAACCCCATGTCCACACCCCGCTGATGCCAGGACCAGAACTCTCCCGAAGGGATGCTGCAGCATGTCCAGACAAGCCCTGTCATTTGGGTTGATGGAAGGGGCGGAGGGTGGGTAAGGAATGGGGGGTGGAAGATGACCAGGTGGAGGTGGGCAGGAGAAACCAGCTCACACTCACCCTGAAGTAGGTAATGGCGGTGGGGGGGGCTCTGGTCTGAGCAGTTCCTCCCCCATCCTTCGAGGGGAAGGCGTCTGTCCAAACACATCCAGGTTGTCCGCAGGCCCTGCAGGGCCTGGCGGAGGGGAAGGGTAGCCTGTGGCCAGCGTGGTGAAGCCCATGGTGGGCCGGTAGCTGGGGCTCCCGCTGCGGCTGCTCTGGGAAGGGGAGCCCGTGGATGGCGTGGATTTGCGAGAGAAGCTGACAGCGGCCGGCGGCTGCAGGGTGATCTCCGACATCTCTGCCTGCTGCAGGAGGCCCGGGCGAGGCCGGGCCCGGGCGGCAAGCTCAGGGGAGCCGGTGCGGGAGCTGAGGGGGCTTTGGGTCAGAGGCGAGAGCCGGGAGGGCTGTAGCACCACTTGATGTAAACTGGGCTCGGCGCGCCTGGCCTGCCGGGGGCTGGGCCGGGGCCGGGGCTGGGGCTCGTACCACCGGGTGTCCAGGCCAAATGTGCTGGGGCCGCTGTGCCCCCCGGGCTCGGCTGGCTCGGGGTAAGGCAACACGGGGATGCCCATACCTTGGCTGGTATGTCTTAGCTGCCCTTGGCTCACCAGAGGTTGCATAGGTCTGTCCTGCCACTTAGCGGAGGTGGGCACTGGGACGGGGCCTCTGCCCGGCGATTTGCCTGCCCAACCCTTTGGCGCCTCCAGAGACAGGATGCCTGGGTAGGCCGCGGGCACCTGCAGGGAGGTGGGGGGCAGTCCTCGGGGGAGGCAGGCCTTGGGCTGCAGACTCTCGGCTACATCACAGGGGTGCAGCTGGTGGGGAAACATCATGGCCGGGGTTTCCAGGCCCCCAAAGGGGAATTCTGGCCGGCCCCAGGGCTCAGGGGAGCGCCCTCCTGTGGGTGTCTGAGTCAAGGGCAGCGTGCTGTTGGAAGCATTCTCTCCGTTTTCCTCAGGAATGGTGGGGTGGCCGAAAGGCCCCTCAGTGTGCAGGGGTGGGGAGGACATGACCGAGCTCAAGGGGCTGCCCACTTCTGGCATGTAGAAGGGCGGCGGCTCCACCTCCCCAGGGCTGCTGCTGCTGAGGTACCCATAATACTGGGCATGGTGGAAGGGCCGGGGGGCGGGGGGTCTGGCCTGGCCTGTGGCCTGGAGCCGACCTTCCAGGCCGCTGGGGCCCTCCAACCCACGGGGCTGGAACCGAGGGCTATATGCTGGTGGTGGCAGGTAGGACTCCTGGCTGGACGACAGAGGGGTCAGCTGGGACTTCAGGGCAGCCACAGATGTGGGCACCAGCGGGTCCTCGTTCTCCTCATCCGACTGGCGGAACTCGGGGTACATGTCCGTCTCCTCGGCAAAGGGGAAGCCCTCGATGCGCCTGCTCTTCATCGAGGGCTCCATCTCGGACGGATCCATCACGAAGCGGCCATCGGGGCCTCTGCTGATGAGCTCGATGGGCGTTGTGGCCTCAGCCTCGGCCTCGGCCTTGGCCACACTGTACTTCTTGCTACTGATGGCCCTCTTGGTCTTCTTGTACAACGACAGCTCCTTCTCCCGGGTGGGACTCAGCATCCTCTTGGCTGCCGGCTGGCCTTGGTCATCGGAGGACTCCGACGGGGCCCGGAGTGTGCGGATGCTCTCGGGGCTCACCTTGCCAGAGGACAAGCTGTAGGGGTGAGTGAAGGAGCAGGAGCGTGAGGTGGGAAACGCCTGCTCCTCCACTTCTTTTTCTCCTCTTAACGGACCACCACAAACACTTAAGACAATACTCAAAAAAAGGGATGCAGATGGGCCGCATATTTTGGCGGGAAATACTTTGCTCGACGCTCCGCCGTCTAGATATGTCCCAGCCATTTCTGAATGAACACCCGCATTTCTGCTTTCATTCTGCCCTGTCCTTCCTGTCTGCCCCACTCTGTCTAGTTGCACCCCTAACTTCATTCCCAGCGTGCTCAAGAAAGGCAACCCCACCTTCGTACCAACTTAAGTGAAACACACTAGGAAGGCACATCCATTAGGATGGAAAAAACATCACAGAAACCCATTCCAAAGCTAAAGAGAAATGGATTGCCCACTAATTTGGACTGTCCACACTACTGCTCCCTCGGTGCACGTGGCCAACTTAAAAATACCACGCCGATCCGCGGAAAACAAATAGTTTCGAGGGGCTGAGCGGGGCCGACCACCTGCCTGTGTCCACCCTGCACCTCCGCCCACACACTAGCACAGCAGGGGCACTTACGGAGACTCCAGGCTCTTTCTGCAGTGAGTAATGGAGAGTGGAGGATCTGGAAGGAAGAAGAAGGGGAGGAGAGCCTACTGAGGCCAGAGACCCAAAACTCGTCTCAGGCGTCCACAGGTCCCGGAGCAAAGCCACAGAGGGGAGCCGCTCCTTCCAATGCTTGGTATCTCTGGGGCCAGTCCCCAGCCCTGGGCTCACCACCACTACATGTGTTCTCTCGCCCATTCTGGCCCCTCACTCCCTCCCCAGCATCCTTCTTCCTTACTCCCTCTTCCAGATCAAGTCCCACTGGCGATTCCACCCATAAGACCCCATTTCCCTGTTTTCAAGGGCACCCATGCTAAAAGTGGGCCGTCTCTTCCAACAGGGAGCATTTGGAGCTGGGCCAGGTAGAGCAGGGCGGTGGGGGCAGACACCCACCTTTTTTGCGCTTGAGCTTACGCTTGCGCTGCTTGTTGACAAAGCAGGCGGCCAGGGTGCTGAACAGGATGGCAGCTGCCAAGAAGCAGATGGTAGCTACGATTCCAGCCAACACAGGCCGAGCTAGCCCGTCATCGGTCAGGTCCGGCTGTGGGAAGATGTCTGTAGGGGGTTGCGAGGAACACGCATGACTCCTCCCCTGCCTCCCTCCTATAAAAGCCCCCACCTGCTCTGACACCTAGCCCCCACGTACTTTTCCCTACCTCTGCAGAACAGATAATGTTAAGGCTCGGGATCTGTGCTCAACTCTAGCACTTGGAGAGGTTTGGATAGAGGGGGAAGAGAGAGAAGAGACTAGTTTACGGACGTCGAGTGATTGCTACAGAGCTTAGAAAGAAGGAATCACATCTGTATCTTACCCCATAGCAGTAATAATTTCCATAATTATGTCTACTTGGCTAGTGCTTTTTGTAAAGGGCTCTCATGCATACTACCAGACACCCTCGTATGAGGCCAACAGAGCACATGCTATCGCTTTCATTCCCTAAGGTACAGAAACCGTCGCTGGCAGAATCTGAGCAACTTGTTGGCATAAATATTGCCCATCAGTTCCTGTACCACAAGACTGTAACTCTGGTCTCCTGCTGGGGATTTGCTGCCTTCTGCCATGCCATCTCGACAAAATTAGAGCCCACTGTGGAGACACCTTGAAAGTAAAATACTACAGCAGAGAGAAGAGGTTGTGACTACAGAATTCAGATCCATCCATTTCTAAGTCCTTACAGCACAGCTGAGCAATTCCTACAGGGAGGGTGAGCACGTCCGGGTCGTCCCGGGTTCAGAATGCTAGAGCCAGCAGAGACATTCAATATAGGTCCAACTTCATTTTATTTAGTTTCACTCTGTGTCCAAATCCATACAGCTCATTAGTGATGGAGCCAGGACTAGAGCCCCAGCTACTGTACCCCACTTCAAAGTCAGTTATAATAGAAAGTGTCAGTCTTTAGATTCTGTGGATTCTGATAAATTTGGCCAGAGCTCATCATTCTGCTGAAAATAACAATGGATGAAAATAACCCAAATCATGTTTATGAGTTGAGTAGGCAAATGGAATGTTATAGCCTTTGGTAATGGAGGAGCTTAGAGACAGGAGGCTGAGGTTGCTGTGCCTTCATTCACCCATGGGGAGTCTTCCCAGTATGTGGGCTTCCTTTTGGTGCCAGGCATAAAGCCACTGAACACAGAAAACCCTCAAGTCTTCTATTCTAGCCTTGACTGTAAGCTCTGTTCCCTGCTGCTCCTCTCTGAGTCCCCTACCTGGAGGCAAGCCAAGACAGGGTACTTTCATAATAAAAAGGAAGAAGGGAGAGAGAGAGGGAGGGAGGGAAGGAAGGAAGGAAGGAGGAAAGAAGAAAGAGACAAAAGCCAAGGGTGCCATGGTGTCTAACATAAAGGCAGAAGTCACACCCTATGGCCCCAGTGCTCTGGTGTCACTTAGAACCTCCCCTGTCCTTCCCCAAGTCTGCCTGCCCTGGTGCTTCTGTAGCTCGAAGTCCTGCTGCATGAGCTTCTTGGCCAAGCTCCTTGTCAACTGGTCCCAGAGGTCCTTCACTGCCCATGGAAATGGTGCCATTGCTTAATCACTAAGCAAAAGCCTCTTCCCATACCAAGGGAGCCACTTCACTGGGCGAGGGAGGGGCTCTGCTATGTTTCAGGAACTGTAGCTAGAGAAAGATGTGTAGAAATGGGATCAGGGCCAAGAGAAAGAAAGATAAATGGGGAAAATGCTAGGGAGTTGGCTTTATTTAGCCTGAAAAAAATCTAGGGAGACGAAGGAGTGGAGGAAACAACACCAAACAGCAATTTTCCAAATAAAACCACCATAATTATAAAGCAGTCTTATAATAGGCCTTCAACAAATATGTGCTGACCTGTTGTCTCTCCAATTCACCGCCCCAGTCCATTACAGAGGATAGCACTAGAGGAAACAGGGATTTCATAACAAAAGAACTTAAATCAAGTTCTTCATGACTACTATCATGACAAGATTAGCTATATTTCTTCCTGTGGCTATCTTACAGAAAGTGTCATAAATACAGCTCTATAGTTGGAGAAATCCTGTCCATCAAGGGAGAAGAAGGATGGGTTGGAGGGCCTTGAGAAATGACGAGACTCAGTCTCCACCAGAGCTCTCAGTTGTTTCCATTTCAGCCTCCCTCCCCATATTAGCTCTCTCCCAAAGGGCATCCACATGGCTCTTATGTCCTAGAACTGTAAGAGAACCTCCCCCCTCAAAGTACCTGTGCTGGAGATGCCCTACAGCTGTAAAAGAACCTCCTCCTTACCTAAGCTGGAGACTCCCTATAGTTTTAAGGAACCCCCCCCAAGTACCAGTGCTGGAGACACCCTATAGCTATAAGAGAACCTCTTTCCACCAAGTACCTGTGCTGGAGACTCCCTACAGCTGTACAAGAACTGCCCCCTCCAAAGTACCTGTGCTGGAGACATCCTACAGTTGCAAAAGAACCTCCCCCCAAGTACCTGTGCTGGAGACACCCTACAGTTGTAAGAGAACCCCCCCCCGCCCCTTCGAGTACCTGTGCTGGAGATGCCGGCGATGTTACTGGGTTCGCTGATCAGATCCTGCATGACGGCCAGAACCCGGAATTCGTACCAGGTGTCCTACAGCCCCCAGGACAAGACCCTGTCAGCCTAGGGACCTGAGACAGCGAATGACCCACTGCTGACCCTCCCCTACCCACCCTGCAACAATCTCTTATGTTACAGTGTACCCAAGGCAGTGGCCTACTGGAAGCGATGAACAACAGCTCTCAGTTTAAAAAAAAAAAAGCCCCAATCTGTAGCATTTGCCAATTTCCATGGTAAAAATACTCCCAACATGGCAGATTTCAATCTACAACTATAAGTTACTGAAAGCAGAGTTGGAAAGAGACGCACACATGGGTTCTCAGGAGGCCCCATGAGCCAATTCTACCACTAAATGAGTGTCCAGGGAAGGAAGACAGAAAGACAGATGAGATTGTCCATATCCAGGAAATAATCTGCTTCCTCTCTCCAGCTAGAGAGAGATCAAAGTTTAAAGGGGGTCTGCTAAGAAAAAAAAAAAATAATAATGTCTCTTCCTCTAGGGACTCTGAATTGTTAAGGCAGGGGTGCTTCCCTGGACAAAGCTAAAAGACTACCCTTCTGGAAAATTCTTTGCCCAGCCCAAGTTAGACTGCTAGCTAAGGTGACTGTCTAGTGACATATTCAGGGCTCCTCAGCAGCCCTGCCTGGCCTCGGCTTATGTGGAAAAGCCCTCACAGCAATAAAAGCCCATGTTGCCACACACTGGTCCTGAGTCTGTGGGACCTTGGCTGCCATGACCTGAAGATCCCAGATCTTGGTAGCAGATCTGAGAATAAAGAAATTGGTGTGGGGCGGCAGTACATGGCTGCGTCTCATACACCTGACACGGGTCACTCAAAGCTTCTGGTGACTCCAGAGAGTCATGTCACTTTCAAGATTTGGGAATAGCAGCAGGGAAACCTAGGCACCTCACCTGTGACAGATCCTTGGCAAAGAACTCTCCATCAGTGCCTGGGATGGCACCATCTAACGTCTCCCAGTGTTCCCCGACACGGTATTCCATGATGTAGCGGTCAATGGGAAAGCTGTGATTGGCAGGGGGGAGCCAAGACAGGAGCACACCCTGCTGGGTCCGATTGGCTGTGAGGCACCTTGGTGGGGTAACCAGCACCAGGGGTTCTGGAGTTGTGATAGGGAATGCTACAGCACAGAGGGAAGAGAGAGAGAAGGGACATGGTGGTGCTGAGGTCCCTGCTCCCTCAACTCTCTACATGCTGTCTTCTGGCTCAGCACGTGCCCCTCAGAACGTATCACATTCCCATGCATGACTCATTTCAGGGACAAGACTGTCACATAAAAGAGCCCTCCTCACCCAAGGGAAGTGGCCCACATGATCCTACTTTCTGAGCACTTCTAAAAAAATAGATGAGGGAACGGAGTTCTTCAAAAGGAAAGGGGGGGAAAAAAAAAGCTAACAAAGGGGAATCATGGGAGGAAGATGGAAGAATTAAATGTAGTCTTTTAGATAAGATAGTATCTTAAGAAGATACTACAATATGTGTCTACTTCTAAAGAAGTAGGAATGCCTTCCCCTAGCTCAGTCTACTCTCAATTGCCTTCTTGGCCCAGGTGGGAAAACAGGGCCAGGGAGGAAAGTTCCAGAGTAGGGGTAAACATCCCAACACTGCTGCACCCCTTGTTGGCAGTAAAGGATCCAGGAACAGGCTAGAGGGGTGCCACTTGTCCACTGCTCGAGCTGCTCTCGAGGTGGGATGGAGCGAGCCACTGGGCCCAGGAAGGAAGAGGTGGCAATGACTAGGAGATTCAACGGGGAGAACTGGCCACACACCGGCCACCAAATGAGGCCAAGGGCCAGAGGAAAGAATTGGTAAGAGCACAGAAGGAAGAAGGATTTCCAGGCTGCCCTGTGAAGCCACAGGAAGATACAAACATGTGGCTTAACAAGGAAGGATAAATGCTGAGCCTCTTCCTTAACAGCAATCTGTCCAAAAGTGCTCTGATGTGGGACAAGGCACTACGGTCCAGGCAAACCCCACAGAACAGTATGACAAATCCTTCCTGGGAGAGCAAATGACGTGATTATGTAAAGCACATAGGAAGGTGTCAGGCACAAAGTAATCAGTAAGGTTAGCTGCTAGGACCATCACCACCATTACCATCCTTACCCAGCTCCTCCAGGCAATATCCTCAAGACATCCCGGCCCGGGGCCCTCACCTAAAGTGTTCACAGTGACCACCTCACTGAAGGCGCTCGTTCCCAGCTTGTTCTGGGCCAGGACGCTGAACTGGTATGCTGTCTCAGGCTCCAGGGTGTCCACTAGCAACCAGTTGGGTCCCGGCGGCACTGGCAAAGACAGCCAGTCATGGGGCCCAAACTGTGCCCGCTTCATCCTGGCCAAAAGAAAGAGAGAGGATCGGGGACAAGGGGGTGGGGTGGGTTACACTGGAGACACAAGAGTACATGCAAGGTCCTCAAGGAGGTGGCAGTGGGCAGACCTGGCCTTCCCAGGTTTTAGGACAGAAAGAGGTAATGACCAAGGTGGGATGACCTACCCAACTTCGGCTGTGCCACATTGCCAGCCGCTGCTGATACCTCCTCTGCTAAGAGGAACCCTTAGGTAGAAGTGACGCCCAAGATTCTGGTCAAACCACCAAGTGCATTCTGGGAGAATCTCACCCTGGTCACAACCCTGAGAGCAGCTCTGCCTTGAGAGAGTCAGGACACACGGAACAAGGCAGGTACCATCATGGGAAGGTGAGGATGAGCAACTCAGCAATGGCAGACCCTATGGGGAAAGAACCCAGGTGACCTCAGCTGCACACCCTCTCCAGGACAGCCAAAAATGGGATGTCAAGTAACCCAGAGGGCTCACTCTGTCCAACCAGCTTTGAGTCTTCTGAGGAAGTCTAGGGTAGATGACAAAAATAACCAGGGGCTTCCCCAGTGAGGACCACAGTCCTTAAGGTCTCAATGGTTAGAACTCACATCAAGGGGAAGGTCACACTGTGCGTGGAGAACCCTGAAACTAGGAATGAAGGTTAGGCCTTGTTCTATACTGCCCACCTAACTCTCCGCAGGCACTGAGGCCGGGATCTATAGGTGCAGTGCCCCGGCATCACCACAGGGAGGAGACATCAGCCTAGGAGACTGAGACCCTGGGCAGCTTTCTGCTCGCAGCCCTGAGCTCAAGCTGTAACTTAGCGGACGCCCGCCCACCGGGTTCCCTCTCTGTTTAAAGGCTCACTACCATGAATGCTCAGAAGTTTGAGCCAAGGCAGCAGAAAGCACAGCAAGAAAGAAGCTGGTGCCAAATGTCTGAGTCAGTATTGGGAGAGTCAGGCAATCAAAATGAGAGGGAAGGAGACCTCCCCAAACTTCACAACCACCCGTACCCCCAACCCAGCCCCGGGTACCAAAGCAAGTGAGCAAAGTGTAATAAAGCGGTGCAGATGAGCAGCAGCGTGGAGCAGGACCGCAAGCAGTGAGGGAGACCCCGGTCTAGGCCCAGACCTGCCACTCGGACATCCCCGAAGTTGGCTTGGCCATGCCAAATGCACTTCCCTGAACACACAGCCACCCGGCAGCACCAAGATTCTTGCAGTGGTCCCCTGGCAGGGTTGTCAGGAGCACCCCCTTCCCCCAGGCCGCCACCGCTCCCCACCTCTGGAGGACCAGAGATAAGCGTCGGAGGATGTTCTGGTTGCAACTCAGAGAGCTCCGCATGCTCACCATCCAGATGCAGTGTGTCTCTCCAGAACTCAAAACCCCTCATGTATTCAGGACCTAGCCACCAAATCACCATGACGGGAAAGAGGGCAGCTGCCTTTCAAACTCCCTTGCTTTTGAGAAGCATACCAAGGGTTCCCCCTGAATTTCCACCAGTCGCCCTCTGCAGGGATGTTTCCTCCTTCCCAGGCTCTGGTTGAGCCTGACTGGGAATACACACCCAGATGAGGCAGGTCTGAAAAGGAGGAAGTGGGAGGACTCATCCTTCCTGCTCAAGGATGTCCCACGCTGCAGGTGGCCAGTTCCTGGCTCAGGATAGGAATATGTGGGAAGAGAAATCCTTGGGGAATGAGAAGGAGGTCAGCTATGGTTCCTCTCTCTACCTTTTCTGTGCCTCCTGACCTCAGCCTGATTTATGCATCTTTGAGATCCCTCACCTACCCTAAGGCTCAGGCAAAGATCTCAAATCACTACATCTGGCCAAATTAACAGCAGAGATAGAAACATACTAGAGACACAGGGTCCTACAGAAAATGGAAACGCTGAAGACAAGGCCAGACGGCAGACACCACTTCAAAGCAGTGTCTTCCCCAGAACCACTGGGGAAGTGACAATAAAAATTAGATTCTACACTTCTGGCTGAGCTGTTTCACAATGACCTTGAAGTCTAGGAGTCTCTTCAGACTCCAGAGGACAGAGGGACCTAAAAGCAGCATGAACGAAGGACACAAAAAGGGGTCGTGAGATAAGCTGAGGAAGAGTTGCAGAGGGCGATGGTCGCTTCAGACAACAACCTAAACTGGCATCCCAAACCTTCCAGGTTGGGAATGCAGAACGCCCCAAATCCCTCAGACACATACACCCCTCCCCCACAAGACCTAGTCACTGAGTCAACACACCTCGCTGCCTGGAGGTCTAGCAGGCGAAGAACCATATCCTTCTCATAACGTCCACCCACCCTAGGGACTGACTGAAGTCGGGGGTTGGGGGGAGGGAGAAGCAGAGAGCAAAGCATGCGGGGGTGACTCACAGAGGTCCGTACCAAACTGAGAATGTCTGCTCGAATCCTCCATCATAGCCTGGCTCCCAGGACACGTTGGCAGTTGTCATGGAGACCTGGACCCGGACACTGCCCGGGGCATGGGGGCTGGTGCCTGGAGACCAAGTGAAGTCCTCTCAGACTGAAATGAACTGGGCCCAGGGAGCTGGGCACCCACAGTGGCACTGCGCAGTAGCAAAATGCAGTGCCCCAAGTGCAGTGCTCAGGGGCGAGGGATGCTCGGAGGAGCAGACGCCCTGCGCGGTCGGGCTGTAGAAGGAAACCCGTCCCCCTGTGCCGTCCAGTCCTTCTAGCAAGACATGGCGTGAGCATCAGGAATATGGCCAAAGGGAATCCAGAACCTTTGTCACCCCAGGCCAAAGTCCTGTGCTCCCCTGGCAAACACAGAGACACTCTCCCTGAAGGTCACAGGCAAAGCCAAAAAGCCCCTGTCCTGTAAAGTTCTCTGGCCTCATGAGATAGCCATATTTCTCCCAAACATCAAAGTGAGAGGCAGCACAACACAACTGTTAAGAACTTCAACTTGGGTTCGAGTCCTGGATCCAGCACATCAGCGATGCTCGGAGAGGTGTGCGATCCACGCCAGCCTTCGTTTCAAATGGATGTACACTGGGGACTTACCAGTTCTCACCTCATAGGTTATAAATGATGGGGCACCACTTGGTATAAAGCCTAAAACTGGTGGTAAACGCTGAAAAGTGTTGGTCACTGTTACAACTGGCTGTCAGTCCCCAGAGAGGCAGGCTACAATGGTCCAAGCTGAGGTCATAGGGACACACACCTCAGGCAGAAGAAGTGGAATCATAATGCTTGGCATCCCAGGAAATGGGAACGCCAGGAACCTCCATGCCAGGCCCAGCCTATGGAGCTCAGCGCACAGGTCCCCTCCCGGATCCCCCTCATTCCGTTCTTCCAGCTCCCCTTCTAGGCCCTAGACACAAACCTCTGAGCAGTTGCTCCTGCCCACACACCTGCCCCATTTCTGAGTGGCAGTGTTGCTGGGGACATTCTGCCAGAAAAAGACCTCCCCGGGACAGGCCCCATGTCACCTTCCCTTAGGCAGGGTGTTACAGAGGGCTAGGGCTACACAGGGCAGGCTCCGGGCTCAGGGGTGGGCTGATTCAGGAAAGATGCCCAGAAAGGGTGGACAGTGCCCAGCACCCAGACCACAGCCCTCCTGCCCACAGCCCCCGTACCGATGACGGTCAGGTGGGTACTGGCAGTGATGCTGGTGACCACGTTGGTGGCGATGCACTCCCACTCCCCGTGGTCCTCCTTACTCAGGGCTCGGAACTGGAGACTCCCGCTGGGCAGGGCATTGTGCTTGCTTCTGCTGGGCTTCCCTACCTTGGCCAAAAAAGGGGGCAAAGAGGAAGGTGGGAGCGGGATGGCAAAGGAGGAACCAGGTCGACAGGGAAGAAGAGAAGCCACCAACACATCAGAAGGCCAAGAACAGGAGAACAGAACCCGAGCACTAGGCCTGCAGCCCCACCGCCCCTCCTCCAGAGGGCCCATCACTCTAGAAGTCAACCCTGCTACTCAGCACCTGGCTCTGTTAGAACAGAGCCACCACAGGTCTTGCCCATCCGCCACACTTCCCAGGAGCTCCAGAACCCAGAGGTACCTTTCTCCACGTGATGACAGGGAAAGGGTCCCCTGCAGCAGCGCAGGGAATGAGCAGCTCCCGGCCAGCCTCCTGCCTATATTCCCAGCCTGGTAGCACCGTAAAATACGGGGGATCCTAGGGAGACCACAGCAAAGCCATGAAGTCGAGGGTTTTGGGTGACCACTCCCACAGGGGCCTCTCTCAGCCCCAGGCCTCACCTTCAGGACAAGCCGTGCGGGAGCAGACTGGCCCATGGTCCCCAAGGTGTTGTAAGGCACACAGGTGTAAGTGCCAAGAGCCTCCTCTGTGGCCTCCTCAATCCGAATGGAGCCATCCTCCATCAAGGTCCAACCCAGGTTCTGCCGGAGCACAGACAGCAGAGCAGGGAGCAACGGTCAGGGGGCAGAAGCTCGGTCCTGGCCTCCACCAGGCCAGACCTCAGTTGGCAGGCCTGGGCAAAGCACCAGCCAGTCTAGGGCAGGGGCTGTCTACGTGTCCTGGGAGAATGGCAGAAGCTGCACCAGACTGCAGACCCCCCACCGGAAGCAGCTCTGCTTTCCCAGAGTTTTCTGGTGGAGAGCGGAGGGGTCCTGGCAGGGAACCAAACCCTCAGAGGCAGCATCTCAGTGGCAAGAGAGTGTATTTCACTGTGACCCCACATGCATCCCTCTAGCACCTTCTCAACCTGCAGGGGGCGGCCATCCTTGTTCCACTTGACCACGGTGGCCGGCGGCTCTGCATCCACAGGGCATCGGATATAGCCGTGAATTCCCACGGGCACGTAGATGACAGGGGGCATGTTGAGGACACGGGCTGGGTCTGCACAGGGTTCGTGTGGGGTGAGAGAGAAGAAAGGCATGAGGGAAGTCGAGGAGTGAGAAATCTTGGCAGGGGGCCAAGACCCCTCACACACCCTCAGGGTCTCATATAGATACCCTATCTCCAAGGAACTGCCCTTCACACCCACCCACCCATTCAGTAAACTCTGCATGTGTCCATGGTGCTCACAATAGTGCCAGGTGCCGGGATCGCCATGAGGAACAAGACGGACAAACCCCAGAGGCCACATCAGGCCACCCCAAAGCCTGCTCGGATCCATAACACTCCTCAAATGCTTCTACACATGGGATGAATGGCAGAACAAGCAGAACAAGGACTCTTGATGTCTGTATCTCCAGCCCCTAGACTCCAAACTTGAAGTCAACGCTTGACCACACCCTCCACCAATGGCTCCTTATCCCAAATCTCTCTTGGACGCCAAGCAGCACTCGGTCCACATCCTAAGCCAAAAGAGGAACGTCAGTTCTATGCATGAGGTGTTCAGAGGCATGACCACCGGTGGTTCTTTTCTCTCCTCTCCATTGTGCTAGTTGCCCAGCTCCACCCCCCCCCCACCGAGCCTCAGTTTCCCCTCTGTGCAGCTGGAATGCAGACTCAACCTTGGCCACAGAACAGATGAAAGGTTCTCAGGAGAGAAGCAAGAGCAGCACATCTTGTGATGTGAGTGACTCATAACCTTTCGATTCGTCCCATTCTCTCCGAGGACTACCAAGGAGAAAGATCCAGAACTTCCAGTGAGGCAGTGAGGATGAATGAGCTGGTATCTTTTAAGCATTTGGAGCTCTTCAGAGAACAGCATTACATAAATACCAGGCCGAGTTATATATTTAGACATAGCTTCCTACTTTTGTATGTAGAGTTTTTTTTTTTTCCTCCAAGATTTTCAAAGGGTTTATGAATGGGAAATACTCTGAACACTGCTTTTTAGCAGAAATAAAGATCCTTGTCTCACCCACCTGAAAATCTCACCCCCTGGATTCTCTTTGAAGGCAAGAAGGAGGTAAAAAAGGACAAGCAGGAGTGGGTGAGGGCACCGGGGACAGACAGGGAAACCACATACCCCTCTTGACCGAAAAATGGCCCAGGGCTTCGCCGATGGGGGGCTTCCTCCTGGTTAGATTCATCATTCTTCTAAAGACCACCCCTGTTGGCTTTCTCCCTCTGCCACTGCCACCTTCTTGCCCAAGTGACATAGCCAGACAAGATGCTACTACAAGCGGACTCTTCCCTTCCCCCGGCCCTTTCACATCCAGCAAGTCCTATTCAAATAGCTTCCTGACTGGCTTTTTCCCCCTGCAGGTCTGTTTGGGACAGGCCTGATGTCCTGGGTCACATCACATCACTTTTTTTGGGCCTCATAGCCCTTAAAAACTTGAGAATTCCTAATGTAGTGTGCTGAAAGCCTTTTTAGGTTGACGACCATGGAAATGGTGAAATGTTGCCTTTGTCCCCACCGGTAAAATTACTGCATCGAGAAGAAAACAATGAGAACGTGAGGTTAGCAGCTGAGCGGGGCTCAAAGGTCCAGCCAGGCTCCGTCACCCCGGCACCCATTCGACAGGAGACAAGTGCAAACACCCAGAGCTGCAGAATGGCCTCAGAGACCAGCCCCACCTCCTGGGGTCACCAACTGTTCTTCTGCTTGTTCTCACCTCAAATGCTGATCCAGCCATCTCCAGCCTGTCCTCCTTGTCCCCCTGCTGCTGCACGCCCCTGGGGGTGAGCGGCTCTCCCACACCAGCGCTCCAGTGATGGAGAGCCTGTCACCTCCAGTAACACCCCAGCGTCTTTGTTGTCTGAGTGACAGGGCCATCCACAAACCAAACGGAAGAAATTAATCCTCATTACTCATACTTCTCTCCCTTTCTCACAATGATCAGCTTGCCAGGGGGTGGGAAAGCATTGACTACGCTGACGGATTCAAGATTAGCAAACTGAATTATTGTGCTTGCACAAAAGCCCTCGATTGTGCTGGCATGAGGAGCAGCTCATCCGTGTGGATCTCTGGCAGCCCTAGAGAAGAGCAAGGAGAAAGCCAGGAGGGAGCCAGGTGTTGGCAGAACTAGATCAAGTCACCCCAGAAGAGGGTCCTGTCCCCTTCACCTCACACACCTATCCACAGTGGGGGAAGGCGGAGAGCTGACAAGAAATCTAACCCTGTGTCGGTGTCACCTCCCTCATATACCTGAGGGAAAAAAGGCACCAGAGACATCTTGCTCACGGTCCAGAGAGAGGTACTGGCTAGCACTGACTGCAAGGACAATTACTCAGGTCTGCCCATCCTTGAATCCAAACCAACTTGGCTGATGGAACAAATCAGCCAACACGTGTAGCAATGCCTGGCCCAAAAAAAGATGCCCAGCAAGTGCTAGTTTCACCTCAGTTGACCAGTCCAGGTCTCGCCCTCCTGTTGGGCTATTCCTGCTTCCTGTCATTCCTCTGCCCACGTTCCCTCAAATGACCCTCGGTCTCCTGCTGTCCTCCAGCATCCAGTCCAGCTAATGAGGCCTGTCTCTTCTGGAACCCCCACCATGTGTGGCTCTCCCTCACCCCTACTCACACTGCACAGTTAAGTATGCTGAGGCAGAGGGGGAGCGCCCCAGGCTGTTGCTAGGGACGCAGGTGTACTTCCCCGCATCCTCAGGCTTCACTCGGAAGATGATCAGGGTCCCATCAATCAAGATCCGCACTCTCAACTTCAGGTCGCTGCAAACAAACAAGAAGACAAGGAAGGGTAGGGGTTGGCATGGAGGGGAGAAGGTCTTCCAAGAGCCAGCACAGCAAGGCAGCAAGGAGTCCCCTCACCCTGCCAATAAGGCGAGAAGAGCCAGCACTTCCTCACATTCCTGGTCCCTTTCAAGGCCGCTCTGTGCAGACACTGGCCTTGCACCTGGGACAGACTGGATCACCTCTCTGTAAGCTCCCACAGCCCAAGGGCAGCCCATGGCAGCCCCTGCTCAAAGGCCTTGCACCTGGGAGGCCTGGTGGATGAGGACCACCACTGCTCCCCCTGCTCCAGGAGCGGGGATGGGGGGGGGGGCAGCATACTTACTTCTGGAAGTAGACGTTTTCATCCTGCCAATACCAGGTGTAGGTGAGGTTGCCGGGATATGCCTCTGCCCGGCAGGTGAGCAGAGCATCCTGGGATATGTTGACAGTGATGTTCTCAGGAGGGGAAACTATGAAGGGAGGCCCTGGGGAAAGAGGAAATAAACATGACCTTACCTGGTGCAGGAGGAGAGAGCAACAGCTCGGGGTCCTCCCAGGAAGTTCTGAGATGACTCAGGAAGGTGTGCCCAGAACTCTGGGAGGGAGCTGGAGGGCAGCACTGGCCCAAGAGGAACAGCATATGCTGGGCAGCTGTCCTAGATATCTTTCTAGCTGCTGCTGTGCTCAGGTCTTACTCTCCTTACAGGTCCAAGATGCAAAAGGTCCTGGGATGTGGTCACAGCGTGCCCCAGCCCCTTGAACCAGCTGCAGACACCTTTTTCGGTGTATGTGTGCCCCTCGCCTCCATGCACACAGCCTCGGTAAATCCTGGCACCCCAAGCCAGCTATCTAACCTCCCTAACACACACACACACACATCCCTTCCTGCCCATCCCTCTCTCCAGCAGAACAGAAGCAGGGCACATGCAACAGGGACAAAGGCCATCTTTTCAATCCAGAGCAAGGAGTCATCTGGCCTCTGAAGGAGCTAAGAGGCTTGTGCTGCTTATCTGCCAGAGGTCAGGAGGGCAGATGTGGAGCGAAGAGCCAGGGGGCAAGCAGAGCCAACAGCAGGTGAAATCCCAGCCCTCCCTTGAGCTGGCTTTCCGGACAGTCCACAGCTACCACCTGGCTCTCTCCTGAGAAGGCAGCTCTTCTCCAAGCTGCAGAGGGACCTCTGACCCACACTGCCACTCAACACTCCAAGTCAGAAGAAGGCAGAAAGAACATGTGTCTTAGCAGCCCCGGCAGCCTAGACAGCCACCCCCAGCCCTCGCTCTTCCTCCGGCAGGCAGTGGGTGGGAGGCAAAAGGGTGGCCGGGCTCAGCATAAAAGCACAAAGAGACCCCACCTCCCAGATGCTGCCCCCTCTGGGGCACGCTGGGGCCCTAGGCAGGGTGGACCGGCATTTCCCAGGACTGACCAGGCAGACCCTGGCTCTGCCAAATGCCCTCTGTGTTGTTTAAACGTCTGAGGTTTGGACTGAGTTCCTGTCGTTATTTATTGATGCCATCACTAATGGGGTGGGAACCTGAGAGAGGTCCCCTCCCCTGGGGAAGATGGAGGCATGGCAGGACACCATGTGGACAGAAAGAGAAACCCAAAACCCACTCAACATAGTGCCTCCCACCATCCCAGGTGATGGCCATAGCAGGCCACCATGGGGGCTCTGGCTGTGAGCCACACAATACTCAGGAGGAGCCCGACCCCACTACTCATAGGCTGTCCATCTCCCCAGCCACCCCAGCTGGGCCAGCCATGCCTAGGGCAAACCCCTCTACAGCTCAGATGGGCTGGAAGTCCCTGCAAAAGGTCCAGGGCATGAAGAGGAGAGAAACTGCTCTTACCTTGGACAAGCAGATGAGTGGTATGGACAGCCTCTCCCTGGATGCTGTATGCACGACAGGTGTAGGCACCTCTGTCCTCCCTACTGACCGATGTCACTGTCAGGCTGCCATCACTCACCTGGAGCCAAGGAGAGACAGAGCTCAGCACCCACCCTGGGGTCCCACCAGCACCACCCCCAGGTGTAGATGGACCTAGGGCTCATGCATTAGGGGGATATGGAGCCAGGCACTTCGTGTTCCATCTCCCTCCAACCAGACACCAGCCAGGCTGTGTGCTGTGCAGAGTGTTACCAGTCACGTGAAGTGGGAGGCTGCCGTGGAGAGGGAGGAGGCAAAGGAAGGGTAAGCAAGGAGGAAGAAGTACAGCAGCCCCAAAGGAGAACCACACCTACCTGGTATTTCCCACTAGCACCTAGGAGTGTCCCCTCCTTAAGCCAGGTGACAATGGGCTTGGGGTTTCCAAAAGCTGTGCAGGTCATGGTAACACTGCCACCTTCCTTGGCCTCAATGTATTGGGGGGGTGTTTCTGTAAAGGTGGGAGGAGCTGCAGAGAGACCCAGGGTGGGGTTAGCCAGCCTGCTGCCCCACGTACAGCACCCACACACACCAGGCACCACATCCGCTGTGTTCATAGATAACCCTCTGCGAAGTGCTGGGATAAATGAAGGAAGAGGGAGATGGGCAAAATCATCTGCCCATGAGTCTGACCGGGGGAGGAGAGACCTGAAGTTCAAAGTCAGCCCGGCTGGGTGCAAATTCTAAACTTCTCCTGCTGTACTTGGCTAATTCCCAAGAAACAAATGTTTGCTGAGCATCTATTACGAGGCTACTACGCTTAGCTCTAAGGACAGAGCAATCAACAAGACAGCTTTCTCACGGCCTGCACACCCTTGCCAACAGCTCCGAACAGTTCTGTGATCCTCTTTCACCTCAAGATCATCCCTGATACGCCTATTTCCTTAACCTCAGCCCAGCCAGGCCCCCCCATTTCCAGGATGTCTTCTATCTGAGCGTCATCTAGGCCTAACATAGACCACAGGCCATGGTTACAAGGAATCTTACGTTTCCAGATTCTGCAAAGAAAACCTTCCACCCTTTCTTGCGTCCAGGCAGAAAGACAGCCCACTCTGCAGGCTACTCCCTTCTCAATGCTCTTCTGATTATGCCAGGTTATCCCCACATCACGACTTGCATTGATTGGAGTTTTGACTAAAATCCCATCCTGTTTGGATAATCAGCTGTTAAGAGACTCAGCCTCATTAGTCTGAGCTGCTTGCATAGGCAATCAGGTCAATCTTAACCCGTTGGACTATCAGTGCTTTTGAAGTGACAAGGAGGGGCCCCATGGTTGAACACCAGCCCTGGGGTTCACAATGCCAGGCTGGGGCAGGACATTTTTAGCTCATCTTAAGGTACCCAAAGGTCAAGACCAAGTTAAAGTGCTAGCCTGTCACTTGTTGGGTAACCCTCGGCCTCTCTGAGTTTTACCTAAATCTGCCCCCCTCCAGGACTGAGGTGAGGAGTAAGTAAGATAGTTTGTGAAAGGGATCTTGTAATGTAAATACATGTGAAATGCTGGTTATTTTGTCATTACTCTTATCATTATCATCTCCCTGGAAACCTCTGAGGCATCCATGAGAAGCTTTGAGATGGATGTCACCTCTCCAGACAGTGCTGCCCTGAGAACCAGTCAAAGAGCTTCAGTATTTGGTCCTGCCTCCCCGACAGTCTGCCAACCTCGTCTGCTACCACATACCTCCTTCACTGTGCTCTAGGCCCACTGGCCATCTTTGTCTTCCTTGAATATGCCAAGAACGTCCAACCTCAGGGCCTTTGCATTTGCCATCCTCTCTGTACCCAGACCTCACTCCTTTGGTTCATGCAAAATTTTGCTAAAATGCCACCTCTGCCGTAAGTGGTCAACCCATCTAAGATAGCACTTCCGGTACTCTCTACCCCCTTGGACTGCTTTATTTTCTTTAAAGCAGCGATCACTGACTTTCCCTGAGAACAAAGATCTTTTCTGTAAATCCCACTGCATGCCCAGCTTTTCTCCCAGTTCCTGGCATGTAACAGAGCACACAACAAACATATGTTGAATAGATGAATGAACTTAATATACACACATACACACACCTACAAACCAACACAAATTCAAACACACGAAACTTCCCAGGAGCAAGATCATGACAAGACTGCTTTCTTCAATCATTTCCAACACCCTTTGCCTAGTTTGGGCATACAAGGGGAACTGGATATACTGAGTGAATTAAGAAGCACACTCCATCACACACGAAAAATACACAATGGACACCTGCAAGCATGGCAATCCTCATCCAACATCTAATACAATAAAAATGATGGCAAAAACCATTCCAAATCCTTATACGGAGATTCTGAAATCCCAACTTCTGAAATGGAATGTGTGCTCATCTCCAACAGAGCCCCTCTTGCCAAGTCTGCCCCTTGAAATAGAGCTAATGCAGCCTCAGACTCTATTACCTCTGGTGTCAAGCTTAAAAGAAAAGATAATAAATTAAATTACGTCCTGAAGTGACAAATTAATTACTAATTACATAATTACTTTATTATTTAGGTGCTAATCAGGAAAGTACTTTGAACAATCTCGAGTTTTCAGGAAAATAATGGTTTGACTCTCGATTATTTACAGAATTAGGTGTTAGCTTGCCAGCTGCATTTCCAGGCTTAATTCTTTTTTACAAGTGCCCTATAATTAATAGTGCAGGTTAGAAACAGGCTGGCCTCTCCTCCAAGTAATTCACTAATCTAAATCAAGACTTGGCTTGGGCTTTTTGGGTCTTTTATACGTGATAAAGGAATAATTGGGTTTGTTTCCACCCAACTGGTCTTCAGGAAAACACAGAAGGGGAATGAGACCATTTGTAATTCTAATTTTCCCTGGCCTTTCATTTTCCAAAGGTGATCTCTGTCAGAAAATGCCTGACACTAAACATTCTAGTTTGGAAGCAATGGAATGTTGGCGATCCAGACTCTTTCCTTCCATAATGGAAATATTTATGCTGGAAGGTACCCCAGAACTCGGGGTAAAAGGAGGGGGGGAAATAAAGGGAGAGCTCTCTCACCTTGAAAGGTGTCTGTTCTGTTCTCCCCATTTGGGAGGTAGGTTTCTTGGTAAGGGCCAAGTATTCTATGGTAAGCTCTGGTTCTGAAGCCTGGGGCAGAGAGGGGAGCATTCTTAGCTATTCTGCCCAACACTTCCCTATGAACGACCTGCCTGCCCTCCCTGACTGCACTGACTCTCATTTCTCTGGGCTTCCAGGCATGCTGTTCCCTCTGCCTGGACTACCCTTCTGTACCTCTCACCCCTGCGCCTGGCTAACTCCCTAGTCACATGTCTGCACAGGAGTCATTCCCTCAGAGAAGCTCTCCCTCCTTTGTTCTCCCAAAGCCCATATTGCAATTGTCCCTGGACTTGCTGCCTCTGAAAGTCTCCTTAAGAGCTAGGTCTGGGCTGGGCCCACTGCTGTATCCTCAGAGCCTGCCACAGAGAAAACATTCAAGATGTGTTTGTGTATGTGTGTTACTTCTCTTTATTTACAAGATTTACAAGGAGCACTCCAGTCTGATCTCCAAGCCCAGGGTATACACGTTACTCATGTAAATACTAAAAGCCAGGATTCCAGATGTGTTGTGAATTGACAACTACTTTCCAACTACCACAGTCCTCTGCATCTTCCAGTCTGAGGACCTTCCCGTGCTCCTGCCTCCCTGCCACTACATGCTCATCTGATTTCATCTTCTTTCTCTCCTGAGAAAGAGGCTGGCCAGCAGCTGACCCACATGTAATTAATGTTCCAGACACTGTGCAAGATGCTTTCTCACACAGCATTTCATCTGATCCTCACAACACCTCCGCAAACAGGCACCGGAAGCTGATGCTCAGAGACTTACTTGGGATCCTACAGCTATTGGATTCATGAAATGAATGCAGTGAGTTCGTGAAATAAACCAAACCTTCTCAGGGTCTTGTCCCGTGCTCATTCCACTCTGAGCAATTAGGAGTTCTCAAAGAATCAACTCCCACTCATGCATGCAGGGACATAACAGAACACACAATTTTTAACTAAATTCTACTTTGCTGTCATGTGAGCACCTACTGAGCACCTGATGTCTCAGGTCGCCGAATGGACACTGCGAGGATAACGTGAAAAGAAAAGGAGGTCCAGATTTCAGCCCAGCTTTGGAAGGGTGTTAGAGAGACAGAAACCAACGTGGGGACTCTTGGCTCAGTGTTCAGTCAGTGAAGCTTTTAGCAGCCGATTTACCTTCCTAATTATGTTTTGCTTGGGCTAATATTAAGATGAGTTTTCATTCTCGGCACACACAACAGCTGGCATCAAAAGGAGGTGACTCAAAAGCTGACTGTGTGGTGGGGACAGCCCACCGGAGACTTAAAATAAGCCTCCAGTCTCTTGGGACTAACTGACGGGAGCCAACTGCATTGAACGGGTTGGGCAGTCTGGACCAACACTGTTCTAGGACTGCCATGGCTAACAGACCAGTGCCCTGGCTAAAATAGTCTGTTCTTTCAGGACCCTGGAGAGGTTCTCAAGCCATGGAACATGGCCTGACTCCTATGGGAGGAATAATCCAACCCCACAAGACAGGGCAGACAGAGTTGTTCTTCAGAGCAGATCGATACCATCAGAAGCTTCCAAGCCAGGAATGACATCA
This sequence comes from Mustela erminea, assembly GCF_009829155.1. Lineage (NCBI taxonomy): Eukaryota > Metazoa > Chordata > Mammalia > Carnivora > Mustelidae > Mustela > Mustela erminea. The sequence goes on from NC_045622.1 coordinate 28,817,298, forward strand.
ATTTCTCTCTCCCACCCACAGCATCTATAGTCACAGACATCACAACCATAAGGACCCAAGCTGTGTGTGGCACATCCAAAGCATATATGCCACTTCTCCAGATTTTTCTCCATGGTTCCAGCTTCTTCTGGCTCCTCCAGAGTATCTCCTCCCAAGTACGGACTCCCAGGGACACAAAAGAGACTCTCCATCTGGGGACACACAGAAGGTCCAGTGCCTGATGTGGTCACAGCCTCAGAACCAGACTGCAGCCTTCACCAGCACTGGGAACTGGGCCAGCTCGCCTGAGGCCTCTGCAAACACTTGAAAAGCATCAACATACAGTGCCAATTCACTTCATGTGAGCTATCAACACCTGATAGCCATTAAAACGGTTACTCTTCACAGGATCCTTACATTTCCTTACATTACTGGGACAGTAAACCCAGTACAAGCAGGGACTGTGTCTGGGCTTCGTCACCACTGTTTTCCCATCACCAGTGTGGAAGAGGCACACAACAGACCCTCACTGCATGTCACTCAAATGAACATATTTAACAAGGAACCAAAATATTCATCTCAAAAGGAAAACTGTCATGGTGGAACTCCAGGAATCCCACTAGAGTGGGAAGGCATTTCCTGGGCTAGCAGGGTCTTCCCAAGGCTGAGAAATGGAGCCAGCAGATACAAATTTGGCCTCCACAAAGCCTTAACCCTCCTGGTTTCAAGAACCAGATTCTGACCTCCCTGTAAGGAGCTCTGATGCCAACACCCGCAGCAAACCCTGCCTCATGCCTGAGGGGCTGCACCTCCCATGTACCTCCACTGACCCCAGAAGCTCTAGGGAGACAACTGAGGGAGAAGCAAGAGGTGGGAACTGCTAACTCAATGGGGCCCAGCCCTGCTGACTCCTCTTTGCAGCAGAGATTTGGAGCAGGGATACGGTAGTCAGGAAAGAGGCTTTCCCCAAAGCAGGTCCTTGGGGTGTAGCCTTCCAGGTGGCTCCCCACCCACCCGTCCCCAGGAGTGAGCCCCATACGCACCGTTGATGGTGAGATGGACCCAGCTGCCGTTGTGAAAGGTGTCATACTGCTGGTCCAGCATGAGCACTTTGCACTCGTACCAGCCCTGGTCCTCAGAGCGGACCTGTTCCAGCCGTAAGGATGCTTTATCATGAAGGCTTGCCCGGCCTGCAGGAAGACAGTGGGCAAAAGCCCAGGAGGCCGTCAGGGTGGGGTGAGCAGCACAACACCCACCAAAGGCAGAGGACCCATTGTAACCTTCGGACCATTTCCCATGGCATGGCCCCAAAGTAACAGCCGGCACCAACCCCAGGCAGCAGGTGGCAAAGGGAAAGGTGCACAGCCCAGCCATGGAGCCATTCTCCCAGCCTCAGCTGGCCCCACCCAGCTGTAGCTGTAACTCTGGGTTTGGCACTGGGAAGAGCTTCAGTCCCTTGGAATACTCCTGTCCTGCTACAGATCTCTTGGGACAAAGGAAAGGCATGAGGGACGAAAGAGGGTGGGAGGAAGCAAGAGAGGGAACAAAGGTACAAACAGAAGAGGGTGAGGTAAGGGACCCCAGAGCAGACTCCTGAACCTCATTTCAGGTTGCGTGACATCCCTCTCCCTGCTGGGTCCTCACCCCCTGCACCTGTCTGCCAGGCTTTCCTATGATAAAGCAGAGGGAGGGCACGCAGGGACCAGAGTGGTGGGGTCCCCTCCCAGTCCTGCTGCCCAGGCCGGACAGACTGCTCATCTAGCCAGAGCCCATTGTCCCCAAGAGCTGAGACACTAGGGCCCATAAGCCGGAGAATGAGGATAGGACTGGCAAGCAGAGCAAAGCCCCTCCCCCCGCCAGCTACTCTCCTGAACGCCATCCTCTTCCCCCATTAGGAAGCCATATTTGTCTCATTCATGGTGATGTAAGGTAAGACATGCAACAGGAGCCAAGCGGAATGGGAGTCCAGGATGAGGAGCAGCCCTCAGGGCCTGCCCCTCCCTCACCCAGCACCTTAGCTCACCCCTCACTCCAATGTCACCACAGTCTCTTTTTTCATCCTGTCTCAATACTGGCAATCTGCCTAAAGACCAGAATGTCAAAACCAACCGCAACCAAAAAGAGAATAAGAGGTCCAAGAGGGAGAGAGAGAGAAATGGAACTTTCTGGGAGAAATGCAATTCAGACCTCAGGAGCCAGAAGTAAAGATAAAAGCAAGGTCTGCCAGCTTCCTGCCTTCCTTTGAAAATCCCAGCACACACATGCATTCATGCACACACACACACATGCTCACACTCACGTTTACATAAGCACACTCACACACATACACACCCCACACTCTTCTTCCTCCAGCCAGGCAGGCTGGTGGTCAGGCACTGGCAGTGACTCAGAGCGAGGCCCCTGCTGGCAGGAGCAACTGCAGAGCAAGACACCCAGGATGCCCTGAGGAGGGAGGCTGGCATGGCAGAGGAGGCAGAAAGCAGGTGCCCACCGCTATGGCACGAACTAGCCCCCAATGTTTGCTTCCGCTCAGGGATGGGATGAGGCCCCAACTTCAGAGCCAGAGGCAGGGAGTGGGCCAAGGCAGACACAGCAAACTCCACAGCTGCAGCCAGCATGCCTGGCCAAGGGCAGCAGGGCTCTGACTCAGCTTCTTCCTGCACAGAGCTGCCCTTCAGCACAGCCCTACTGTCCCATGGTGGGCTCTGTAGGCTTCCCTGTCCTTACCACTGCTCCTGTCCCTGCACATCCCTAACTGTGCTGTGATCTTTGTGTCTGCATCACCTCGTCCCTCTCCTCCCCACCACTTAATTAAAACCTCCCGAAGTCCGAAGGATGGAAGGAAAGAGGCAGAGACTGTGCAGCACAGATAACAGACCAGTTGTAAAAAGATAAGTGGCAACAGAGAAATAGGCAGGAGGAACAGTGATCATGACCACTGAGAGAGAAGGCCAGCTGTGTTAAAACCGGGAGAAGAGATGGTAGGGTGGGGCAGGGGAGCCCCTGCAGCCTAGACCTTACCTGCATACTCAGGGTCCACATGAGGTGGATAGTAGCCAAACTTGATGAAGATAGGGATGGGCACCCCAAACTTGAACCACTCCACGACATAGGGCGGGGGCTGTCCCGTCACCGGATGAATCACGTCGCATCGCAGGACCACACTCTCACCGGCTCTTGCGGTCACAAACTCGGGCTCCTCTCGTAGGCCGTGGGCAGCTAGTGGGTCAGCAAAGTCGGGATGCACAAAGGGAGGTGACAAGGAGATCCTGACCCAGCAGCCCAAGAGGGAGCCCTCTGCCCATCCACTCCCATTCCCAAGGGCAGCTGGCCACCCAGCCATCCTCCTGAAAAGGAACTCAGTCACTCCCCAGAGGGTCCACAGTGCACCCTGAACCCCTTTCTCCCCCCTCCCTACTCATATCTCCACAGCCCTGGGGGCCCCAGGAATCCATGAACCTGAGGTGGGGAAGAAAGGGGGAAGAGAAGGAAGCAGTTCTTTCCAGTCCTGCAAGCCAAATCTTCCCTCCCCAAATCCCAAAGAGCACAGCCGTAACCATATCATCCCCCACTGCACAGCCCCGCCCCCGCCCTCAGTTCTAAGAGGTCTAGCTACTGAGATAGTGGAGGGGGTCTCCACTTCGTTGTGGAGACCCACAGCCTGGGCTACAGGGGCCTGCTGTAGCCGAGAGTATAAATATGGAATCTCTTCCTGTACTGGATGCTTCCTACCAGAGCCTGGTAGGAACCGCAGAGCCAGCCTCCTCCTACGCCCCACCCCCAGCTCAGCCTGATGTTCGCAGCACAAAACAAGAGTACTCCATACAGGAGCAGGGGAATCCCTAACAAGCTGAGCAGAGGCTGCTCATGGCAACACCGGAGGGAAAACCCCACAGGCCTGACTGGCCTCTCCAGGCCCCTCCTCTCTTGCCCCACTGCACCTGCTGCAGAAAGGGGAGCAGGAGGGGCCTCTAGCCCTCCAATTTTTAAACCCCAGACATCACCACTAGGATAGCAGGATGTTGGGACAGAGCGGGGCCCTTGGGACTGCTGAGCTCAGCCAGCTAAGGGGAAATCATCCCACCTTTGGCAGAGATAAAACATACAGCTGGATAGGGTGCACCCATCCTCTTGGCATCGGGAGGGCAACATGGAGAGAGACTCACCCCCACCCCCACCCCCAAGCTGGAGGACACAGAGGACAGATTAACCCAGGCAGGGCTTCTCTAGCCTGGCAGCCTCCTCCTGAGCCCCTACAGGAGGCGTGCCATCCCCACCTTCAGCCTGAAACTGTTCCCTCCCACACAAGGACTCCATGCCCACAAAGTCACCTTGTCCAGCTTGTTTCCCAGTGAAAGGGACAGCCTGGAGAAGCCTCTCTCTCAGCGTTCCCTCACACTACCCAACACAACTCCGGACTAGACCACAGCTCTCCCCATCCAAACTCACCTCCCTTCCCAGTCCCTGCTGGGCCCCTCCAGGCAGCACCAAGGACAGCAGCTGCTCTACTAGAGGCGCAAAGCCAAGAGCTGAAGGGTCCTCCCACCACAGAAAATATGCCCGGAAGAATAGCACCTGCCTGTCCTTCTATCCCTGTCTGTCTGCCTATCTGTTGTGGTGCCTCTGCATCTGACTCTGACTGCATCTCGGACCCCTGTGTGCTCCCGCCCATCTCCTTCTCTCATCTCTCTCTTTTCCTTCATGCCCCTGCATCTCTGGCTCCTTCTACGTGTCTGTCTCTCTGATTCCTCCTGTGTCTCTCTGGCTCTGAGACAGAAGTCGCTCTCCTACTCCTTTTCCATGTCTCTCTGCGCCACTCTGTCTCTCTTCCAGTCTCTGTCTCTGTCTTTTCCTCTTTAGCTCTCACTCTATGTGAATGCTTCCACTTGTCAGTCTTTCTCAGTTTTCTTGTCTCTATCAGTATGTGTGTCTGTGTGTGTGCACTGGGGGAAATATGTGGATTTCCCTTGCCTATGCACCGAGAAGGGGTTTTGCCAGCATGCCTGTGTGGAGGGACCTCTGTGTGCTTACGTTTCTGTGTTTGCATTTCTCTCCATGTCTGCCTACATGCTGTCTGTTCATCTCTGTGTCTCTCCTTCTCTCCCTCCCATCCCCCTTTCCCTCTCCTCCCTAAGTTGCGGAAGGAGGAGGAGGCAAGCTCTTCTAGAAGCTGATTGGCTACTGGTGACATCACTGTTTTCTAGAGAAAGAGCTAAGATCACAGAGTATTTTTGGAGCAGAGCAGAGTGTTGCACTCACCTGCCTGAGGCCCCAGCAGGTTTCCCAATTCCCCCACCCCCAACCTTGCTTCAGGCTAGGTCTGAATTCCAACCCCTCAGGGAAAGCAAGGAGAGAGCTCAGCTGCAGCTGGCCCCTCCCCCATAACCCCAGGGGTACCTAGAGAGGGACAGAGCCTGCCTCCCAGCCTCCAGGAGCACAAAGGCTGATCCTGGACTCAGAATGGGCAAACAGCGGGCACCATGAGCGAGCAGGGGGAGCAACGTGTGTATGCATGTGAGAGTCTGTGTGCATGCGAGTAGCTCTTGGTGAAAGGATGTATGAGTGTGTATGAGTGTAATATGTGCATATGTGTAGCTCTTAGCAAAAGGACAAGGATGAGTGTGTATGTGGCAGAATGTATATGTGCATGTGTGAGTATGTATATGTGTGTATGTGACTGTGTGCATGCATATGTGAATGTGTGTCACGCAGAATTTCCAGGAGGTGAAATACAGGAGCCTAGGGAAGAGGAAGGAGTTATTCCAGGGCCTGGTTACTGGGTGTGGGGGAAGCATGGGGGAGACAGGCTGTCCACAGCAGGGAGCTTCTTCCCCAGGGGCTATAGCACCCCAAAGCCCAAGGCAAGAGGAAGAAGCTGTGAGGAAAAGGCCAGCACTGCTGAGCAGGCAGCTGCCCACCTTCAGCAGCAAAGCTTGACTCTGTAGCTCCCCAGCTCCCGGGGTTCAGGGCTCTGGGGGGCAATGCCAGGAGGTGGGTCGGCTTTGAAATGGGTCCCTACAATGCCTGCTGCTCAGTGCTGCCTCATTCTCACCGCATGGCAATGAGGCAGCCTCTTTCACACCTCCCCCAGCACTGGTGTTGGCTCCAGGTTTCCACCCCCACCCCCTAGCTGGCCCCTGGGCTCAGGACTGAGCACCCAACCCAAGGTCGGCCCTCTTGAGCCAGTCAACCCCACCCCTCCTCTGTGTAAGGACCCTTTCAACCAAGGACAGGCAACAGAAGAGGGGACTGCATCACAAAGATTCTAACCAAGGCAAAAAGAGAGGGTGTTTCCTAAGAAGAAAGTAGAGGGGTGAGAGCCCCTCTCGGTCCAAACCTCCTGGTTTTCGGAACCCTAAAATATTGTGTTTTAAGATTATATTTATTCAAGAGAGAGAAAGAGCAAGAGTGAGACCACAAGCAGGAGCAGCAGAGGGAGAGGAAGAAGCTCCCTGCTGATCCCAGGGCTCCATCCCAGGACCCAAGACCAAGACCTCAGTCAAAGGCAGATGCTTCACTGACTGAGCCATCTAGGTGCCCCTGAATCCTAAAATATTCATCAGCTTCCTCAGTTCTTCAACACACACGCACACACACTCGTCACCTACAAGCACTTCTTCCTAAGCCTGATCTTTTCTGAGCCAAAGCATGTCTAATAAAACACATTCCCCAGAAAAGCTCAAAGCAAGAAAGAAAAAGTAAACAAGCAGGCAGTAAAAAGGGAAGAGGGGCTTGGTGGAGCAGAGATAAACTCTGACCCAGGAGGACACCAAACCCAAATCGAGGAGTGAAAGACTCAAGAAAGGAAGGAGAGAGAGGCAGGGATGAGTACAGTGCAAACTGGACACAGGCAGAACCCAGCCCAGGGCAGGAGAGAGAACTCTGGGGCACAGGGGACACAGAGACACAGGCCTTCAAAGGACCCCAGAACCAGGAAGGGGGCAGAATGGAGGGGATTCCTTCAGGGAGCAAGTGGACTTCTCCCCAGCAGGACTGACTGGAGTAACTGCCCACCAGTTCTGAAGGGAGCAAGAAGGAGGGAGGGAGAGAGGAAGGGAGAGGGGGAGGGAGGAGGGGAAGGGAAGGACTGATAGTGACCTGGGTGAGGACGGGCTGCGAGAGGGCTGACACCCCCAGGCCCCTTCCCCACCAAAGAAGCCTACAGCAGTCCCTAGAGATGAGGCTCCAACCTCAAAGAGGAAACCGGCATCTGCAGGGGTGAGGGCGGCATCTGCAGGGGTGAGGGCGGCATCTGCAGGGGTGAGGGCGGCAGGAGGCCTGAGGTGCCCTGGATTCTGCATACCCGTTTTAGAGGAGGCAAGAAACAGCAGTCCCCTGAGCAGAGCAAATCTGCATTTTGGGGCTCTGCCCAACCCACTCTGGATTTGTTTTACCAGGATAGGGAAGAGAAAGCAGGAGAGCAAAGAACGAGGTAGCCCCTGCTGTCTGGCTGACCTTTTGGGAAGCCCATAGGGTACAAATCCCCTGCTCTCTATGCCAGGTGGTGCCCGGTGGGCAGCCAAGTTCAGGCTGCCATTGGATCCCTCGTGGGCATAGAACCATGAAGATCCAGGCCCTGGCACGGATCAGTGTGCCTGACACTCACAGCCTAGGGCTCTTCCACCAGGGCAGGGCTGCAGGAGGAAGGGCACCTGAGAATGAGAAACACTCTAAATGCCTGAGAAGGTCTAAGATCCTGTGGAGGAAGAGCTTTGGCTGTCAGGCAACCCAACCTCCCCTAAACAGCTACCACATACCAGGCTCGGGGCCGGGCGGGCACGTAACACAAATTTCCCGTAATACTCACAATGCCCACCTGACAGAACTACTACCAGCTCATCTTCACAAATGAGCAAACTGGGAGGCTACCTGGCTCAGCAGTCACTCGGGGACAGGTGGGGGAGTCAGGGTCCAGCTGCCATGTCCCCTTTATGCCCACATTCAGGGATACCATCCTGCCGGACCACAGGCCCAGGCACTAAGGCCTCTCCAGCACTGCACTCCAGACACAGCGCCCTGCCCCTCTCCTCCCTGAGTCAGAGGGCAGTCCCTCCCCACGGCACACTCTGCTCAGTCCTCCACCAGAGAAGGAAGATACAGTGGACCTGCTGTGGGACGCAGCTGGTGCTCTCTGGCTGGTTCTGGGCTCAGCATCACTCTGCAGTCTCTGGCTAGGTCTGGTAGTGGCTGTGGTAAGGGAAAACCTCGGGGTGAGCAGCAGCCTCCATGATTCATGAGCACAAGTCCTTACTGCAGCCTCCTGTTCTAGTTCCTCCTCCTCCTCCTCCCCCTCCTCCGCCCCTTCCTCCGCCCCCTCCTCCTCTAGGTCCCACTCCTCCGCCCCCTCCTCCTCCTCATCCCCCTCCCCCTCCTCCTCTGGGCACCAGACTCCCAAACCACAGGCCTGTTGTCTAATAATACCAGCGACAGCCACCGCCACCTCCATCTGCCAGCCTAAAAATAATCCCTGCTGAGTCCAAAAAAGGCACAGCCCCCAATAGTCCCCCAATCGCTCCTCCCCAACAAGCCAGGAGGCTCCAGGAGATTCCAGGAAGCCCGGGACTCAGGCTTCCAGGGAGCCTCCCACAGCAGTACACACCCAGAGGGATGGCCTGAGGAAGGCAGAGGACAGACTCCCTACTGCCCAGAGCAACGAACACTACAAGTGTGTGATGGACACAGGACCAAAACATCTGGCCATGTCCTTGTTCCTTCCAGAAGGCAGGTGAACTAGCGGTCATCTGGCCATCATTCTGCCTCCAGCAAGGGCCCCCATATTCAGCCTAGGCAGGCTCTCAGAAAAGTCCTTCCATGGTCTCCCCATCAGTGTCCTCACAGCCCTTTTGGGTCCCACTCCCCATCAAACCTCTCAGGGTGGGAAATTGGAGTTCAGGTGAGCCCAGATGGGCCCTAACCAGGAAAGCTTCCCATCTTTCAAAGAGCAAGGCACTGGGGAGGGAGGGGCAGGAATTGCAGGCCTCCTTCCTCCTGTGGGTGCCTCTCCTTCCTAACCCTCTTGGCTGGGCTCCCCTCAGCAGCCCACGAGGCAGCGATGCTATTAGCAACCTTAATTTGCTCTCAGCTAGATTGTATTTCCAAGAGCCTTTTCCCCATGAGCCACTGACAGGAAGCAGTCAGTAATTCAACCTCCGCTCTGCTCCTTTAATGGCTCCTCGGCAGAAAGGCAGAGCCACACCCCACCCCCACACCCCACCACGCGGTGGAGGCTTGCACCCTGCACACTCACGCATGGCCAAGTGCACGCGTGTACTCCAGAGCCAGCAGGCAGGCAGGCCCAGACAGGTGAGGGCACTGTGGGCTCTGCCTGCACCAGGCACCCTCCTCTCCTCAGGTAAGACAAGATAGGGAAGTAGGAAACGGGAAGCTCCCATATATACTCACAGTGAAGCACCAGCATTCTCTACACTGAAGCCAGAAAATGAGGACAGAGGCTCACCTCAAACAATTTGTGAAGGCGAGCCTGTGTGCAAGCTATCTGCCACCGACCTTCTGGGTGGGTGGGTGCCTGTGACCAGAAGGGTGGTGAGGACCTGGGGATACGACAGACTGAGGGACTGTCCCAGTCCCCTCTCTTCTCAGAAGGACAGTTAGGCTGGCTGGCACCCCCTCCAAGCTTTGGCTCACATGGAATTGTTCTCCAAAACCCTTACAGAGGCCCTGTCTCTGCTCACCAGTCTCCTGCTTATTCACGCAAGAGAGAACAGAAAAGCAGGAAAATTCCTAAGAAAAATAGGTCAGCTGCCTCGGGCAGACCGAGCTGGCACCCGTGGGCAGTGCCCCAGAGGGGGCCAGGCTATAAGCTGCCTCTGCAGCCCCAGCACCCTCTCCCATCTCCCCAGGGATCCAGCCACTTCTCTACTCTAGAGTGCACTGGGTTAACAGGGAACTGATGCCAGAGCCCACTGTAGCAAGACAGGCCCATTTTCTATGTACCCCGGAGCTCTGCCTGGCTTTGTCCCCCCCCTCCCCCACCCTTTAGGCTTCCTCTCAGGACCTCAGGTATCTTTCAATCCTGCCCTTGGGCTGAGCCTCCAACTTCGAAAACTTCTGGGCTGCCTAGATTCAGGTGCAAAGCGGGGGGATGAGGAAAGTCAGGTGTCTGCTCCGAGTGCAGTCTCACTGCCAACCACAGCACTTGGAGGGGAGTGGCTCCCCACGTCGTGCCTGGAGCCTAACTGTCCCCCTGCCCTCCTGCATTCTACACATATGCGTGCAAACACACAAGTAAACACATACACACACATAAGGGTATATACACACACACATGCACACATATAAGCACAGGCATGTATACACACATGTGCAAACGTGCACACCTATACAGGCATGTGCACACATCTGTAGACAGCTCACACCAATTACAGCTCCTTTCATAATTCAGACCGATCCTTCATAAAAGCTGCTTAACCCATCCTAGGCAGCAGACAGAAGGAAACGGCCCCCTGAGACCCTAGGCCCCAGCCTGAAAAGGTCACAGGATGTGTCTGGGGAGGGAGGAGACTTTCAAGGGGAACACAAGTGTGTTAAATCTCAGGCCCAGCCCCCTTATCTCCCCACCACACCACCTCCCTCTTTATCTCCCTGCCCTCACACACAGCGCCCCCCACCCCTGCCCCCAGCACACAGGAAGGCTGGGAGAGAGGAGCAAGCAGCCAGCAGGGCTGAGAAAGACAGGGCCAAGGGAGAAGACAGAGCAGCAGGCCAGACTCTGAGAGCTGAACCCTATCTGGGGTGCATCAGGAGAGCAGTGCCAGGAGCCAGGAAAGAGGGAGGAGCAGAGAGATTCTGAGTTGCAGCATCTCCCCAGCTAGGCAGCCTCTGCTCCTTGGGTAACCAGATCCCAACTTTCTGTCTCAGAGCCACAAACATGAAACCACCCAGCTCTGGGACCTGCCTACTCCAAGTCTGGCGCATGTTGGGCCTCGGGCCAGGAGCTGAAAGCTGATTCTTCCCACTGCCCCTCTGCCATGCCCTTTCCGACACATCCCGTCCTCAGCTTCTCCCAGGATGCATGCTGCCAGACACACCCCCGCCTTTGGTGTGTGTGCAGGGGACACACACACACATACCACTTGGCCACTTGCTGAGCAGAGTCCTTCTTTGCTGATGGACTGCCCATGGGATCTTGCTAGCAGCCTCCTCATCTACACCTCCTCCTTCCCATCTTCATCGGCAAAGGGAAAAACGGAGGGTCAAGGCCAGGCTGAGAGTAGAGGGCACTCTACCAGCAGGATCTGAGTCAGAACCCTTCTTGGTTTGGGTACACTATAGTCAGGGATAATCCAACCAAAGACTCTGTGGTGGACAGGAGGCAGCCTTGGGAATAAAGACCCAGACTTCTCCTCTATGCCAGGCCCAGGGTCATCCCAGCAGGGCCCAGGGTCCTCCCCCAAGCTTGCTCAGTCTGGGATGCTGAGTCTCCAGTTACCATCTCCCAGAATCCAGATACCTATCTTCTCCATACCCTCCCCAACCTCTCCACTGACCTTTATCACCTTCCAGACACACATGATCAGAGTCAAAAGGAGAGCCCATCCCTAACTCTGTCCCAACCTGACACTGCCTAAGAGCCCATTCCTTTTTAACCCTCTGATAGAGCAACCCCTGCTTCAGCAAAACCCTAAAGGTGGCATCTTCAAGTCCCTCCCTCGCAGGAATCTCCCCCAGAAGTTCCTCTGCCAGTCAGAGAACAGCTGAGCTCTCACAAAGAGCCAGCATTTGAACAGTGGCTGGTATTTCCCATGTGAGCAAAACCCTGCCACACAGGTCTCCCCTCCCTCCCTCCAGGTGCTGCAATGCTATGACCTGTGTGCCTCCTGGGTTTCCTGCATCCTTCCCACAAGCCTCTGGCCACTGACAAAACTCCCAGTTCTACAGATCTTTGAAAGGATTTCCAAGCAGTCCTGAGGTCTGCACACCCTCTGCTAACCTCCTTGGGATTCAGAGGAACAAGACGTTCTCCCCAGACAAGGTCAGCCTGCGAAAGGGTACTTGGTTCCTGACAGGGTCAGCCTTCTGAGCTTCCCTCAAGACATTTCTAGCTCCCAATGCTCTGAATGGTCCAAGGGAAAGAAACTGAGAAGGGGTCTGGAACCCCAGAGATACTGAATATAGTAATAATAATGTTAACATTTATTGAGCACTTACTATATATCAGGTAGTCATTCATTTCTTTACAGCACTAATGCTCACTAAAAAACCCTACAAGCTCATACTGTTCATCCTATTTTCCACTGAGGCAAGTGACATTCAAAAGGTTAAGCAACTTGTCCAAGGTCACAGGGCCAGCAAGTGGCAGAGCCATGATTTGAAACCAGATCATTTGACTCTATACCTAAGCCCTTAACCAGCATACAAGTAGTCTTTTTAAGCTAAAAGGACCCCAAGACTAATTGGAGTGGCAGGCTCAAGGGTGCAGATCAAGCCATCCCAGATAGAAGAACCTCTCCACACCCAAAAAGAGGGTATAACCTTCATGCCCAACAACCTTCCATGCTGGGAAGTCCTTCCTTCTGTCTGGCCATTCTGTGTGTTGCTGCAATATAAACCCATTTGCCTTTATTCTGTATTTAAACTTGCACAAAGTCCATTACCCTCACCCTGACTTATCAGGGTGAAGGCTATTTCAGAGCCTCCTTTCAGTGTCTCTTTTTTATTCAAAGATCCCAGCAGCTCCTTTTGTGCTTTCAGCGACAGTCCCATAGCAGGAATGTACCAAAAACTGGAGGGGAGGAGGACGAGGGCACTGGAAGACTACAAGAACATAGGGGAAAGGAGGAGGCTGAGACTAAGGGCAGATTCTCATACACAACTGGACCCACCCCACCCCCACCCCCACTCCATAAGCTTCTGAATCTCCTTAGTCTCAGTGTTCCCACCTGACAAATGGAGTTTTTAAACCACCCAAGTCAACATACTATTTAACAGAATCACCCTTCCTTTCTCCCTCCTCTGCTTCGGTTTTTAGACTCACTCCCTTCCTCAAATAGCTTGGAAGACACTCCGTTCTAGAAACTTTTTCAAATCACTCCCCTCTCCCCCTACACATACCAAGAGAAGTAGAGAACCCTGGCTATAAAAGGCGCCTCCTGCGACCCCCTCTGCCCTAGGGCGGCTGGGAGCGGGTTCTCTCTTCGCGGGGTCCTCCCGGCTGATTACCACCCACCAACCGGCTCTCTCCCAGCTCTCCACTCCTGCCAGCTTCGTGAACTTGCCTGCAGCTGGGTCGTGTCTGCGTGCTGAAAACAGTGAGCTCAGAGTCCTAGCACCCTCCAGGCTGGCTCCTACTTCCATACAAGGGCCGAGAGCCTGGGGTGCCACCCAGAGGCTCGTAGGTCGCTTTGCCCGTCTCCAAAGCAAAAGCGCGCGCGCTCACGCACGCATCACCCAACTCGATGGCTCGCGTCTTGTCTCATCCCCCAGCTCAGAAAGGGAAAATCAGAAAAAGAAAAACCTCCCTCTGCTAGGAGACGGAGCAGAGGGGACCCCTAGTCCGCCGTCCTCACCCCCAGCCAGTTCTGCCTCACAGCGGGGAACGGCGGCGTGGGGTCTGCCAGGATGCGGCCCGCTCCCAGGGAACTTTTGCCTGGCCCGGGCCCAGGTATGGCTAAGACAGGCGCGGACACCTGGCAGGGGTAAGCAAAAGCGAACACTCCTTCTCCGAGCCGGCGGAGGGACCCAAGCGCTTAACCAGCTCTTCCCTCTCCTGGCTCCGTGCGCCCCGTGCCCCGCGAGGGGGATCCAACTCCCAGCTGCCAGATGTGTGATTGGAAGGGGTGTGAGCTGGAGCGGGAGACGCCCGCGGGGCCCAGAAACCTGTCGGTTTAGCTAGCGGTGGGTGCCAAGAGTCCCAAGGCTTTGGGTCGCGCCTCCCTGCAAGGGCTCGTCTGCGGAGCGGTGGCGCTGCGCGGGGCTCGAGCGTGCTGCAGCCTACCCAAAGACCCGCAAACTCCCCGGCAGCCAGTTAGGAAAGCCGCCGACTCCCCAGCGCTAGAAGAGGCTGCTGCTCCGGCAAAGAGCACCTGTCTTGGCACACTGGTATGAAGTCCTGGGGCCGAAAGTGGGCGAAGTCGACCCGAATCCTAAGATCTTTTCCCGAGTTCCCAGCAGCGTATGGACTCGGGCCCCTTACCCGCCCGGCCCCTCCGGCCCGCGGCCCCTAACCCTTCCCGGCAGTGCCCCGGAGAGCGCCTCGCTGGAACAGGAGCCTCGCCCGCGGAAGGGCGCAGCGCTCGGCCGGGCCGGGGAGCCCCAAGCGGGAAAGAAGGGGCTGAAAGCGCCGGAGAGGGCCAGAGGAGGGGCGCTGCACTTCAACTCACCTTGAGCCGCAAGACCTCGGGTGCTGATCACACTTGCTATCAAAGTGGCCACATACCAAATCATAGTACTACCGCGCGCCAGCCAAGAGCCTCATCCTATCGCAAAGTGCTCCTGCGCCCGCACACTTCTCGCGCCCGAGCGCCTGCTCACGCCCGCTCGCGCCCGCCTACGCCCCGCGCCGGTGCTCCTGCAGCCCGGGCGGCCCGCTCTCCATCCCTCCCCGGCTCCACTCGGCTCGGCGCGCAGCCTCCCCGGCCCCCGGCGCAGCGGCACCTGCACTACTAGCCCAGGCAGAGCGCAGCCAGCTCCACGGTGAAGCCTAGCCAGGCCGGGCCTCCGGGACCGCCCCCGCCGTGCTCCCATTGGACACTGCTCGCAGGCCTGGGGGCCGATTGGCTCGAATGTCTGTCCGTCGCGGCGCGAAGGAGGCGAGCCCATTTCAAGGTGCGTTGAAGTGTGGCGAGCACAGAGCCGCAGAATCATGCGCATTGCCAGGGAGAAGGCGTTGTAGCGTCTCCGCTCTGTTCTGTTCTCTGCTCACACTGCATGGCAAGTTTCTGGTGAACGGAATGGTAGCTTCTCGAGCTTGCAAACGGGACCCCGGGAATCTCAGTTATCCCCAGACAGGTCCGAGGGGACGTCGCCCCCGCCCACCCAGGAAACCCAACATCCGGTTTTTAACCAGCAAAAAGCTGTTCCCTGGAGAATGATGCTGTTTCCATGATGGGGAAACCCAGGAACAGGCAGCCTGGGAAAGCTAGTGAACGTCCTTCGCTGGAGATCTTTTCAAAGAGGTCACGGGATACCCTCCCCCACTCCTTTCCACACACAGATATTCCTCCCTCCGCAATACACCCCCTTCAACCCAAACGTGATGTTAAGTCAAACTCCATCCGGCCTGAAGGCAAGGGGATGACTAAAATGACCTCCAAAAGTCGCTCCAATTTAGAATGAGTCATTTGGCCCAGCTGAGGGAGTGTCAGAGACCCCTCCTCAGGAAAACAAGTACATACACACATACTGCCACCCCCAGTGCAGGTCACCGTTGCTCATTACTAAGTCTCTACTTTGAGCAATAAAAGTTTTTTTTTTTTTCTTCTCTTGAAAAAAGCCTGCCTCTTCATGCACAAAATCCCTCTCCTTCCCACATATCTGGGAACCTAGTTGCATCTCAGGCAGGATGGATTTGTGAAACAGTTTAGGGGTTTGGGATGGAGGGACCCAGGGTAAAGGCCAGATGGACTTATTCCTACAAAGGAAGATAGATGAGGCAACTGGAGGGTTCCCATATTTCTCAGTCTTTCTACTCTAACCTCTCATCCCCTCCCCCAACACAGTTGTATCTGCAGAAGAAATAAATGAGTGTCATGGAAACATCTACTATAAACAATCACCTCACACCAGTGTTCTGAGGCTGCAGAGAAGATGTTTGTTCTTTCAAGGAGTGAAAGCAATGTGAGAGTGGCACAGTTCCCTAGGATGGGCTGTGGGCCAAGGAAGGAAGACATAGGGGCAGCAAAGGAGAGCTCAGGAATTTCACTCTCTCAAAGCACTCATTGACCACAAAGCACTGACTCTAGGACATGAAGCTCCTAAAAGAACAAGAAGGAGACTTGCTTCTGGGAAAACACATCCCCACACAACATGGCCACACATCAAACCTGGCCTTGACTGCTGGAGGAACAGCCTTCCCTGAAACCTGAGACTTTTCAGCTCACAGCCAGCCAGGAGATGAAAAATTGGGACCCCTAGCAGAGTAGCAGACCCATTGATAAAGTTTTAGCATCTGGATGTAACCTGGAGAACCAGAACATCCCTACCTACCCACCCCCTCCAGTCATGCAAACACACTCAAGAGCATAACACTGAGGACATCTCTCCATGAGTCTTTGCTCTAGGCTCCCTTTGTCTGCCTCAATGCTTTTCTTGGGAATATGAAGTGGCTTAGAAACTCTGAGCCCCCATTGACAGGCTAATTTCCAGCTAGCTTACCCAAGAATAACAATTTCATTCTCAACATATATCTAAGCACACATACACATGCACATACTTTCCCAGGGTTCCAGGTCTGTAAAGCCTTATGGGGCTCCATTTGCAGCAGTAGTGATAACTGAATACTTTTGTTCCAAAACCTCTAAGCAAGTAACTGGCATAGAGAGAAATGCTGAATTCCCAAGGGCTAGCCCCAGCTCCATAAAGAAGGCAGAGTGGGAATCATCTATGCTCAGGAAAATGTTCTTCCAATGACCTGCAGAGTTAAAGAAAAAGATGGAGCCACTCTTGCCATCCGTCCTGATTGTATCTGCCGCTTTGCCATCTGCTTTGTCCTACTCAGTGTGGAGATTTCTGCTAGAGAATTAAAACTCTGTCAAGTTGGCAGCAGAAAAAAACAAAAACAAAAAACATAAAAAGCTTAAAAGCATGAGTTGCGGTGGGAAGAACTACAAAGGAACTTTCTTAAAAAGTGACTACATTTCTACTTTTTTAATTTTTTAAAAGATTTTTATTTACTCATTTGAGAGAGAGAGAGCACAAGCAGGGAGGGGCAGAGAAAAGGGAGAAAGAATCTGAAGTCGACTCTGCACTGAGCACAGAGCCAGGCCTGGGACTCCCTCCCACAATTCTGATATCATGACCTGAACTGAAACCAAGAGTCAGACGCTCAACCGACTGAACCACCCAGACACCCCAAGACTAAATTTCTTCTGAATAAGACTATTGGAGATGAAGAGGAACAAGAAAGTGAAGACAGAGAGAAAAGGGAAGAAAATTGAGGTACAAAGGGAAAAGTTAGCATCATTACTGTCATCATCATCATCATCAGACATGCCTCAGTTTGGTTTCACATGAGCTCAAAGAGCTAGACTATTTCAGGTTACAGTGAGGAGTCAGTCCGATTAAACCTTCACTTCTTGGCATATGGCTAATTTCTGGACCTATAAGGATGGCAGACCCTCCCTGGCATGGACACATATGGTGGAGTATTCAAGATGAGCATGGACCCCAGCTGTCCAAGAGGGACATTAGGGAAGAATAGGAGCTGCTCATGGGAGTGTACCTGATTAATCATTAATGACACTAATAAACAGAGTATATGTATATCAAGGAGGGGTATATGACATCCCTTCTTCTTTTTGGAAATACAAAATGCTAGTCTTATTGGTTACTCCATAAAAAACCATATCTGGTTACCTACCTCCACATCTCCATAGGCCTTGGAGCTGACAGAAGCTTCAAACCTAGGAGAAGAGGACACCATCCTTACTCCCTCTTCATATCCACTGAGTAAATAGGACTCAAAGACAACAGTCCACTCACCTGTCACCACTTAGCTTCCTCAGCAGATCTAGACATCTCTGTAGAATCTAGGCTAGAACACTTGTTGGGACAGCTGCTTGTGAGAAAGAGAGGCAGCTCTAAGTCAAAGCAACTTACCCAAAATAAGCACCAGAAACCATGTTTAGGGTTTATATAACTAAGGAACTGTATCAGTTATCTTGCCTTGTAAAAACCATACCAAAATGTAGTGACTGAAAACAACAAGAGTCATGGATTTGCTAAATATCTGCCATTTAGACAGAGCTTGGTGGTGGCCGCTCTTGTTTACTTCATATGATATCTGACCAACTAGGGGATGAAGGTTGTATTTCAAGATGGCTCACTTACATGGCTAACAAGTTGATGCTGTTAGGCGAAGCTGTAGACAGAACTGTAGTTTTCTCCATATGGGCTTCTCCACAGGCTGCTTGGGCTTCCTCACAACATGGAGGCTGGGTTCCAAAAGATGGCATCCTAATAGAACCAAATGGAAGATATATTACCCATATGTCCTAGCTTTAGAAGAGGCTTAGCATGACTTCTGCAAGAGTCAAAACTCTGCCTCAATTTCAAGGCAGAGGATGTAGGTCCCTACAGCAGCAATGTCCATGTTCCATTGTAAGGAAAGCTCATGGGATGGGAGGGAATGTTGTAGCCACTTGGAGATGATATGCTCTACCACAAAAATAATCTCCAAACTTGAAACAAAAATAAACTTTAGAGAAAATCCCTAATAAGAAAGGGTTTGCAAACATCATCTAGATCTTAGGATTTTCTCACTTCAATTCAAGCTGCTGCCACAAGTCCCAGGCACAGGAGGATGTATGCTTGACCCTTATAAAAGTCTAACCCATGTGTGAAGCAAATCCTCTCACCTCGTTCTCTCTGAATACACCAGGGACCAGTCAGCATGTTTTAAAAGAACTTGGAAGGAGAGAAGAAAATAAACAAAGGAAATTGGATTTCCAAAATATAAATATCTAATCTTAAGATCTGATACAGGAGAAGTGGAGAAAAGCTTTACAGGATTTTCAAAACTTCTTATCATAAAAATTTTCTATCTAGGCTCACAGAATTTCACAGAATTTTACAGGCACCCTTCTTGGCTTACTTCTCTCCCAGATCCCTGCTCGTCTCTTGGGCAGCTGGCCTCTGGTCATATATTGTTTTTCCAGACATAAGTAACTACTCTAGCAATCTACTTTTCCCTCTCCAAAAATAAATTCCTGAAGACTCTGTCTTAATAAAACTCAAACTGAATTGTGACTCAAATTTTTCAGAGGATCCACTGTTCCCTATTCTGCTCCTGTTTACCCTAAGACCCATATCTTGGTTAGGAGGAGGTGACCAGCACAGAAACACATCTAGTCCTTTCTGGCTTAATACACTTGTTCTGATTATCATAGGATCATCTTATGATATTTCATCCAGATGAATCTCCAAGCATGCGGAAGAGAGGCTGTCAGAACCCTAACCACTACAGAGGTGCAGTATGACATTGCTTAACTGTACCCTAGCCATCATGTGCCTATGATAGATAGATACCCACCAGTGAGTGGGTAGGAGATGAGATGACACTCTCCTACAAACTACTTTGGTCATATATGTATGCACACTTACCTTTTCCTGGAATTTGAGCCACACTATATTCATCTCCTGCCTAGCTGACAGGGGAACAAGTTCTTGCTCAAGAAAGAAAGTGGGTCCACAATTTGAGATAAGTTTATTTGAAAACCAGATAGATATCCCCCTCAGCCATACCAACTACTTTCTTCTTGACTTTCTAGGACAGCTCTGAACAATCTCAAAGAAGGTGTGCTTCATGTTTCTATAACTTAGTTTAGGAATGAAGAAAAGAGGGCCTCTGCTTTGGATCAAATTTGTCCGCAGAACCCAGGTACTCTAATGTTAGCCTTCCTTATGAAGTGCCCCACAGGAATATGTTACCATCAATCTTTACCAACCCTCACCTTGCCAAGGGCTACATCATAGAAAATGTGATTTGTAGGACTCCCAGGCAACTCTGGCCCACCTGAGTATGCTCTTGCCTACATAAGACCAAAGGCCCAGCAGTAAGGTACTAGAACAGATGGGCAGCGGTGGTTCCCACTTACACACTCTGGCATTCAGGAGTCTAAAAGACAGCTGGGAATCAGAATTCTTCTGAACCATCCCAGCTCTGGCTCTTCCAAGTGGGGGGATCAGTGTCATTCTTTTGTCTGAGTTATAGTTTCTCTTTGTACAGGAAGGACAGCAGACCAGAGATAGGAATGAAGGACTGCAGGAGAACGTTCTAAAGGCTCTTACGTATTGTTGCTCTGTCTCAGTCTTCAACAGTCTCAAGCTATAGCCCAATTCCATGCCTCTGTTACATTATATAGGAGGAAAATTGGACCTGACTTTATCCCCAAGCGTCCTGAATGGTCAGGGATTCTAGTATGGTATAGGAGCTTCCACAGAGGTATGGATTCATGGGTTAGAGCAGCTGGCATCGTTGCTATTGGCAAAAGATTGATATTAGCAGAAGATCAGGAGGATATGGGGAACCAGCCAAGAAGCAGGTCATGCTAGAATGGAGATCAAGGGCCTAGGCTCAAGAAACACCGGAAGAAGGAATTCTCCAATTAACAAGTAGCCACTGCACACCAATTCACAGCATTGAGTATTCTAAGTATTGAGAAGGACACAACAGTGACAGACTGGGATTCCTATCACTCGAGACCTTAGTATCTGATTGGAAAGCTAAAGATGACCACCTGAACAGCACTTAATAAACTGCCAACATGGAACCTGGAGAGAGAGGGTGGCCCCAGCTGGAACTGCTATAGAACCTCAAGAAGGTGGAAACAGTAGGAATAAGTGAGAGCTGAGTGGAGAAAGTGAGGTGTGAGCCAAACCTCAGATGAAGGAGAATGAGAGACAGAATGGGTCCAATAAGGCCCTGCAGTCCTGGGAAACTGCCAGTCTGTAACTCCCTGAGAGCAAAGAACTGGTCTATCTAGTTTACTGCTGTCTAGTGTCCCCCCGGTACCTGCCACAAAGTGGGTGTTCAATAGAGATTCTTGGGAAATGAACATACAGAAGTGGTAATGAGTGACATGGCTGGCATGTCTGAAAAAGCTTCCTTGTTTAGAGCGGGGACTGTTTTAGGGGAAATGAGGAAATAGGTCAGCTAAGAAAGGTGAGAGGAGGAGTAGGCAAAGAGGAGTAACACAAGTGAGTGTGGGGTTAATTAGAGAGGAAAGGAGGGAGGCAGTGAGAAGCAAGTCTGGGCCCAAGCGAAAGATGAGGAGAAAGCATCTCTTTTGGCTCAAATAAAACCAAGGGGTAAGGAGGTGGGGGGGGGGGGGAGTGACAAGGAGCCCAAGCAATGGTGTGGGAAGGCCTGTGCTTCTGCTTTGGACTCACACATGGATGGGCTGGGGATGGGGGAGGAGAACAAGCCTTGGAGCCACAGCTGGAGGGCTTTAGGGGGTCGATTTCTGGCACACATTCGACCCCCAGACCTCTCATTCTTGGACCCCTCCACACTTAGTTCTCAACCCCCACACAAAAGGGCCTTGTGTAGAAGTGCTAAGAGATGCCAAATGCATCTTTATTCCCTTGCCTCCCCTCCCCTCCTTCCCCAGAGCCTTGGCTCAAGCATTGCTCTGCCAGGTGCAGGAAACAGGAAGAGAGGGGCTGGGGACCAGACGTGAGCCAGAGGTCAGATGGAAATGTCAGCCCTGCCCTCCCTGGGTCCAGTCCCCCTTAACTCTCTGGTGCTTCCTCGACGGCTCCCCATCAGCTGCACCCCCATCTCACCCCGTCCCTTTTGTCCCTATCCCCATCCTTCCTTCACTGCCCTCCTTATCACAAGACCTCACTCCTCAATGCTCTCCTCCCTGTTCCTCCCCTTCTTGGGATTCAGAGTGGTGTGGAAAGCCTAGAGACAGAACTGGATTTATTCTTGGAAAAAACATCCATGGCAGAGGGTACCACAGCAACAAGTTTCCATGGTGCTTGGACACAAGGTAAATATGCTATGAAGGAGCAATTACCGGACTCAGAGTCGGAAGACCCGAGCTCCACCCCGGCCTAACCTCACCAGCAGGCGTATCCTGAAGCAACTTGTGCAACTTCCCTAAGCCTCATTGGGAATTCCACGAATGTCCAACCATTTAAGCAGCAGCTGGCATTCACAAGTAGGTATTGAGTACCTATTGTGAGCCAAGCACTCTAACAGGTGCAGGATGAGCAATGCAGACGTGGTTCTTCCCTTCATAGAACTTACAGTTGATAGCCGGTAGCACTGTTCAGAAGAACAGAATGAGTAAAAGGATTAATGCGGTGGCCATCCCATAGTAGGTGTTAAAGAGGCACTGTGCACAGGAGGTACTTCAGAAGCCCAGTGAAGACGGTGGTCTGGACGCATAGTCCCCATGATATGAGCTGCTGTATACATGTAGCAGCTGCTACAACACTGATTTAAAATTAGAAGATGGTGCTGAACTTCTAACCTTGCTTGCAGCTCGGTGTCTGTTTCTAAGTAGTTAGAAACTAGAGAACAACGTGAGATAGTGAAGATTTATTTGCATAGGAGACAAGATTGTCCAACCTGGGAAGGCCCAGATGTGTGGGAGATTCTGGTGGATATGCTTGAGAAGGGTGTATTCCTGGGGGTAGGATGGGAGAAATAAATAAATAGTGATTTATTTATGTAAATATAAATAGATATTTGGGAAAGGAGAAGAATTCATCCAGAATCCTGACTTCTGAAAATTTAGAAGCTAAGCTGCCTCTCCATCACTTTCTAGGAAACCAACTTGGAAAAGCTTGTGGACTTGGGGGTAGTCACAGCTGCCAGGGAAGCCCAGGGCAGGAGGGTTTTGTGGGAGGAGGCCGGTTCAGGCACTGAAAAGAGAGTCTCACAGGGAATCCCGAACAATGAGCTGATAGAAGGAGGAATGTGGAGAGAAGGAATGAAGGGGGCAGGCTGCCATGACGGCTGCTTTCCTGGCAACTCCCCAAGGTTAATGGAGGGACACCAAGAAGTCACTGCAACATTCCAACAAGAGGGAGGCTAGTCTGAAAAGAACATTTGCTGTGGGGAGAAGGGGCCTTTCTCTGCCCTAGGCTGCTGTTCCTTTGTGAAGGTTCTTTGAGGCATGAGCCCTGCAAAAACACGTGGGGTGGGGGTGGGGGGTGCAGAGTGGATGCTTCACCATTCATCGTCCAGGCAACTGGTGTACCCCTGGCAGACAAGAAGGGGTTGGAGGCTAGTTTGACTGCCTTTGGACTCTGAGATGACAGTAGCTGGGAAATTTCTATGCATGGAATTCCAGAATTTAACTGCCGCATGAACTATGGGTATTTAAAGAAGGACAGGGAGAAAGAGAGAAAACTGAGTGTTAACTGGAAACTAGGCAGTACCTTTAGAGGGAGGGAGGATCAGGAGTGTGGAGTAGGAGATGCTGACACTTCCCAAGCTCAGGGCCCTGTGTCCAGATTGAAAGATTTGGTATAAAATGCCAAGGCTTTTGCCATATGGTAGGTTAATACAACTAAAATCCATGTCTACACACACACACACAGAGGCAATACACTGTGCTCAAACTGCTCTCAAGACTCACATACACATATGCAAAATCACACACATGAATGCAGGATGCTCTGTGTGTGCACACATTCACAGGTAGCATCTTTTCATATAACCACACCTATGTCTATGTCTAAATCTGTACATATTTACAAAGTCCACATTCTTTTAAGCTGATCACATGAGCAAGTGGATGCCATGCCATATCCTCGTGCATCACAAGGCTGACACACATTAATCCATTTTTATATGTATATGGGATCTCCTGCTTTCCCATACCAAAGCTCCGAGCATGGATGTCCCTAGAAAGTTCTTCTCTTCTTCTGCCCAAATAAGGTCCCACGGACACTTGTCCACATGAAATCCACCTTCTCAAACTCATCCTGAGCCCAGTGTCCAGGTTGCCCTAGGCTTCACTCTAATTTTTGTCTCCAGGGTACCCAGCTCCCCATCCCCAACCTGTTACAGACACTGGGTAGCAACTACCAGCAGGTGGCGCCAGCAGGAGCCTCATGTAACCAAGATTTGTATTAATGAGAACAAATCCACATTTCTGGTGGGAAAAGTGGTCATGCCAGTGTGTAACCCTCCTTACTATGTCCAGGGATGAGCCCAGTAAATGGATCTACTAAGAGCACCAGGCCAAGGAAAGCCACTCCCAAGGAAGGGGAGGAAGAGTACAAAAGATGGAGAGTTCCAGGGAGGATGGGAAGCTGAAGATCAGGGCTAGAAACGAGAAAGGGGAAATCAGAGAGCATTTCTGTGTGATCTGCCAGAGGTTTGCAAATGGGTTCTTCTGTTTTGTGTACCAGAGGTTTGCAAATGGGTTCTTCTGTTTTGTGTGCACGTGTGTTAGTGTTGTCATGCACATTTGAGTGCTGTATTATAATGCTGATGGGTTACTTGTGTGTCAGTGAATATGGAAGAAGTAAGTGTGAATTAGCTTGAGAGTGCAGGTGTGTGAGTGCATCTGTGGATGCTGCTGTGTATCGTATGGCCCGAGAGGAATAAAGATGAAGCTGAGCAGACTAGACTCCTCACAACTACAGTGCCACAGGCACCACACACACACAGTTGTTAGCCCCCTCCCACACGTTTTTCACACACACACACTCCAGGGACACACACACACACTCTCTAACACCACCCACACAGACAGGTGCTATGCCACCATGTACAGACCTGCCCACCCACACACTTTCACACATATATACGGGCCCTGTACAGAACCACAGGAATACATACAGATGTAGCCAACACGCACACAGACACCCAGGCACACATTGGCCCTGCACACACATGCACATGTATGCATTGCACATTCTGTCCTGTATCTCCAAATTCTCAGTGCCCCACCTCACTCACAGGAAAAGGAAAGAGAGATTAAGGATAACTCTCCTGGCCTGTACAGTATCCTAATTTCTGAGCCTCTGAGGATTAAAAAGAGATGTGTAAAATCTGAGAACTCCCTTGTCTGAGGATTGTGGGAACACACAAAACAACCACTCTACACACCCTCTGCTGGAGTCATGAGCTGCAGTGGTAACTCCCTGGCCCTTGGTTCCTGCTGAGATCCCTCAGCACTGTGGACAGCGCCTCAGCTGGCAGAGTCCTGCATCCCCAGAGCAGTTCACAGAGGTTCAGGACACTGGCACTCCCAGTGTCAGGCATCCAGAAGGACAAGTGAAGTCAGACACATTGAAGTCCTAAGTCCTTTGACTTTGGAGTCTTGTGATCAGGGAATAAAAAAACCTGCCTTTCTGGACTGTTGTGAGGATCAAATGACGTGAAGACCATAACACTCCCAGAACTATGCCTGGCGTGCACCAGAGGAAACTTTAGAAATCACACGTGTTTGGGGTTCCATCCCTCATGAACTTCCAGCCCAGAAGGTGAATGGTCTGTGCAAAGAATATTGATTGACTTGGTAATGTGGCATTGCTGTACTGTGGGACCATGAGCCGGCTGATCTGAGTTCAGCCCTAAAGTTGCCAAAATTTAGCTCTAAAACTTGGGCAGATCACTTGCCCCACCTGAGTCATAGTTTTCTCTTTTATCAACCTGGAATAATAACAGTAATGATAGTAACACTAATTGTGCTTTACACTTTAGGCCCTGTTATAAATACCTTACAAAGATTAAATCATTGGATCCTTGTGATATTAAATTTGGTTATTATCCTCATTTTATAGAAGAAGAAATGAAAGTGCCTGCCTAACATCACACCAGCAGTAGGAGCTGAGACAGGATTGGAACACAGATAGCCTGCCTCCAGAATCCATGTTCCTAACCATGAACTTCACTGCCTCCTTCACAGTGAGTTGTGGGCATCAAATGACATCATGGGGATAAAAGTAGTTTGAAGATGGCAAAGCATTATACAAATGTGAAGGTATGTTGTTGTGCATCTCAGCCTGGCTCAGGCTGTGAGTAATTGCACAAGGAGTGAGAAGCAAGATGAATACAGGAAACAGGTTGGGGATGGGTGCCATCTGGGAATGGCACATCACACCAAGAAGAGAGAAATGGGTAGAGGATAGACCAAAAGGGACAAACAGCCATAAGTATCTCTGTATTGCTTTTCACTCTTAACCCATTACCAGGTTGGAGGTGAAACTACTTTGTAGTACATTAAGAAGATCATTTGTCAAGTCACCCTGAAATGTTCCTCTTAATTCTAACCCATGGTCTCACCAGCTCCTTTCCCCTCTGCACCATTTATTACTACTCCTCAGCCACAGCCCCTAGTGTAAAACATGTCACCTACTCCATGATGTATCGTGGTTATGGAAGACTGCTGTTATTGCCCAGAGGATCCTGGGGTAGTACAGTCAAGTCAAGTGGCCCCTGTGGATCAGAACAGGTCCCTCTGCTCTCTCCAAGATTAGTATAGGAGACCAGGAACTGTGTTTGCAACTTACTTCAGGAAAAGAAACCTCTGGACACTCTCCTTGGTTCCCTACCTGACATATGCTGATATGACCTACTGCTTTCTGAAGAAGATCCTCTATTCCTCAGAAAAGAATCATTCCATGTGCAATGAGGATTGTCTTTTTGAAGTCCCATTTCCCTGATCCTTGGATGGCTACCATATAAGATAGAATAGTCACTGGCCAGGGAAGGAGGGTGCTTAAAACCCTTATGTTATCTCATCTCTTACTTTCCCCCAATCCTCCTGTTCTTTCTAGAATCTCCCCAGCCTAGTTCTTCCTCCCTTCTTCTCCTGGCTGATGAGTTCTTTCCTTGAGACCTTCAAGCAGGCAAAGTGAACCCAGATGTTTAATAGGAATGGCTGTGAGCCTGACACAATTAGCAGTGCAGTGAGGACACACACGGACTCCTGGCTCCCTATTTGGTTCTTGCTCCTTTTCCATTTCCTAACATGTTTCCATACAACTTAATTTGGACCACCCCTCATCACTGCCTGAGAAGGCTACTATATCTTGTTCTCTAAGTCCAGGTGGAAAAACTGTGAGGAAGTCTCAGTGAACCCCAGAATAGCCTGAGTTTTAAAGAATTGTCATTCTACCCTTCTCTCTTTGTTCATGGTTTAAAGATCCCACTCTCTCCAGCAGCTTCCCTTCCTTCTTCCAACTGCCACAGGCAGACAAGATGCCCCACCATTTATATTTCCTTGTAGTTGCTCTCTGACCTGAGCTGGAACCAGCTGCTTCCTTACATCCATCCTCCTCCTTCTACTCCCTAAAGCTATGTTTCTCCAGACATGTCTCCTGGGTTACCTGCAGTAGGATCATTTAGAGCATGTGATTTTAAAAAACTCAGAATCCAGGCCCCATCTCAGCTCTGCCTCAGACCTACTGAATCAGAATGTCTGGAGGTAGAGGCTGAGAACCCACACTCTACAATGTTTCTTGTGCCTCAGGCATGCTACAGTTTGAGGAACTACTGCCTTAATGTAGCAAGAACCATCCTCCATGCCATCTGGGTTACTTATTTTCTCATCAGCCTTCACTCCAGATGACTTAAGGTCATACACATGTATGTCTGTGCCTTATCTGAGAATCATTGGTATAGGAGAACTCCTATTACAGCCCACAGCTGGGTCTAGATTGTGACCCCCCCCCACACACACACATAACTCCCTATGGGAACTTAGGCAAGTCACTTTGCACGTGTGCCTCCATTTCCTTGTCAAAAAAATGGGGCCTGATACTTGTGTTTTCACCTCATAATTATGTTGTAAGGCTCAATGAGAAAAGTGAAAGCTTGCTGAAAAGCTAGAAGTCTTGAATAAATGACATTTGTTTTTATAACTATGCAAGAGATACAAGAGAGTGAAAGATACTGTATTTGTCAAGAGATCCTGTTCCCATGCTGCATATCGAGGATATGAAAAGCAAGTGTGTCTTCCAGTCCCCACCACTCCACAGGCAATCTTCTCAGAGCTTGTCCTGAGCCTGGTAGAAAGAGGAAGGCTGAGTTGGCATCATGGGTGCAAAGAAGAATGCCCTGGATCCCCTTAAATGAATCTCCTCTCCTCCATGCTCTGCCACCTAGGGCCCCAGTCTGCTCCTAGGCCAGCAGCCTTGTCAAGGGCAGTGGGCCCAGCCCTTGGCATCAGCTCCTCTCCCTCTAATTACTTTTCACACACTCTGGCGCCAGGCCTTCCAACCAAATAACAATTGATTCTTCACTCCTCCTGGATCAATGCCATCGACCCAGAACAGGGAGGACGAATCCAAACTCACCCTCTAGGAAACCAATGGCCCAAGGCAAAGCCCAGCAGAGAGATCTGCCTTCCCAAACTTTGGCAGCAAAAACACAAGTGCACACACACACACACACACACACACACATATGCACAAGAAGGCATATGAATGAGTATGTTCGTGAAATGCACTGGGCCACACATAGATATTTACATGGAAACACATAAATAGTTTGATATATAGACCTCGATACTCTCATATATGTCTACACATGTGTACACAAACACACACATACATTAACACATTGACTAGAAGAGGGCCCTTTTGGAATCACAAAAAGCATGTTTTGGCCAAGTTTTGAACAGAATTCTAGCTCCTAACCAGCCTCCTTTCCACCTGCCCTCTGAGCTGCACACTCAGGAGCACGCACTGCCTGTGAGTCATGGTGTGATGAGCCCGACACGCTTATGACACACACCTCCAGCAGAAGCTCTTCTGCCAGTTGTGTAGGACTTTGGCTCCCACTCCTATGGGACATGCCCTGCCTGCTAATCTCTTCGGGGGTGTTGGAGAAATGCCCAGCCACTTCTATACCAGACAGAGCCCATTATAACTCAGCTGGGCTTTCTCTGCACCTCCATCCTCAGAGGAGCTTGGAGCACATCTGCACCTGAGGCCCCAAACAATAGGAAATGAGGTGCCAAGCCTTACAGAAGCCAATGCAGAATGACAGCCACCAGCCAGATCTCATCAGGCACAGATATGGGGACACAAAGAGAATGTCAAGTGCAGAATGGGACCACCCATTCAAAACAGCCCAAGCACATGCCCAAGGCCTCAGATTATACTGCCTCCTGCCCCTGAGGCCTCAGACTACACTGCCTCCTGCCCCTGAGGCCAAGCATGTCTATTCTCCACTGGCTTCATGCCATGTCCACGTCTAGGTCAAATCACAGAAATACACAACATGAGGAGTAGAAAAGCCCTTAGAGATTTTTAGCCTCTTCACCCTCTCAGTGCCTAAGTTTCCTTAATGACTTTCTCAACAAGGGACTATCCATCATACTGAACTTGTTCACTGGGACACGTTAAGGAATGGAGGACTTTCATCCAGCAGCCAGTTCTCTGGATGAACTATAAAATTCAACACAGAGTCAAAATCTTCCTTCCCATAATATCCACCAATTGGCATGAAGAAGAAGGAAAGCCATCTTAATTGGAGATTGTTGGTGGTCTTACTGAACCTGCTTACAGGAAGGAATACTGTTTTACACTTCTACTCACAGTTCTTAATATGGGACTGTGTGCAGAGGTTGAAGACCTAGACCCTGGGCATAATCTGACCCTTGGAAGGATGTGCAGGTGACCTTAACCTCCTGTATGCAAGAAGAAGACCTTGAAAATGGCT
This sequence comes from Mustela erminea, assembly GCF_009829155.1. Classification (NCBI taxonomy): domain Eukaryota; kingdom Metazoa; phylum Chordata; class Mammalia; order Carnivora; family Mustelidae; genus Mustela; species Mustela erminea. The sequence goes on from NC_045622.1 coordinate 28,846,591, forward strand.
AAGATAGGGGCACTGGCTGGCGCAGCCAGTTAAGCAACCGATTCTTGGTTTTGGTTTAGGTTGCGATCTCAAGGTTGTTGGATCCAGCCCCACATCAGGCTTCACGCTCGGCAGAGTCTGCTTCAGACTCTCTCCTTCTCCCTCTGCCCCTCCCACTTGTCCTCTCTCTCTCAAATAAATAAATAAATTTAAAAAAAAAAAAAAAACAGAATGGCTAAGATAGTTTTCAACCTATGGAGAAAGCCCAGTTTTGTTTTGTCTCCAATTTTGTCTACTAATTTTCTTATGTGACAGTAGGAAAATTCTTTCTTGAGACCTTCTGGGCTCAGTCTTCCCCAAAACAAAATGAGTTAATGGGATTACAACAAATGATGATGTGTCTAAGGTCTGAGGAGAAAATTTTCCATGCTGTGCATGCCTGCTGGCTCCAGCACCAGAGTCTGTACCTTCCCACGTAACGAGGAAGTCTCCAAACTCATGTTCTCCAAGTGCATGATTTGAAACTTCTCCATGTAATCTGTTGCCATGTCTCACTCACACAGAGCTTTTCCAACCACTCCCTTAAGGGCCTGAGGACCACCGATTATGACCCTGTGCCCCCACACCGCAGCACCTAGAACTGCTTAGACTGAGGAGCATTTCTTGCTGTTCACCTGTCACTTTTAGGCCAACAGAGGGTCATCTGTTGCAGAAAAGAAGCCTGTGGATGGCTCCGCCCCACACCCTGTGAATTAGATGCCACCCATTAAATGCATTTACACAAGATTTAGAGGACAGACGGAAGATGGAGGTGATCTTTGTAAGGCTGCTGATGGTTGTCAAAGTCATAATAGTCTTGTAGGAGTTTTCAGTGTTCATTCTTCATTTTCTGAGTTTCAAAAACGGCAGCAGTGGCCTCTTCATCTGACTGTTAATCCCTGGATTCTACTATTTTCCCACCTCCAGCTCTCCAGAGGTTTCTCTGGGGCCAATGGCAGCTTCAACCTTGATGAGCTTAGCCCCAGGAGCACCTCAGAGCTGCAGCATTCCTAACTCTGCATTGCTGTAGGAGTCATTCTAACAATCTCAATATTGAATCTGCTTCCTCTGCACCTCTAACAAATGTGTAAGACCCCAAATTTCTGTATTAAGCCCCTTTCTGCTTGAAATCTCCACAGTGGAGAATTTTCCTTCACTCAAGCTTGACAGACAAGGTGAAGCTAGGTTAAGAGGAGTTTTGCTCTCAGCTCAGTTCAACAGATAATTAATGGGCACAAACCATTTATCTTGGCACTATGCCCACGGAAACATGTAAGGCACATGTAAGCAAGGTCCTGACATGACAGGGTGGGAAGGGCATGGAGAGCAGAGGTTTTAGTATCCACACAGTCAGACAACAAAGAAGAGAGGCATGCAGAAGAAAGGCAGCCTAGATAGGAGTCAGATAGATTGGGGTAGGATCCTGGCTTCAGTGTTTACCACTGAGAGAACTTGGGCAAGTTGCCTATGCTTTGTCTAAGGCTCAGTTTCTGTCCTTTACTTCTGCTGCTGCTCCTCCTTTCCTTTGTGTTATTTTATCATTCATCCTTCAAGACACAAGACGGATGTCCTCTCCCTGAAGTCTTCCTGGATCTTCTCCCTCAATATCTCTGTTCTATGCGAACGTATCCCCTGACCCTTTTCCATGTGGTTCATGGAAAGTGTTCAGTAAATTGAATTAATCTGATTCATTATCTCTCTCTCTCTCTTCCTCTGTCCTTTTCTCTCTCTTCTCTCTCTCTCTCTCTTCCCCCCGCTACACACACACACACACACACACACACACACACACCCTTCCGTGGAGTAAATTATGTCTAAGGTCAGGTTCCCTAGATGCAGAACCTGGGATGAGGATTCTTGTGCCAGGAATTTATTGACGGAGGGGTCTAAGAATGAACCTAGGAGAAGTGAGACTAGCAGGATGGGTAGAAAAAGCCAGGGAAGGACGGATTTCAGCTGAAGCTTAGCTTCTGCTTGCTCTCCCGCTGAAGTTCCCGAGCATGAACTGCATGAGTGCTGCAGAGCTGTCCCATCTTGAAGAAGGGGAATTGCCCTTTGTGATCTGCATTGGTCAGGTTAGATCACCCCAGGTGGAGGACATAACGTCCCAAGCAGGCAAGGGCACATTTATAAATCAATAGTGGCCAATACTTATAGAGCAACTGAGGTGGGTCCTGCAGCCCAGTAAAGAGATCTGGGAGAAGCATCAACTGCAAAGAGGTATAAAATAACAAATGCACTACAAGATCCTAGAGAATAAGAATTGGGCAGGTGGGGTCAAGGGAGAGAAAGCGGGTTCCTAACCAAGTTGCCTTTCTCCCCCATCAGTTGAGCCAGAGCTTGGGCAATGCAGATTCCCACCAAGACAGCACCATGACATAACAAAGAATTGGTTATGTTTGCAGGTGTTTGGGATTAATAACAAGCTTAATAATTAAGCAACATAAAGCTGCAGGATGTGGTGTTTTTTTTTTTTTTTTCTTTTGGCCACAAACAGAGATGTTATTTTGTTTGCAGTAAATTTTGACTGTGTAATTGGACCTGTGGGTCACAAAAGGGCATAGTGGGTAGAAGACATCTGGGACTGTGCTTTAGCAGCAAGTATGCCACTCTGCCTGAAATGTTTTCCAAAGCCACAGGGTCTCAGCTTCTTCCTGGGAGACAATGGAATGTCCGGCCCCTCTTCTTTTTGACAAGCTTATAGGGAGACCTCCTTCCTCCCCCTTTGGAAGTCAGTGATGTTCTATCCAGAACCCAGGAGTGGACAAGAGAAGTTTTGTGTCAGGAATGCAATGACAGCCTTGTAAAGACATAGCAATCAGGGGATGTATTGCCTGAGCCAGTCCTTAGCCCAGAAAGAGAAAAAGCAGAGCTGACCAAAGCTGGCCTTCCTCAAACAGAAAAGACATATCCCAGGAGCCTGCAGGGTGAGCTGGATCCTTGCACAGTTATGAGATCCCACCTAGAGGCTGAGGCAAGGAGGGACAATGTCACAATGACCGGATGCCTGGACTTCTGTACCCAGGGGACTGAGAGAACCATGAGCTATTTGCCTTAAGGTGAACCTCCAATCTTAGTTTGTTAGATTTTTTTTCACCACTTAGCCAGGAATCTTGAGTTCTACACCCCCTACAACGGACTTCTGGGAGGCCAGAGTCACCAAATCAGGAAAAGAATGGCTCTGGGGAATTCTGCAGAAGTCTTTTTTAAGCTGGTCTGCTTCTGCTACCCTCAGCCTTACTGTCTTCCCATTTCTGCCTTTTCTTGCCCTAATGGAGCAGGTGGTGATTCTTCTCAGAGCAGAATTAGCCCAGGGGAGTATCTCTTCTGGCCAAGAAGAGAAAGTGACAGCAACAGGTCCCAGAGAATATGCCTGTCTGGGGACGTTGATGCCAGAGAATTGAAACCTGCACCTGGCCCCTTCCAGCTCCAGGTCCCTGGCAGGGTGCCCCCATTCTGTTCCTAAAGAGACAAGACAAATGGTAGCTTCCTGCTCACTAGTCTGGCATTGAGTGAGCTACAGTAGATTGGCTCTTGTTTATAGGGTGAGTGTTGATCCAGAGCATTGAAGAAAGGGTCACTTTTTGCAATAGGACCATTCCCCACCTGGTGAGAAACTCCTAGAAATGGAGGCTTAAGCCAAGAAGATGGGACTCAGGCTCCAATGAATTAAGAAAGATGGGAATGATTGGGCTGGGGTAGAGAGGAGGAGGTATCAGCAGCAAAGCAGGCACAAGCATACAGTTTGCTAGGATCAGCTGGTAGGCCCTGCTCAGTCTCTCACACTAAAAGCTAGCTACCCTTATTAACCTTTCACATCCCCCATGTCCTCCAGCCAGCATCACCCACTTACTTCTTCAACCTTTGCAATGCTGCTTCTGCCGTGGAAAATGCGGCTTTGGCTCCTCTCCAAAGACTGTTCCTTCTCACTTGAGTCATTTTCATTGGCAATTGCTGAAAACTGGAAAGGCAAAGGCTTGGTGAACTTGGGGGTTATGCAGAGAGGTCAAGCCACTTAACCCCTACCTCTAGAAATTTACACCTCTTATAATGTGAGGTATTCTCCTATTACTATGCATAAGTCATGTTAAGATAGAAGATGATGCTTGACCAGAGATCCAGAGCTGTCTTGCCTACATCCTGCCCTCTCATAGCCACTGTCAACTGCATCCCAACCTTGTAGTGTTCCTGTAGAGAGAGATACATACATGGAGAGCAGAGCTAGGCAAGGCATGCTCTTGAAGTTTGTGCTGCAAACCCTAAAACAGCCCCTGGGGAGCAGTCTATACACATAGAGGTCTCTTGTGGCCAAGACTGAAGGCAGGTATTCTTTCTTTTCTCTCTAGATCTATACCTTCTTGACCAAAGAAGAGAGAGAACCCCAAAGCAAAGCACAAAATGAAAGCAGAACATTTCTTCTTCTTTTTAAAGATTTTATTTATTTATTTATTTGAGAGAGAGCATGAGAGGGAGAGGGTCCGAGGGAGAAGCAGACACCCTTTTGAGCAGGGAACCCAATTCAGGACTCGATCCCAGTACTCCAGGATCTCGGTCTGAACTGAAGGCAGTCAGTCAGTCAAGCAACGGAGTCACCCGGGCATCCCAGAACATTCCTTCTTAAGGCTCCTGCCAGGAATCCACGGGTCAGGACAGTTCATGAGTGAGAGAGAAAGAGATTCCTAGGGCTTCAATCCTGAGGAGAAAAGACCATAACTATAGCACCTTCACCCAAAACAACGCTTGCCTTTGGCTCATGGTGACCCATCTCTTTTCCTTCTGTGCATGAAATGAGAGCGGGTGTACGGGAGCAGAGAAATCCTAAAGCTTCCCCTGGTAGCAATGTCCCAGGCAAGCTGGGTCTCTAGGTCAGTCAGCACGTCTCTGCATAAATCTGTTAGGAATCTGACTGTATTTCCAGTGTCTTCAGGGTCCTCTTACTCTCACCTGAGCTAACATGATGAGAAGCCAAATTGCTGTTGCTGTGGGAGGCTTCAAATGGTGTTTCCTGTGGGTATTATTTCCAGCCTAATGTTGTATTAACATAGCTCTGCCTGGTGATTACTATATTATTATATATTAATCATAGGATAATGATGCACACTCACCCTGCTTCTCTCCTCAGTCAGTTATGAGATCCCACCTAGAGGTTGAGGCACCACACCTTCTCTCCCTATATCTGCAACCCCATTCCACCCTCAGGGACCAGCCTTGGGCTCAGCACCCCTTCTTACAGGTAAAGTCAGAGGAGGATAATTTGTGTGTGTGTGTGTGTGTGTGTGTGTGTGTGTGTGTCTATATTCTAAGGTAACAGTGTCCAAAGCCAGAGTCTGGAGCCCACAAGTCTTAGCTACCAATTAGCCCTCTTTCCTACCCTCAGTTGGGGAAAGGTCTAGAAAGCAAAATAAGGTCCAAGAAGAAATGAAAGATGATTTTAATGATTTGCTGGGTCCAGAATATAAAGGAGAGGCTGGAGCTATGGCAATTTGAGACTTGTTAACTCATTCACGTACTGCTTTAGCACTACTTGGTGCCAGCATTCATTCATTTAATAATGTCTGTTAAATCTTTACTTGGCAAGTACTGTTTGAATCAAAGTGGACAAGACAGACAGAGTTCCTACCCTCATGGAATTTTATTTCTGGAAGTTTCCATGACAGTCCTTGGAGGTACAACAGTGAAAGACCTTGGTCCTTGAGCACCTACTGAAGTCAGTCAAACTAGGCATTTAAGGGTAAGCCAGATTCTCACTGAGATACTCCCCTTAGAAGGGGAGAAAGATACCCCAGGGAGAGAAGACATTCTCCTTGACATCAAGGAATATAGGGTCAAGTAGGAAAGAAGTACAAATGAACACATTGGAACTGATAAGGCAGCAAAGAACCAAAGGAATGTACCACTGAGATGAACCTGATAGAGCTATCTGGGGAGATGCCACTAAGTGTATCTGCCCTGTTCAGGGGCCAAATCCTATGCATGTGATCTATGCTTTGTCCTTGCAGTCTTCTACCTTTCTTCAGGAGTCTCTGTGTATCATAAAGGCCATTTGTACATGCTCACCTACAATATGACCAGGACACAGAATTTGTCAAGATACAGGGTATAACGTCCTGTGCTTTATAGTTATTAATGGTGGTACCATGAAGAAAAGGAAGCTGGTGGTGATGATGACACTGGAAATAAGAGAACTCCCTAAGCAGGAGAATTGGCTGCCTAGAGATAATATAGGCATATGCCAAACTCCATCCTTGCCAATTTATTCACAAGACACGTGAAGCACAGGGAATTTTTTCAACTTACTCATCTTCCTATCCTCAAGTAGATCTACAAGATGGCCCCCAATGCTCCTGCCCTTTTGTATAGGCTCCTCACTTCCGCGCTTTTATATAGTCCCCTTCCTTAGGGCTCACCGATGTTTCCAACAGAACTCTGTGGAAGTGATGGTATGCAACTTGCAGTGCTGGATCGTAAAGCTATTGTAGTGGGATGCCTGGGTGGCTCAGTCAGTTAAGTGTCAACTTCATGATCTCAATGTCATGAGATCAAGCCCCACAGTAAACTTTGTGCTGAGCATGGAGTCTGCTTAAGAGTTTCTCTCCCATGGGGGGTAGGGAGAGGGTGGTTGGGTTATGGACATTGGGGAGGGTATGTGTTATGGTGAATGCGGTGAAGTGTGTAAGCCTGACGATTCACAGACCTATACCCCTGGGGCTAATAATATATTGTATGTTATTAAGAAAAAAAAAAAAAGAGTCTCTCTCCCTCTCTCTCTGCCCCTCCCCCCCTGATTGGGCACTGTGAAAGTTTAATAAATAAAGGTATTGTGGCTTCTGCCTTTGTCTTGTGAACTCACTTGGGGAATGTTCTTGCCATGCCACAAGGACACTTAAGCAGCTCATGAAGGATACACATGGAGAGAAACTGAGCACTCCCACCAAGAGCCATAGCCATTCTGGCAGCCATGTAAGTAAGCCACCTTGGAAGCAGATCCTCCAGACTCAGTCAGGGCTTCAGATAATGACAGCCCACTTTGGCACATGATTACAATCTCATGAAAGATTCCAGACCAGGACCACCTACCCAAACCACTGCTAAATTCCTGATCCACAGATACTGTGAGAGATAATAAATGTGTGTGGTTGCTCTAAACCACTAAATTTGGGGATAGTATGTTATGCAGCAGAGATAGCTAATGTATACCCCGCGCATTAACACAGTTCCAAGAACACAGCAGACACTCAAGAAATATTTGATAATTGAATGAATGAATTAATGAATGAATGAAGCTCCTTAGCAGAGGAACCACATATCAAACATTGTGACCTTTGGCAGGGAAAGAGGGAGCGATCATAACCAGGAGAAAAAATATTTGAAACTTTGAAAGATAAAAAACAACCCATAAATGTGGATATTTAAGAAATGTCCTAGTACTTAATTTTCTTTAAATCAAAGTAAATTGGGTATAAGTCACTGTTGCTACCCAAAATCCCTTTCTATCCCTACTTCAACCTCACTCAAGAATCTAAGAAAGGACCCCAGGTGGGGGAAGTGTCTCTATTACACAAGTCTATTACAGTCATCTCCAAAGCCTTCAAAGCCCACACACCATGGTTCCTTAAAGCTGTGTTGCTCTACAACTATAGGGAATTTCCTAGGAATCTCTGTGTCTAGAATATAGTCTCTTAGAAATACAATGAAGCCATTTTTTTCTGAGGTCCTACACCTCACTTAGTTATTCATTCAACAATATTTATTGGGTACTATACTGGGGGTTCTTCAGATAAAAAATCAATAAGATATAGAGAAAGATACATATACATAGAGATACATATCTCTGGGTGGCTCAATGGGTTAAAGACTAGAGTGGTCTGAGCAAGGGGGTGACTCTCCATTCACACAACCTCAGAAGTTGCGACAGAGAGCTCCCTGGAGAGAAAGCCATGTGGTGCCCACTGCACCTGACTCTAGCCTGTGGTCAGGCCCTGGTGTCTGAGAAGAAGACTTTTAGAAGCCAGGCCCAGAGAGCCTTCTCTCCCCCAGGGAGAGACGGAGTCAGTAAAGGACACTGTCCTCCCCACGACTGAGCTGACTTAAGGTCGCAAAGCTGGAGGAGAGGTAAACTGACATCCAATACCTTCCGTAAGAATGCTGAGCCTATAGCTAGAGATGGGGGGGAGTGAGGGGCGGCGGGGAGGCACGGAGGAGGAAAAGGAGTCAGAGTGGCTCACGGCCAAATGGTCTTTTTTAAAAATTTAATTTAATTTTTATTTATTTGACAGAGACACACAGCAAGAGAGGGAGTGCAAGCAGTGGGAATGGGAGAGGGAGAAGCAGACTTCCCACCAAGCAAGAAGCCCGATGTGGGGCTTGATCCCAGGACCCCAGGATCATGACCTGAGCCAAAGGCAGACCCTCAAAGACTGAGCCACCCAGGCACCCCAAGGCCAAAAGGTCTTAAAAAGATCTTATGGCTTCCATGAACCCTTTCCTTCCCCCACCCCCTACACTCCAGCTCCAACACCCACCCACACACATGCACACACACACACAGCCCCTGAAAAGATGGTCTCTGGAAAATTGAAATCAGTTCCATTCAACAAGTGCATGCATTAATGGTCTCCTCCATACTAGGGACCCTGCCAGTGCTGGAAATACCAAGAGACTCTAAAGTCACCTTTTGCCCTTTGGAAGCTCACCCAAGGTTATGGCATGAGAACTGGTATGCCATTGTTAGGAATAAAATATAATAAGAACACAAAGGAGGAAAAGATTAATTCTGCCTAGGGGGTTGTGGAGGAGGGGCAGATTTCTTCAAGATGATGATGATGTGACCCTTGGGGACTGAGTTGGAGTACAGAGAGCAACTTCACCAAGGGCGAGAAGGCCACCTTCCCAGGGTGGCCTCAGATGAGACCGGGGAAGGAGCAGTGCTTCCATTATGAAAGAACTTGACTTTTATCACAGAGGCAATTCCTTAAATTAAATGTCCTTAAACAGGGAAGTACTCCTATGAACCCTTAGCTGCATCAGCAGCATGGGGTGAAGGTGGGGTAGAGGGGAAAGGTTATCAGGGAGAACTTGGAAGAGACCAGGAGTCCAGGTCCATGGTCCCACAAGAGGGTTTGCAGGCCTCTGTGAGGATGGAGAAAAGAAGCGTATCTGAGCAAGATTTCAAGTGGAATTCCTAGGGTTGGGGGATAGCCAGATGGGGAGGAGACAGAGAGAGAGCACTCAGAGATTGCTCTTAAGTTTCCAATTTGTTTGGAAGAAAATGGACGAGGTCTTTGTCACTGTCATCCCCTATCCCTAGCACAGTGACCAAAAATAGAAGATCCCAGTAACCTGTCTGGACCAAATGAGTAGAGTAGTGAAGGAGGAAAAGGAATGGTCAAGTCTCCTGGCACTTTAGGAACTCCTAGGGACAGCTGTGTTTCACAAAAGGACACTTAACACACAGAAAGGGCCCACTGCTGACAGAACATTTGGCATCACTGTAGAAAACATATCTAGTTGGTGGGATCTGCCACTTGGTCCTACCTGCTTAGCTTTCAGGCCAGGGTCCAGTGGTGAGTGACAACAGCAGACTCAGTAGTGAAATGAGAGCTGCCAGGAGGCAGAGGGTCCAGCGACCACAGCAGAACAGGCAAGAAGAGAAAAGCAAAAGAACTCAAATCTATTAACAGCAGGAAATCCATAACTGGGTCTGAGGCCAGGAAAGGGATTTACAAAGAAAATTCTATTCATGGCGTATTTCCTTCTTATCACAGCAAATGGTCTGCCAAAGTGGTATTGCTCCGTATTAAAAACCTGCTATCCTTTCAAAATTGCACGCAGACACCCATGCATTGTATCTGCTGTGTGTACATAAAGAGAGAAACATATCCACAGCTCCCATTCATAAACGCAGGGCCTGAGGTGCTCTGTTTGAAATGGGGCAGGGGAACTATTTCTGTAGTAGAAACCCTTGTCCCTTATGCAGGGCTTCTCCTCCAGTTACAGATTATCCTAGAACTTGTGCTTCTGGATAAATTCCATCCCTTCCCTTTTTAAAGGTATTTTTATTTGTTTAAAAAATACTATGGAGAAAAATTGACTCTTTTTTCCATCGCTATGTAGTTCTGTGAATTTTTACCCATGTATAGATTCATGAGATCACCACCACAACCAGACATATAATAGCCCGTCACCCCAGAAAACTCCCTCCTCCCCACCCCTCACAACCACTACCATTTTGTCTCTGTCAGCATGTCAAAATCATACAGGGCATAGTCTATGAGACTGGCTTTCCTACTCAGCACAAGGTCTTAGAGAGTACAGAGCTGTGGCCTGTACCAGCAGCCTGAGCTTCTCTCTGCCAAGTCATGTTCCCCAGGGTGGAGGGACCACAGTGTGCTCCCTTCATAAGCCCTGAGTACCTTTCTCAAAGACTGGACTGAGAAAGGAAGAAGGAAGGACACACTGACTTTTCACCTTCTTTCACTCAATAAGTGTTTGGGCATCCGTCATGTGCCAGGCACAATTCGATGCCTGGAGATGCACAGCGGAATGAGACAGGCAGCCCTTCCCAGGTGCCATAGCTCTAGAGGGGATAAGAGGGGAAGATGCTTAGTGATAAGCACTAAGGGGAAAAACAGTGAAGGGCAGGAGAAATCATAATTGTGGGGAAGAGGCTGGGTTTAGAAGTGGAGGAGACATTCAGAGACTTGAAGGAGAGAGAGTAAGACTTGCTGGTTTCTGAAGGAAGAGCAGCCCAGCAGAGAAATACGGCTTGGTGGGGGAAAGGCCTGGAGAGTTCTGCAGAAGCCAAATAAGCAGCACGGTAGGATTTGGGAAAAGAGCTCAACCACCACCACACCCCTCCAGCTCCCTCTTACTGTGACATCTCAGAACACGCAGGACAGACAGCTGTCTCTCACTCATCTCTAGAGACCCAAACCCAGAAGAGGTTCTCGAAGCAGACTTCAGCATGTTCTCATGGTGGGGAGCCTTTGGCAGGCTTCCCCAAGCCCCATCATAATGACAGTCAGCCCCGAAAGCAACCTGACAAACTGAAAGACTCCCAGGTCCTGACCCAAGAGACTTTTCTCTGCTCCCAGGAAAGTGGGATTTGGGTTACACTCTGCCAGCAGTGCCTAGAGCCAAGGAGCCAACAGGAGATGTGACAGAGGTCAGAAGCATCCTGAATCCTGGGGGCATGGGCCTTGTGAAACTGAGGTCACAGGGACACTTGAGTCTGACAATCATCCCCCAAGAGCACTCTTATTAAGCCCTTCTCCTAGAGCCAGGCAGAAGAGCACTAATCCATGCCTGAACCACTGGCTAAGGTTCCAGATCTCATTAGCATTTACAAAAGTTGAATTAATCCTCCCTTGATAATCTGGTGGTCATTGATTTTTATTTTTAACTCTTGTTTTATGAAGACAAATAAAATGCTTTCAGTGGCACAGATGTTCCTAGAAGTGCAGAGAAAGAGGAGAGAGGGGAACCAGGCATTCAGAGAGGGTCAAAGAATCTCTTGTGGCCCAGACAGTGGGTCCTGGGAACAAGGTAGTAGGTCAGATGTGACCAGCCAGTTCAACTGATCAGGAGCAAAGAAGACCCCCAAAGAGGACATAGAGATCCAAAACCTTAATGCCCCAGTTAGGACCATCTGCAGCTGGTAGAGACAGCTCTGATTCATCTTAATCACATGCAAGTTAAAAATAAACATCAATAACCAGTGCATGGAGAAAGGGGTGACATTTTGAGGTGTAAATGATGTGGGAAGTCCCAAAGCCAGGCAATGAGAGTAATCAACCTTGGCCCCCCTCAGCATACCTGGCCTGAGGACAATTTAGAAGCCATTCCCCAACCCCCATACCTCTCAGGAACCAGGGCAAACAGCAGCTGCCAATTTTTCAGTGCTGGAACTATCATGTCCCATTGTACCCAGTGCCTTCAGAGTAAGCAACGGCCTGCTGGACAAACTTGGATCTTCCCAGCTGTGTGAGCTGGGGCGAGGCAGAGACCCGCACACCTCAGTTACAGGTACAGTGCAGGTACAGTGCCCAGCAAGGATCTGGTGCACAAGTGCCAATAAGAACTTACCTATTCGTTCATGTTCTGCTTCTCTCAGAACATGAAATTCACCATTTAGAAAGTTGATTTAAATTACAGAAAATAAAAATCTTAATTAAACATCTCATACTAAATCAGGTGCCAAGGATTTTACAGGAATATGTGAGATCTTTGGAATATATCCTAAATAATAAATTCCCAACTCCTGCCCACACAGAGCTTAAAAAAATCAAAGAAGGGTGTCAAGGCCCCCGAGCACAGGGGAAACAGTAGCTGATAAGGCTGTGTTATCCGCTTCCACGTAGGTACCGCCGTCCGGCTCAGATTCAGTTCCGCCCAGAAGCAACAGCGAGATGGGAGGAGAAAGGCAGCTGCCATTCAGATCTTCTGCCTGCTTGCCAAGCACGTCTACCTATGATCTCATATTCCATCCTCACAGGTTTGCAGATGAGGCAAGGGACTCAGGAGAGCAAGGTGACTTGCCCAAGCCTGGGAATCAGACTATCTGCCCAGAGTGGTGGCTGCTGCTCGTCCCACCCAGACATGCAGTTAGGAGAACCTCCGTCTGGAAAAGAGATGAACTAACTCACTGTGATTGACTCATAGTGGCAGCCTCTCAGAGCACATCCAAGGTCTCCTAACTTGCCCTCATTAGCACAAGCTCCCCGAGCCCCTTTCCTCATGTGCTCCCCTCAGCTTCCAGCAGGTTCTTCTCTGCTCAGCTCCTGAGCCTAAGGGCCTGACAGACTCCCAAGCTGCCACCACAGCCTGCAGGGTTTTGGGGGCTGGGGTGGGGCTTAGCCCACTGTCCCAGTGCCTGCCCCTGCCACGAGGCCAGGTCACCTCCGGGGACAAGGGAGACTTTTATCTGCAGAGGAATCATCACCATCTCATTCCTGGTATGGGGGATCAGATGCAGCAATTGGCTGATTAGGAAGGCTGCATTAACACGCAGTCAAAACAGCTCTTTAAAACTAGCTTTGACAAAATTGTCACATTAGATGTATCTGAATAAAGTCAGCCGGGCGGCTGGCAGAGCACACTTCTACATCATTTTGACAGCCTGCATTAAGAAGCTGCAGGCACCACCAGGAAATTACCTCCAAGCTAAGTCCAAATTATAGCCAATGCAGCATATTCAATCCTTGGTGGGTGATGGGCTACCCGAGAGGGGGCTTGGAAGGCAGAGGATGGACAAGTTTCCTCTCCTCTCTTCCCACAGTCAGCGCTGGAGGAGCACCACCACCTGCTGGGGAAGCAAAATGGATTTCAGTGCAAGTAGGGGAGACCCTTCCTCCTTCCAGCTGTGGAGCACTCGTGCTCACATTTCTGTCTGTGCTCCCAGGTTTGGGGCCTGGGAAATCCTGCAGGAATGTGGAGGCCATAGACCCAAGTCTACTTCTTTCCTTCTGTTCCTGATGAGCTGCTTGATCTTGAGCAACTTACATTTCCTCCCTGGCCTCCCATTTTCTTTCCTGAGGGAGAGGGGGAAATCATTGTTTCATAGACTGTGTTCCTTGGATCTCCAGAAAGTATCCCAGAAGTGATCTGATGGGAGAGTAGGTGGAGAAGGCAGAATTCTTTCTATCCTCAACTGCACATTAACTGGACCGGTGTTGTTTTTATCTGTTCTATGGACTGCACGTCTAGGGAAGATGCCTTTAAAGGAGTCTCTGTTGTTAACTGAAGGGGGAAAAAAGGGAAAAGGAAGGAGATCACCTAGGTGGTTCAGCTGGTTACATGTCTGCCTTCAGCTCAGGTCATGATCCCATGGTCCTGGGATCGACTCCCGCAGCAGGCTGCTTGCTCAGCAGTGAGTCTGCTTCTCCCTCTTTCCCTCCCCACACTAGTGCGCGCTCGCTCTCTCTCTCTCTCTCGCAATCTCTCTCACAAAAATAAATAAATAGAATCTTTAAAATAGGAAAAGGAAGAAATTAAGAAGGGAGAGGGTGAGGCTAGGAGGGTAGGAAGGAAGGGAAGGCGGGAGGGAGCAGAGAAGGAAGAAGGAAAGAAAGAATGGAGGCAGGGAGTGCGTGAGAGAGGAAGGATACAAGGAAAGAAGGAAGGAAGGGAGGAAACTGCCAGCAGCCAGGAGCAACCAGACTTAAAATTGCTCTAATAGGGGCACCTGGGTGGCTCAGTGGGTTAAAGCCTCTGCCTTCAGCTCAGGTCATGATCCCAGGGTCCTGGGATCAAGTCCCGCATCAGGCTCTCTCCTCGGCAGGGGACCTGTTTCCTCCTCTCTCTCTGCCTGCCTCTCTGCCTACTTGGGATCTCTGTCTGTCAAATAAATAAATAAAATGTTTTTTAAAAAAACAACTCCCTATCTATTCTAAAAAAAAAAAATTGCTCTAATAGTCTGTGCTTAAAGGACCATATAGTCTAGTGCTCAGGGTAGGCCTTTTCCAGAAGTAATCAACTTCATAGACTTTGTGGCAAATAAAATAACCTGTGCATTTTGCATTTTCCAAATGGGGAGATCTGATGGACTGAGCTTTCTGGCCCTAGAAGAGGGGAGGTGGTGAGAGCTAGAGAACCCTGTAGCTCAGGGAGGAGGTCTGAGCTCTATGGGTCTCCGTCTCCCATCTGGAGATGTGAGAATACAATTTGATGGTGCAGGCTGGGTTGGGAGACACTTGAGGGAGGAAGATGCAGAAGGGCGTGAGGGTTCTGAGTATTCATGTTGCAAATTAAGCAACAGCTAATTGGAAAATGTTGGATTTTATTAAAACCTCAGACTTATATTGTTCCAACAGGCACCAACATAATAACAATTATCTAATGGGCACTTTGGGTTCTTTCCAGAGTTTCTTTCTTCTCCCCCTGGCTGTTAATGTGCCAGAGAGAGCAAGTCAGTGAGTAGATGAGTCCAAGGGAGCTAGATTTAGAGCTTGGTTTGTGCAGCCTAGAAGCAGAACATTGGGCTGGATGATGGCCCATGGAGGCTCCTTCCACATCACCATGAGTGGAGTTGCCGAAAGAAGGGCTGGAGGTATGTTCTGTCTTCTCTGCACCCAGGATTCCTGAGACTGGGGGAACAGGGGGATATGTAGAAGGAACAGAATTTGCTACCCTCAGAGGTGGGAGAAAGATTCCATCTGAGCATGATGCCTTGCACTCAGCAGAGAGTCCATAAAGATTAGTGATGATGATAGGAACAAAGTGGGCTTTAGGACAGAGTTCCTGCAGTCAAAATGACTTGATCTCCTGTGGGGCCGGGTACCGGCTACTCCTCGAATCCTGGGGGAAAATTTCTCAAGGTCTATGTCAACCTGAGGCATAGAAGGAGCCCAGAAGTGAGAGAAACTCCAGTCTACTAGTTTAATTCCCCTACCCTGCAGAGAGGAAGAAACACTGCCTTAAAAGGAAAAAGTATAAAAAGTAAAGGGTGCCCTGGATCCTTTGAAAAATGTCTAATATGACACTGATGTTACATTAAAGGGCAAGATGCAATCATACTGTCTCTACCGTGAGATTTGCTCAAATAGGGCAGGGTATGAAGGGGAGCAGGGAGGGGCTGTCCTGGAAGCCCCCTCCTTGTGAATGCCCCTGTTATTTATGACAGTATCAGAGCTCAAACACACGGTAAGTGCACAGTTCCACCTTTATCATAGAAATGATGAAGAGGGAGGAGTAATAAATGTCTAGTTAGAAAATAAAAACTGAACATTAGAGTCAGGGGAAATAGCCATAAATACCCCCTGATGAGTGGCATATTTGATTAATCTACCTGCCTGGCAGAAGAGCCATAGACACCAGCAATAGGCGGCTGCTTCCCTGGCACCTAAAGCTCAGTGGGGGAAGCCAGGGACCCCTGAATGAGGAGCAGGATGCGGAGCTGCTCCTGGGCCCCATCCGTACGAGAGGTGCTTCCCTTCCCACACATCCTGTAGCAGACCACCGTCGCCCTCTACCTCCACTGCTCTTCCCAGCCCAGACCACAGGCCCATGTGACTTGATCTGTAGGGAGGTCCTCCCAGGGACGGTCTTCCTCAGGCAAGTGGGGCAGGCCTGAAACCCCACAGCCAGGCAGCAGATGAGGAGAAAGAGGAACATAGGATCAGTCATGGCCAGAAGACCCTGGCTCCCCTCAGCAAGGAATGCTTTATGACCAGGAAGCAGAAGGCAGGCAGGACAAGGAGCATCTCGAGAATGGGTTCACTACTTGAGGGATTTTATCATGGGGAAAGAACACCAGAGGCCTAAACTCTGAAAATACCTCCTTTTTTCCCCCAACCAGTGGCAAAGGTTTATTTTTACGGACAAAGAAAAATGTTTGTTACATTTAATCAAAAAAAGCAAACTGGGGGTGCCTGGGTGGCTCAATGGGTTAAGCCTCTGCCTTCAGCTCAGGTCATGATCTCAAGGCCCTGGGATGGAGCCCCGCATCAGGCTCTTTGCTCCCTGGGGAGCCTGTGCCCCCCCCTTCTTTGCCTGCTTCTCTGCCTACTTGTGATCTCTGTCAAATAAATAAATAAAATCTTTAAAAAAAAAAAAGGGGGAGCTGGAGAGGAGCAATTTCTATGCAAATTAAACCAAACAATATATTCTTTTTAAAAATATATATATTTTTTAAAGATTTTATTTATTTATTTGACAGACAGAGATCACAAGTAAGCAGAGAGGCAGGCGGGGGCGCAGGGGCGCAGGGGTAGCAGGCTCCCCGTTGATCAGAGAGCCCGATGCGGGGCTCCATCCCAGGACCCTGAGATCATGACCTGAGCTGAAGGCAGCGGCTTAACCCACTGAGCCACCCAGGCGCCCCAACAACAGGTCTTTTTGAATGGAGCTAACCATCTGTCCAGACCTTGCCTAGGAAAGACCTAGACTGTAGGCAGTGTAACAGAAGGTTCAGTCCTTCCAAGGTAGGGTCCCATGGGAGCACCACACAGCCAGAAGCCCTGTTCTTGGCACGGAGAAACTCTGCTCGCCCTGGGGGTTCTGCAGGGAGAGGAGGAGAGCAGCTCACTGGTTTTCTCCCTTTTCAAAGGTGCTACACTTGGGGGAATGCAAACAATATATTCTTAACATTTTTTCACATCGGTTTGCTATTGGGAGGATCTTCTTTGTCCACTTTGGGAAAATATTTCCCTCCTATAGACTCTAGATTAAGATGTAGTGTTACTACTGCCCGTGGTTGCTTTACCTCTATCATCAAAAGCTCATCAAGAAAAACATGTGGAGGAGGAGGAGAATGGGAACCCTCATGCACTGTTTGTGGGAATGGAAGTTAGTGTGGCCTCTATGAAACACAGTATGGAGGTTCCTCAAAAAAACAGAACTACCACATGACCCAGCAATTGCACTTCTGGGTATTTATCAGAAGAAAACAAAAACATTCCATTTGGAAAGATCCACGTTCCTTGTAGCATCATTTATAATCACCAAAATATAGAAGTAACCCAAGTGTCCATCCCTAGACAAATGGATAAAGAGGATGGGATGGATATAGAGTGAAATATTATTCAACCGTGAATCTTGTCATTCATGATAACATTAGCAGCCTTGAGGGTATCATGCTAAGTGAAATGAGTCAGACCGGGAAAGACAAATACCATATGACCTCACACGTAGAATCTAAAAACACAAACACATACAGAAATAAAACAAGCTCATAGGTAGAACCGATTGGTAGTTGTCAGAGGCAGGGGAGGCAAGGAGTGAAACTGGTGAAGGGGGTCAGAAGCTACAAACTTCCAGTAAAAAATAAATAAGTCAAAGGGTTGTAATATACAGCATGGTGCCTGTAGTTAATGACACTGTGTTGCATATTTGAAAGTCGCTAAGAGAGTAAAAATTACTTACAAGTTCTCATCATAAGAACAAAGAAATTTTGTAATTACACATGGTGACAGACATTAACTAGATTTGTTGTGATCATTTCATAAAGTATACAAATATCAAATCATCACGTACACTTGAACCTAATACAATGTTATATGTCAATTATAGCTTGATAAAAATTAGTTAATTAATTTATAAAAAAGAAAAAGATGATGGATAGATGGGTTGGTGACAGGTAATAGATGATGATAGATATAGGTACAGTTGTGACTAGAAATGATAAGTACAGACTTATGAAACAATGTAAAACCTCAATGTTCAACAATGCTTGCAGAATTTTTCCAAAATATTTTAAGGCACTTCGCCATCTTTCCTCAGATGTAGTGACAAAGGTGGCACCTTTATAGGTGACACCTATAAAGGTGGCAGGGCAAGTGCTCTAATGACTATTGCCACAGCTGAGGAGCATACAATCCAGAGAGGAATGTTACTTGCCCCGGGTGCCACAGTCCAGAGCGCTTTCTCTTCTGATGGACTTCAAGGGAGCAATTAGTCAATAATATTTTTGAGTCCCAACTGAGGGCTGGGAGCAGAATACAAGAATTTTCATCAAGGAGGAGGGGGAGGAGGAGGAAGAGGAAGACGAAGAGATGGACTGATAGCTAGAATCTCTCTAGAGATGTTGTATCTAAAGCCAAGGGGAGCCACAGGTGTGAAGGTTAGCTGAGTTTCCAGAGTTCCCTCTGTGCCGTTCTGTCAAGGGTCAGAGGAGCCCCCTAACCATCTGTGCATCCTGGGGCCTGCTTGTGGATGTACCTCAGCCCTTCAGGGAAGTCCCAAAGGGGACTCCTGCCCCCATGATTATACACAGATAAGAGTGTCAGAGGGTTCCTCCACAGTAGAGGTCCCCACACCCACCCACTCAGCCTTCCCAGAGCCTATCCTTGGGAGCGGCCATCTCCCTGCCTGCCTCACTTCAGGGGAAGATTAAGGAAGGAAAGAGATGGCTCAGTGTCTGCCAGTTACAAGTTAAGAAAAAAGAAGACACTTACATTCTCCCAGTAATTTGCATTGGTCACTACAGAGTCAGCATCCGTCGGGGCTGGTTTCCCAGCATGGCATACCACAGATCTCAGGAACCTCAGGGCATATTCCAGTGATGTCTGACCTTATTTGCCCTCAGCCCCAGCAGTCACCTCACAACCCCTGATATTCTGGGGACAAAGACTTCACGGAACCCACCCAACTCTGGCCCAAGCTTCCTTCAATCTAAACCGTGGTGTCCCCGTCTGTAGGTGGCTAGAGTAAGCAGCAACCAGAGTCTGAGGAGAAGTAGTACCTGGATGTCTTTGTGCATGGTTCCTTTGTCAAAACTTCCCATGAGGTCTACAGACAGTCTTAACTCATTTCTGAGCTCTGCTGCACTGCAGACAACTGAGTCTGGCTTATACCATGGAAAGGTATACTTAAACAGTGGGTGTCAGTGAAACTGGCACAGAAGTGAGGGTATGCATATTAGAACAGAGGGTCAGAAAGAGGGGAGAGGACGGGACACAGAGGGTCACACCAGATGGAAATGGGGGCAGCTGCCTACACCAGCAGTATGGCCAGGCCCACGTGGCTCAGCACTGAGGAACACATACATCCAAGACGGGAGCCTGTCCTCACTTCGGGCAGTCTGCCACCAAAACCCGTGGACCACACCACATCAGGTTGCCTCAGAGGAATCCGCAGGGAGAAAAGAGTCATTATTTTCCAGATCTCCACATTTTCTTCTTTTTCCTTTCTTCATGATTGTATTTCATTGAGAGGAGATAGCCAAGCCAGTTGAAGCCCTCCAACCCTGTCTCTCGAGACTGCCAGCTTCACCCGCCCCTTGACCCCCTGGCTGGGTCCAGACTGCTCTCCTGTGGCCTGGAGTGAATCTGTTTCCTGGACACTGACAGCTCAGCCAATGGAACTGCTTGCCTTCTGTCCTTTTGGTGGCACAGTATTTTTAATTAGCTGTCCTCGTCCCACCTACACTAGGAAATCCTGAGGACAGAGCCCCTCTTTCCTTCTCTGAAATCCCAGAGGACCTCATGCAGCAACATGCAGGCTTCTCTCCCTTCAGCAAGCATGCATCAGGGTCCCCCAGGTGGCAGCCACAGGGCCAGGTACCAAGGATCCCAACATGAAAAGACTCAGCCCTGGTTGATTGACACTTTAACAGAAAATACTGGGGAGGCCACAGAGATCTTAGCTTGCCCTACTTCTCTGTGCCTTCACCATCAATAATGAAAGGTCCTAGAGCAGACGCTCCTGACACTTCTTTAGCCCAAGCATCCAAGCAGGAAAGCGGGTCCAGGCAGCAGCTCCACGGGGGGTCTCCAGAAACTGACTGCAGAGACAGAGCTGCCCCCACCCTGTCTTGCATGTCCCTGGTCTCATCCTCTGAGGCTATAGGTGACAGATTTGGCTGCTCCTCGCCCCAGTCTGGCTGTCTCCCTGCCAGGCCTGGGTTTCTGCTCCCTCTGAGTCACCCTGACCCCAGCTGCCACTATCAGCAGGCTCTGTCGGCCACGGCCGTCTTTTCCTGGTAAGTGACAGGTCTGCTACATCACTGCCGTGCGGCAGCACAGTGCGCCCTTGAAGATTTTCTCCTGCCTGCAGTGCATGCACGTGGCTGTCCCCTTGCCCTCTGCAGCCTTCTCCACGCTCTGCAAACCAACCTGCTCTTTCCACCCTGAACCCCCCAACATCTGGGGGATACCAAAGTCACCCCAGCCCTGTTTACACCATGGCAACATGTATAACCTAGGTAAACCTCCGACCTTTTCTAAGTCTCTTTTCTCATCTGCAAAATAGCAATAATAATACACCCTCACCCAGCTCACAGGATTACAGGGAGGTCAAATAAGATCATGTATGTGGATTTGCAAAGTACTATAACACTTACTATCCTGCTTATTCCTATTTAATAACCCATCTCAAACCTGATCATCATAAAGTGGGATGGGGGGCAGTTTTAATGCCTGGGGACTGTCACCTCCTACCTTTCCCAATCACATTCTGCTGGAGTCTCTCATGGCTCGTCCCAGCAACCTCAGCTCTCCCAGTTCTCAACACACAGAAAGAATATCAATGCCCTACATGGTTGTGATGGTTAATTTTGTGTACCAACGGGGTGCCCAGTTATTGTATGTGTCTGTGAGAGTGTTTTTGAATGAAATTAACATTTTCCTCTGTACACTGAGTAAAGCAGATTGCTCTCCCTAGTGTGGGTGGGCCTCATCTAATCAGTTGAAGGCATGACTAGAACAAAAGGACTAATTCTCCTGCGAGTAAGAGTGAACTTCCCCTGCCCGACTTACTTGAGCTGGGACACCAGTCTTGGGAAACCAGGGACACCAGAATTCAAGCTACAACATCAGCTCTTCTGGGGTCTTGAGCCTACTGGCCTTCAGACTGGCACTTACACATCGGCTCTCCAGGGTTTTCAGTCTGCTGACTACAGATCTTAGGACTTGTCAGCCTCCATAATTACATGAGTCAATTCCTTATAATAAATGTCTTCATATATAAGCATCCTGTTGGTTCTGTTCCTCTGAAGAACCCTGACTAATACACTTATCTTCCAGAGGTCTTTATTAAGCAATGTGTGGGAATGGAAACATGGTGGGGAATTTTTTGGTTGTCAGAATGACTTGGGAGAGGAGGCACTACTCACGTTTAGTGGGCG
The DNA here is from genome assembly GCF_009829155.1 of Mustela erminea. Lineage (NCBI taxonomy): Eukaryota > Metazoa > Chordata > Mammalia > Carnivora > Mustelidae > Mustela > Mustela erminea. The sequence continues at coordinate 28,868,168 of NC_045622.1, forward strand.
AGGGTGAGGACGCTAAATGCCACCTAATATCCATGCTTGTCTCGCCCTAAATGCCAAGAGCACTCCTTTAAGGAAATCTGGATTGATTCTCTGCCAATCTCTCTAAGTTCATCCCCTCTACTTGGAGTGGCACACTCCACCAAAGCCACATGAGCAACACTGACCTCCTTTACTATTTCTCAAACACAGGAATTTTCCCAAACACAAGCTTGCAGAGGAATTTTGTGTTCCCCATCTTCTCTGCCCAGAGTGGTTTCTACCCCCTACCTCCAAATTGTTGTGTCATTCTGGTCCCATGTCACTACCTGAGAGAGGATTTTCCTGGCCACCCAATCCATGGTGGTCCTTCCACCTACAACACTAATCCTCTATTCTCTCTCCTGAGAGTATTCAATTCTCTATGAAATGAACATGTGCATTTTCTTACTTGCTTCACTATTGTTTATCCCCTCCCATGAATACAGGAACTTCATGTCCTCTACCCCTGTATTCCCAGAAGGTGGTAGGAGCTAAATATTTATTAAACCTATGTTGGGAACTAACTTTGATTCAGACACCATTCTGGGCACTGAAAGATGTAGAGTAGAATAAGCTCTCCCCCATTATGGGGGAGGGGGGCAGGCTCTGGAATTGGTTTGGCAAAAGCAATCATGGTCCCTGGCATTCCTGGGTGAAAGCTCTGGGCACCTTCCTGTCTTTACATAACCAGGCTTGCCCCCATCCACAGCAGAGCTAGTTCCCCCTTTTCACCTCTAGGCTGCTTAACCACAAACTCACCTCTGCCCCACTCTGGCTTTCATCAGCTCCCTCCCCCAGGGCACTCCAGAACCAGCTGTCTCCAGAAGTCTAACTCATGGTGTGCTGAGGACCCACCAGGATGTGCAGCCAGTCCTGGGCTCTTCTTGCCTGAGCAGTCCTCCTCACATCTGTTAGCCCAGAGGGGCCCTTAGTCTGCCCTGCCTCTCTGAACTTCATCTAACGGCACCTGTCAATACAGGAAGCAGCCAGGGAACATGGTCATGTTTTCCATAGCCCCTACTCTATCTAGGGCTGATTTCTTACAGTTCTCCAATTTGGGTTTCCAGAATCCCAGCTTGCCTTGTCTACACAAATCCACTTACATTCAGACCAACAGACTCATCCTGCCCAGGGTTTGGTCTTAAGAACATTTGCATAGCAACTGACCTTTAACTTAGTCCGAAGTATATCCTCACTGGCCCCATGGCACTTCAGTTTAGCAAAGTCTTGGGAGCTCATTGATAAATCTCTTAAATGATAGCAGATAACCTAGAAACCAAGTGCTAGGGCTATCTGCAGAGACTAGTGGGCCTACTCATGGCAGCAAATGTTGTAAGCAGCAGCCTCAGACATGCCAGTGACCTGGCCCAACAGGTAAATACCCACTTGCTGTGACTTGGGGTCTCTGTTCCTGGCCTTTAATTCCCTGTCTCTAGAAGCTTTTTGTTTAAAATGTAAATGGTATCATTAATATGCAAACTGGAAGAAGTGAGACATTGATGTCACCACATCAACAGATCATATACGCAAAGAGAAGGGAACCAGAATAGGGTATAGGTAAAAGGAAGGGGAAGCAAGTATTGCAGACAAAGGGTTTTGTTTCAGAATTTTGCCTCAGGTCACACCTTGGAGATATTCTCTCTGGAAGGGAACACCCCAGGCGGGAAAGATCACCAGATGTCATCCAGCTCACTTCACGGGCTGCCTCAGCAGCACCCCGTTCTCTGAGTGGGAGCAGTCACAGCTGTCCCTCCCTCCCCTTTAGGGTTGCTCAACTGATCTCCAAGCTAGTCCTGGACTGTGAACAATCATCTTTTTGCCTTAGATTAGTTGATATAAGGTTGAAATTATTCCAAGGGATTTCTTGAAATGTAACAAGAGAAAAGCAAAATGAGAAATCAGAAAATAAGGCCCTTTTTTTTTTCTCCCAACACAATGTCTCTTTTTCTACAGGTGGGATAACCTCACTTACTAATAGAGTTTCCAAGTGTCCTCAGGATTTGAGATTTCTGTTCATTAAAAATAATAGTAAATCTACAAAAGTCCTATTTTTCTTCAAATTGGGTTTTTATTATAACTCATTTGCACAACAGCAGTATACACTCTAATAAATTATATAAACTGCAATATAAAGTGTAGTCAAATATTCTACAATCATGCATTTTCATTTGACCTGTACACTTTTATCACGTATAGCTAACATATTTACTGAGACCCTTCTGGGGCAGGGATATCTCCCCTGGGTGTCTTGTCCAGGCAGGGGTAGTTTTTTGCCCTCTGCCCAGCTGCTATGGCTACACTCTGATCTCTGCCCCCAACCTGAGAGATGAATTACTCCCTCTGGCCCACAGGCATGTCCATCCCTGAGGCTGAACCATGAGGACCCTTTCTTTGTCCTCCTGCTGGAAGGGCCTGTGGCTCTCAGCCCTGGAAGCCTCCTCTCATCTCAGTCTTTTCTCTGTCACTAAGCAATTGTTGTTAAGGGCTCGGTGAGATGTTTATTTGGGACTAAACTTTCTACTTCTGTAGATAGGACTTTCTGCTATGATGGAGATGTTCAATATGACAACCACTTAACCAGCATGTATGACCTTTGAGTCCTGATATGGGTCTAATGCAACTGAGAAATTAAGTTGTTAATTCTATTTAATGGTAATTATTTTTAAATTTAAAGAGCCAGATGTGACTAGTGGCTACCATGTTAGATAGTGCAGCTCTAGTCCATATGGCCTGTGGACACTACCATCATCCCGGTGTTGCCTGGCTTGTGTCAACTACCTGTCCATCATTCCTTTAAGTTACAAGAGCATTTACAGTAGATCTTACATTTAAACTCCTATTTAGTCTAAAAATTGTCTTATTTTCATCATATTTCCAAAGCAGATATCTATCTTTAACTTCCAATTATACCTTTAACCCATTAAATGACCTGTTTCTTTTCAGTTTAGGGTTGTGAACTCTGCCACTTCTAGGAACTAGGAACTTCTCCCTCATGGGTACCTGAGAAGCTGAGGAGAACTCCTTGACTGGAAAGGAGAAAATAAAATGGTATTACGAAGAAACTTTTTTTTTCTTTTTTTAAGAGAGAGAGAGAGATTGCAAGGAAGGGAAGGCCAGAGGGAAAGGGAGAGAGAGAATCTCAAGCTGACTGCTCACTGAGCAAGGAGTCTGGAGAAGGGCTCGATCCCATGACCCTGAGATCACCACCTGAACTGGAATCAAGGGTCACTGCACCACCCAGGCACCCCTATGATGAAACTTAATATGAAGGAGAAGGAATTTAGATGTGACGACTTAAAAAATGAAAAATCACTGAAAATCTCGTAGCCAAAAAATGGTAAAGGTAGCAGGCATTTGAAGAAAGCGTGAGATATGAAGCCTAAATGAGCTGGATTTACATCTTCTTAACTAGCTATGAACAAGTGACCAGCCATTTCTGAACCTCAATTTCTTTGTCTATTGAATGGGGATAATACTCACCTGTATTAATCAGCGTTCTCCAGAGAAACAAAGCCAATAGCATGGGTCTATCAAAAGACCAAGAGATCTACTTTATTGTTTTTAAGACTTTATTCATTCATTTTTAATCTTCTTTAAATTTTATTTATTTATTTATTTATTTTAGAATTTATTTATTTATTTATTTGACACACAGAGATCACAAGTAGGCAAAGAGGCAGGCAGAGAGAGAGGAAGGGAAGCAGGTTCCCCGCTGAGATGAGAGCCCGATGCGGGGCTCCATCCCAGGACCCTGAGATCATGACCTGAGCCAAAGGCAGAGGCTTTGACCCACTGAGCCACCCAGGTGCCCCCAAGAGATCTACTTTAAAGAATCAGTACATGTGATCCTAAATCTGCAGGGTGGGCTGACAGGTTGGAGACCCAGCGAAGAGCCAATATTGCAGCTCAAGTCCAAAGTCTGGTCTGCAGGCAGAGTTCCTTTTTGCCTTGGAGAGTCAGGCTTTTGTTCCATTCAGGCCTTTGACTGATTGGAGGAGGCCTTTTCACAGCAAGGTGAACAACGTGCTTCACTAAATGTGCATTGATTTAAATGTTGATTTCATCCAAAGACACCCTCAGACACCATCCAGAATAAAGTTTGACCCCGCCAAAATAAACATAAAATTAAAGTAAAACAAAACTAATTAATATACTGCCATGGAGTGAGGGCCATATTCACTCACATATCTGACAGAGTGTATATGAAGGTGTTTTGAACCTGTCACGTGCTGTAAGAATGCAGTCAGGATGAGCACAATGTCCGTGGTCCGGAGGGAATCAACAGGAGTGGAGTGAATCTAGAATCTAGGTGGGTGAGGCAGAGGAAGACAGTGCAGTAATGGCTCCGACGATGGGGATGGGCATGGTGGATGTGGATGGCCATGGACTGTGGGAGCCGTGGATGTGAGTCCCACTTTAAAGAAGGCCCCCGTGAACATGATAAGGCGTCAGACATGGCAAGGAGAGAGAGCACAAGGGACATAGTTTCCTTAAAGCTAAGAAGGGACCACTGACAAGAGGCAGGAACGCTGTGCTATGGTGGGGGGCAGGCAGTAGGAATGTGAACGATGGTTTCAGCTCTCAACATGTTGAATTTAAGGTGGCAGCAAGGTGTTTCAAAGAACCTTCCCACAAACGGTGGAATATTCCAGTTGTTAAGCCGTGGGGAGGGTCTGAGATTTTACTCCATCTGCAAGCTAACAGGGTGGCCTGCTATGACCTTACAAATGCTGGCAGAAAACAAGAGACAGCTGCGTCAGAGACAATGACTTACTCAATTACATCAGCCACAGTATCAAGGCTTATGCTGGTTCCGCAAGCCCCATCCCACAGGGCACCATGAAAGGGGCCAGGTGATGGCTGTGTGAGTGGGGCAGATGTATTCCAGGAGGGGGGGTCTCAGCTTAGAAAACTCAGAGTCTTGGGACACCTGGGTGGCTCAGTCAGTTGAGACCCTTGATCTCAGCTCGGGTCTTGATCTTCTGGTCATGAATTCAAGCCCCATGTTGGGCTCCATGCTGGGTGTGGAGCCTACGGGGTCGGGGGGGAGGAAACTCAGATTCTTTATAGTGAGCTGGAAGCCTGCCTGCTCTTTGTCCTGGGGAAGACATTATCTTACCTGTAATGGACAGTAAACAAGCCTGCCATTGACTCTGAAAGGAGACCCAGTCTCCAACTCCCAAATCTAGCTGCTCAACAAATATCCTTAGAGAGATTGTCTGGAAGAAGGGAGTCAGGGTCCTTGCCCATAAGATGTGTGGGAGTGTGAGACCCAACCTCAGTGTGGATGTTAAGGAAGAGAAACAGCCCCAACAGCAGCAGAGCCTGCCGCCGCTGGAATGATCTCTTTCAACACAGATTCCCCTCAGTGACTCGCCACCACTCAGTGAATAAAAGGAAAAGTCCTTACTTTCGTCTGCAAAGCCCTCCACAATGCAACCCCAGCAAGAAGATTTCTCAGCCCCAGCTTCTTCATTCTCCCCTTCTCCCAGAATATTCAAGCCATCCTAGGCGCTTTCCCTTCCGCAAACACGTCAACCACGGTCCCCATCTCGGGGCCTCTACAGTCATCGTTCTTTACATGGAATTTTCTTGCTTCAGGTTCCGTATGGATTGCTACTTCTCTTTATTCAGGTGTCTGCTAAAAAATTAAAAAAGCAAATTTCAGGAAACCTTTCCTAATCATTGTAAACGTAACCCCCCTCTCCCTCCTCCTCCCCCATCTCTCTTTCTTCCCCTCTCCCCCTCCTTCCCTCTCTCCCTCTCTCTCAGGCACACACACACACACACACACACACACACACACACACCCCTCTTAACCTTCTCACCTTGCCTTTCCCCCCTTCATTTCCTCATATCCCTACTTAACAGTTTATTCATCTGATTCCCTCTGGGTTCCCCACTAACAAATAAGCTTCATGAAGGTAGGAACTTGACTCCTTTCCACTCTGTGTACAATGCCTGGAGCAGCACAGAGCATCACAAAAGTCATTACTGAATGAACACAAGAGCGAACAAATGTGTTTGTGAAGCAGATGGGGAGTGCGGGGGGTTCCACACTGGACGCTCCGGCCCATCCTTTTCCGTTTCTGCCTCCTCTTCTCCTGACAAAGCTTGCGGCTGTGATCTTCCAAGGGTTGACTCAAGTGCCTCCTTGTGGGGCTTGGGTCTGCTAAATATTGCAGAGCCCTCCTGGGCAAAACAGATGCTGGATGTCAGGAGAAGGTTTGTCTCCAGGAACAAAAGCAGGAAATGCGCTCACCACTCTGAGCCTCCAGATGTCGGGGTCCCTGACACGGCAGGAGGGAGAGTTGGCTAGACGTCTTTCCCTTTAATGTAGAAAGTGATGCTCATCTCATCCCATTTGCTCGTTTCCTTCTGGGACTTTCTTCAGGGAAGATAACTGCCCCTTGTTTCCCATTGGCCTCCTCGTTATCCCACAGAAGTACAGGAGGGAGGCAAGAAGCACAAGGAAGGGGGGGATTTTATTTCTTTTTCTCCCTATCCAAAAGAAAGTAGCTTCCTTGGTGAAACTATTTTTTTTTTTTAAACCCAGGGGCTTCATGAGTAATATTTCCAAATATTACATAGTAGGAGCTTATTATATATGTTTTTAAAGAATAATAATGAGATATTGCCAACCTCCGTGAGTCACGGAGGGTGAATGAGAAGGACTACTCCTGCTACTACGCAGGAGGCTCATGGAGAGATAAAGCCCAAAGCCCGTTTTCCACTCTGGGACCACAGTGTAGAGTCACAGGTCCAAACTCTGATGTGGCATCGGGTCATCTCCTTTCTCCCGGCTGCCTCCAAGGACGCTGGATACAGGCCTTTACACAGGGAAACTTAAACAGGGAAAGAGGGAAGCCTGCCCTCGGAGCTCTGAGAATTATAATTACAGATTTTCCAGATCATTCACCACTGACATGGTGATTTCTAAACCCCAGAGAAAAGAGTCTCTTGCAAAGTAAAGAAACCGCAGCAGTGAGGGCCGCAGGGCCCAGGCCAGGGCTTCCGTGGTGGTAGAGTTGCAGCAGGGGTTGTGAGAGCCCAGATGGTCCCCAGTAATGTGCATGGGAGCTGGGCATTCAGGCCTCTCTGTGCAAAAGACTCCCCAACAGCGGACACCTGGCCGGGGCACTCAGGGCTGCAGGGAGAGGCCCATAGGAAAGCCAGGGGACCCTGGCCTGGAAATGAGAGGACCTACTTCTGGATTCAGCTCTGCCACCAACTCATTATGTGTTTTGAGCAAACCATTCTACCTCTTGGCAGCTCGTGTTTGCAAGACTGATGACACATCCCTCAAACTGTTACACACAAAGGCTGGGCTCAGGGCCTAACTCTCCACACGATCCCCACCTCCAGGGCTGCTGGAAAGGACCTGCATTTCCCATTCCCTTAGCCCTCTCCTTGCCCAGCCATGTTCAGTGTGACCTGGTGGAGGACACTCCTACTTCCTTGGCCAGGAGAAGGACAAACCTCCTTCACCTGGCTCTGTCTCTGCATCTCCAGCCTTGATTTTTACCCATGACACATGATTTGACACAGATAGGAGGCAGTGGGTCAGGGGAGGAGCCCAGGAAACAGCCCTTGCTGCTGGGCCTTGAGGCAGAGGTCCAGGGAGCGAGCAAGTCCCTGGAGCAGCAGTCAGGCATGACGAGGAGAAAGCCAGTATTCTCCAGACATTTTTCCAGGTCTGAGCATTTGTTTGCTTGTGGAGTGGAAGCTGTGCTTAGGCTCAGGTCACAGCAGGGGGCAAAGGGTGCCATAGGGACTCTGATATCCACCATTATACTTCATTTCTCCTCTTCTAGATATAAGGCGATGATATAAGGTATCTGCCAGAAAAGGCTTTGACACAAAACTGGTCTACTGTCTGGAGACCTGTGGTAGGCATCATTAGAATCCCTCTGGGGTGACCAGTCATCTTGGCTTGCCAGGGACAGAGGGGTGCCCAGGATACCCCTGAGCACACCACTCTACCCTTCCCCACCCTCAGCAAGCATGCTCTCAGTAATGGGATAGGCAGCCTTGTGATTCCAAACCTGCCTTCTTTCTCAAATCCCTCCACTTTCCACAGAGCCCTCCAGCCCCTATACTTCCCTCCATTCCTGCACTGGCCATATCTCCTCCAGGCCAGGAAAGAAAGAGGTGCAGAAAGTCTACGCCCATCTGAGTCCTGGGCACAAGGAGAAGTATTTCCAAGCAGGACTAGTCTTTCTAGAAGCTGACCTGGGATACAGAATGAAGGCAGAATCCAGAGGTGGGTCAGAAAACAAAAGAAGGCTCAGGGTCATTTTATTAATGAAATTCCACCCACATTTTTGAAAGCTGGGCCCAGTCCCCCAAAACCTTCCCCTCGGGCTCTGTATGTTCCTACTTCCTTGCTATACTTGAGAAGGCAGTAATATCCTGCTGACAGCTTTGACAGAAACACATCTAACTTAGACACAGCAGCAAGTCCTTCTCCCTGGGCCTATGTCCGAAAAGAGATGGACCTTCACCCCCCAGGGGAGTCTCCCTTGTCCCTTCCCTAGGAGGGCTTAGGGCCAGGATCAGGGCTCAGTTGCTTGTGTCAAAAATTTACCTTTGAGAAATCATGGTATTTCTGACTTTCAGAGAATTTTAAGCCTTTATTTTTTCTTTTTTTTTTTCCCCCCTTTAAGATTTTACTTACTTATTTGATAGGGAGAGAACTCAAGCAGGGGAGCAGCAGGCAGAGGGAGAAGCAGGCTCTCCACTGAGCAGAGAGCCTGATTCGGGACTCGATCCCAGAACCTCAGGGTCATGACCTGAGCCGAAGGCAGACACTTAACCGACTGTCACCCAGGTGCCAACTTTAAATCTTTCTAAGTACTGTTGTCCAGACATCTTTTCTTTAAGGAATTTTTCTTTATTTTTCCAGCTTTATTGAGCTCTAACTGACACACCACACCATGCAAGTCAAATCATTACATCATATACCTTAAATCTATGTCATCTCTTGATGTTCACGCAACCCTGGGAGCTCCTGGAGTCTGGGTGATCACTCAAGGTCACATAGCGCAGCTGTGCTGAGGTCCGGACACTGGCTGTTCACTCTTCCCTATGGCCTGTTTTGCTTCACTCATGGACAGCGCTGTCCAACAAGGCCTGCCAGGCTCTGGGGTGCCCCAGGCCGAGGAGGAAAGTGTCACAGCCCCATCCTGACGAGCACCAAGCCACAGGCACCAATGACCTGAGACATAGCCCAGATGTCGCCACCCCCAGGGGCTCCACTTTAGCTGTCTCAGCCTGGCCTGAAGCCAGAGGAAACACCTTTCAGGACAGACTGTACCTGCAGAGCTGTCGGCAAGAACCCAGCGGGTCCCTAAATACCAGCATTCTTTCCAATGGATACCAAAATATAACAGAGGTGTCAGCTCTTTTAAAGCTGCATTTCCTATAGTTTTTCCAAGTTAAAGAATCTTTCAACAATCTTACATCTTCTGGGTGCTTTCCTGCCAAAGGAGAGGGGTGGAGAGACCATACACACACCAGTGTTGAGGATGGCTGGACATAGGAGGTTTCCCATATAGTCCTTCCTCCAAGACATTAGCACTAATGGGACACTGACATTAGGAGCAAATACAAAGGGTGAGGTCCTTCCAACCAGTTCTTGGAAACTTCATGGAATCACTGTGTCGAGACAATTCTTATTCCAAACAGGAGGTGCAGCCTTTGGTGACGAACTGGAGAGTGCTGTCCACGGACTTCCACGCACACATAGTGGGCAGCATCATTGAGGCAGGGTAGGCAGATATGCAGTGGGTTTGGAATAGGGCCTTGTGGGCCACTCCAGGTGCTAGGGCTTGAGTCTCAGTGCAGTGGGAAGCCCTGAGTCCCCAGCCTCCCTCATCTATAAAGCGGGAACCCTCATACTGCCCATATATGGCAACACAGGATTGTCATAGAAACCGCATGAGTGAAAACAAATTGATAGGGAATGTCCTATAAATCCTAGCTCTTCTCATCACTGTGCTCAGGGAGCACAAAAAGAGGTACTCATAGGAACTTACGTGAGCCGTTTTGTCTAATCTTTTTTTAGAAAGCTGAAACGTGTGGTATTAATCCCTATTTTACAGATGAGAAAATAGAGGCCTGGGTCTGAGGGACATTGGGGTGAAGGTAGAGCAAAAGAACAAAAGATGGAGATCACTTTTATTTAATTTTTTTAAGATTTTATGTATTTATTTGACAGACAGAGATCACAAGCAGGCAGAGAGAGAGAGAGGAGGAAGAAGGCTCCCCGCTGAGCAGAGAGCCCGAGGCAAGGCTCCATCCCAGGACCCTGAGATCACCACCTGAATTGAAGGCAGAGGCTTTAGCCCACTGAGCCACCCAGGCGCCCCTGGAGGTCACTTTTAAAACTACAAGTCCATATGGGGGCACCTGGGTGGCTCAGCCGGTTACGCATCTGACTTCGGCCCAGGTCGTGATCCCAGGGATCCTGGGATCCTGGAATCCAGGGATATAGCCCCATGTGGGTCTCATGACTGAGCAGCGAGTCTGCTTCTCCCTCTGCCCCTCCTCTTATTCATGCTCTCTCTCTCTCATAAATAAAATAAAATAATAAATAAAGTCTTTAAAGAAATTAAATAAAGTCTTTAAAGAAATTAAAAATACTTTGGGGCTTCTGGGTGACTCAGTCAGTTACCCATAAGACTCTTGATTTTGGCTCAGGTCTCTATCTCAGGGCTGCAAGATCGAGTCCCGCATTGGGTTCCTCGCTGCAAATGGAGTCTGCTTAAGATTCTGTCTCTCTCTCTGCCCCTCCCTCTCCCGTGCTCTTTCTCATATAAATAAATAAATAGAAAGAAAAGCCCTCACAGACTTCCCACTGCACTGAGACTGAAGCCCTAGCAACTGGAGCGGCCCACAAGGCCCTATTCCAAACCCACTGCATATCTGCCTACCCTGCCTCTTCAGGGCCTCCTCCCATGTTCTGAATCTGACCTTTCTCAGTGTCTTCCTATATCTTGTTCCCTCCTTTCTGAGCACCTGTCACCCCCGCCACACCTGGTGGCACCTCCTTGGGGCAACTGGGTGAACAAGGAAAAAGCATGCACTTTGGGTGGTCAGGCCATGTAGGCATTCATCCTGGAATACACAGAGCAGTGGGACCTGGCTGCCATTCCTGCTTACAATCACCACACAGTTCAGAGTGGCTCCCAAGCTCACAGCAGCTACCTGACACCTAGCACTTGCAAGTCATGACTGTGTATTCATATGTGTTTATTTGTACATATTTAATGCATCCCCTTCTGGACTCAGTGAGAGCAGGAACTGTACCTGACTTATTACTGTCCTTGGTATATACTAGGTACTAAATAAATAAGAATTACGTGAATAATTGGATGGAAGGAAGGAAGGAACGAACGAACGAATGAACAAGATATGCTGCGATGAACTCAGTCACCTGTCTGGATTCTGAAAGCATCCTTGGTTAAGGTGAAAGAATATCTCTGGTGGGACCTACAAAAGGACCTCAACCAGAAGATCTGGACCTACTCATAGTGCTCTGTATATATTCTGAATTTCCAAAATAGTGGCTGCCACCACAACATAAAAGGAGGGCCTTGCTCTGCTTACTCACAATTATTTCCCCAGTGATGACCACATGGTAAGTCCTGATAACATTTTTGTTAAATGAATAAGTGCTTCTGGAAGGTGTGGTTTCAAAGCTGTCACGTTTCTGTGTGTAAGCCAGAATCCTAGTTCATTGATGAAGTGTAAACTGGAAACCCGTGGTGGCTGGAAATTTTCAGGAATCTCCCTGGAAATTCAGGGGATGAGCATCCAAACATTAGGCTATCGAGGGGGTAGATGCCGGTGCCATAGTCTCTTTATTAGTAACTAATACCATGAACACAATAAATACGAACAATCTCCATCCAGATCCAGTCTCCGCCATTTTCCGTCATATGCCCTCTGAGCCTCAGTTTACCCACCTGTAAATGTAGGGGAGTAAGAATGTTTACTGCCTAGGGAAGTTGTGAAATACCACCTGACATGTACCAAGCAGCTATTATCATAATGGCTTAAACAGACGGCATCATTTCCAAACGAAGCTGTTTCAAGCTCTGAGAATATATTGTCAGAAAATTTCCCTGACATCATAGATACCCAGAGGAAGCAAGGAAATTCCTTGAAATGCACCCTCCAATGATAGTATTCCCTCCAAATTCCACTTCTACAGCAATCAGCTATCCAGTTTGAGGTGGATTCTGATTGAAATTATAAAAAAAAAAATTGGCAACAAGAATGTATATTGCAAAACAAAATGTGTTGCTTTTAAAGTGATTTTGGAGCCTCAGTAATTAGTCTAGCAAGTTCCAAAGATACATTCTGTAGTCATCATTCAGTATTTGTTTCATTTGGTAATCTGCCTTTCTAAAAAAATAAGATAAAAATAAAAATAAACTGTGGAAAAAACATCTGTTATGAAGCTGTTTGGGACCAAAGGACCCCCCCAGGTTTTGTTGGTCTCCATATTATAAGGAACCCCTCCTTGGATGCCACATTCTCTCTTCCTGCCAGGCTGCTCCTGGGTCACTTCTCAGCTCTGGTGCCTGCTGAAACAAGACAGATGCTGCTATACAAAATAACTCAAGAACATACCAGAGCCTGTTGCTTCCAGCACTTGGAAAATTTGACATTCAAATATGCAAATATTTTATGGCACGAGGAGAAAAAAAGAGAGAGAAGGAGCTGGAAAGTCACATTTGAAATGAAACATACTAGAGATGTAAGCAAACTGGAATTTACACTTCTCGATTATAATTAAACTGGTGCTATTATCAGAGAAAAGCCCAGAATTTGCCTTGATCCACCACAAGGGTCTCCTGTTACTGCTGAAGCCACCAGATGGGGCACCCAGACTTCAGCACCTCCTGCCCGCGGCATGGCTGTATTTGAAGCCCCAGAGTGCATAACTTTCTCCACCCCAGTGAAAACACTTATTGGCACAAAGGGCCACAGGGAAGTCAGAACACTGTCTTCACCCCATTTTCAATAGTGCGATCTTTATGTTGTTTAGGAAATGGCATGTCTTTAAAAAGGTGGGCTAAAACTCTGTCAAACAATCATCAAAGTGCTCCGAAACTTTGAGTTGGTTTTCCAGGAGCCAAGTCAGTCTTACTGTCTCAATGATGAAGTGAAGAGAAAAACAAACCAGAAGTCCAAAATCAATCTGGGTTGCACCATTAATAGCTGAGCTATTTTGATCAGTCGCTTAACCTCTTGAAGTCTCTATGTCCTCATGCATGTTAGTGAAGTTAGTTCATATGATTTCGAAGTCACCTTCCAGACCTTCGAGTCTATAAAAAACTACCTCGGAAAGACTTGTATCAGATGGACCTGAGTTCGAATAACAGCTTCATTATTTACCTGTTTGGTGGACTCAGGCAAATTGCTTCATAGCATGGGGCCCTGGTTCTCATCCATAAAACAGGTATCATAATAACTTCTATCGCACAAGGTTGCTGCAAAATTTAAACGCAATTATGGAAGTGAAGTCCTTGCCATAAGGTAAAGTCTGGTTTTACTTTCTCTCTCTTAGAATTTCTTCTTTTCTGGGATGGAGACCTCAGAGTACAACTAGATGAGAGGAGCAAGAGTTTGTGGCTGGGATACCTGCAACGTTAACTTCATAAACCCCGAGATAACTTTTAAAGGTCTAAATTCAGATGCAGTCACACATGGGACTAGTCACTTAAATGAAAGACTCCCACTTCACGTGCACTTATATTGGCCATCCTCTAAAGTCAGTTACACTTCTGCTGCCCTACCATCATGATGTGGTACGTATTTAGTGACAGTGGTTATTTTTAATACCAATCTAACAATAACTTGACTGACTTTGCCAAATTTACTACCTGACTTCCCCTCCCATATAAGTCACAAAAAGATGTACAGAAATGAGTTTTATTTTGCTTTAACTTTTTTAACATTAAGATTTATTTATTTATTTTGGAGACAGAAGGAGAAAGATGACATGTGATTGGGCTACGGGACAGAGGGAGAAGGAGAGAAGCAGACTTCCCGCTGAGCGTGGAGTCTGACAGGAGGCTCCATCTCAGGACCCTGAGATCATCACCTGAGATGAAATCGGTAACACTATTCTCCTTTATTTAACATGGAAACTTGGAATTCCATTTGATTTAATTACTTCAGCTAATTCCACTAACATTTGCTTCCTATTTTTTAATACTGAGATATTATTTACTAGGCATTATGCTAGTATTCAAAATAAATGAGAGGAACATTTCTTTGTTTTGGTAAATAAAGCAACTGATTTATCAACAGGTGTGGCTACGTTAAAAGACATTATTGGAGGGGTGCCTTGGTGACTCAGTCTGTTAAGCAACCGAACTCTTGATTTCAGTTCAGGTCATGATCTTAGGGTCATGAAATTGAACCCCACATCGGGCTCCATATCCAGTGTGGATGTGCTTAAGATTCTCTCTCTCCCTCTCTTCTGCCCTTCCACTCCCCCCACATGCACGTGCACTAACTAAAAAAAAAAAAAAAAAAAAAAAAAAAAGACATTACTGGCAAGGATACAATGAAAAAATACTAGTCCTAGAGAAACACATTGTAGTGGTTGTCTACCACTGTTTAACAAATTACTCTGAAACTTAGTGGCTTACAACAATAAAAGTTTCACAAAGTTTGTAGAATCCTGGAGGAATCCAAGAGCAGCTTAGCTCGGTGGTGCTGGCTCAGGGAGTCTCATGAGACTGCAGTCAGGTGTCAGCCTGGGCTGCAGTTATCAGAAGGCCTGCTTGGGGTGGGGGATCCACCTCCATGGTGACTCATTTCCATGGCAAGACAGTCTGTCTGGTTTCTGGCAGGTGCTCATCCTCTAGGGTACCTCTCCATAGGGCTGCTCGGATGTTCTCATGACCTGGCAGCTGTGTTCCCAAGGTGAGAGCAGTCCAAGGGACAACGAGGTACAAGCCAGCGCCTTTTGTGGCCTTGGAAGTCACGCTGTCACCTCGGCAGTTTCCTACTGGTCACATGTGGAGCCAATTCAGTGTGGGAGGGGACCTCGAAGGATGGGAGGCTGACCACCACATGGATTGAACAGAATGAGAATTTTGACTTTAGGCCATGGAGAGGACACCTGGGCAGTAATTCTAACCAAAGAGTAAAAGAGGAAGGAACAAAGCCATCCATTGGAATAAAGATCAAAGAAGAAACTGTTCGATACATATCACCTCTGTTAGGAAGGTAGGCAGTGGCTCTGATCACCAGAAGCTAAGCACCCACCACAAGGAGTGTAGGCAGGAAGGAGACTGTGGAAGGGTTAGAGGCACTGGGTCTTGGGAGGGCTGATGCTGTCCATCTGGGGTCCAGTGAGCAGAGGGAAGAGGCTGTGTGGGGCCGAAGTCATGAGTAGTGCCATCACCTCCAAGGCAACATCCTGTCACAACATCTGGGACACAAAGTGGGTGGGAGGGTGTGCAGATGGCCTTGTACCATCACCCTGGACTCAGCCTGTGGTTTTTTTTTTTTTTTTTTCATCAAAGAAAACAGATCAACTCTTACATTTAGCCCACCCACAGGCTGGACATCGTTTCCCTTCCCTTGTTCCACATTCCTCCTATGAGCCCAGGACAATCCCAAAAAAGAAATATTATAAAGACCCTTCATTAAGAAGTTTTACCTGGACATCAATGTCCATGTGGCCCAAAAATTAGACCCTGAAACTGGGTCTGGCTAGGTTTTTTTCCCCTTTAGTAATTTATGTGGTCAGTATTGTCCTTCAAAATGATGATAACTTATATTTCAAAGTGTTATCATCTAGGGCACATTCCAACACTCCCTGCTCCCTATTTCCCATTAAGCAGATAAATGTGGTTTCCTAAGGCTCTCTTTTCTTGCCTAGGCATATCCTCTAGGCCCAGGTCTGGATAGCTCCTCACAAGTCTACCCAAGCTGTTTGCTAGCCTCTACCCCAGAGTGAACCCCTAAGAGCAGAGATGATTGTGTCTCTACTCCCCTTTGAGATGCTGATAAGTAATAAAGTGGGCCTCTTCTTTCCCTTCCATGTCCGGCCCTGAAGATCCCAAATGTCAAGAAGAGGAAGGAAAGGAAAAACTGCCTACCAGTGCATTACTCTCCTTCAAGGGGCTGACAGAAGAGGGCTGGTGTTGTCCTCCTGGGGTCCTCAGTCCTTTGGGGAAGTGAATCTGATTTCGGAGATTGGTGGGCTGTGCTGACACTGTTTACTCTGGTGAGGCGAAGAATAAAATCAGGATCAAGTGCTCAGAACCACCTGGGTTTTTCCCTCAAGGGACAACATGGTGCAGAATGCTGACCGTGAGACGGAAAGGCAGCTGGGAGCTTGTCACCCCGGAAAAGGATTCTCTCTGACAAGAGAATCATGTAGAGATCTTTGGCCTCAGATCTCCTGGGGGAGAGCTTCTTTACTGGCTTCTATACCCTTCAGGGCCCCAGGTAGGTGCCAGGATCTCCGCCAGAATGTGGCAAGTCTGGCCAAATGAAACACACTATGCAAATCATAAGATCTGCCAAAGGGGGAATTGAGATGCAAATATGGAGAACAGAGATCACATTTCCCTAAACTCATGTTTCAGCAGAAAGATGTTCACCTTCCACTCTGTCCGTCCATCTGTCTGTCCATCCATCTTGGAGCTCCTTAGTTGCCTGGAGAAGTCACCAAACCCTTGCCAACTCCTCTGCCTGCGCTCCACTGCCCCAGTTACGGCAGGCTCGGACTTAGCTATTTGGCCTCTAGGTCCTTCCGTTTCTAGGTAACCCCGATACCTAAAAGATTCAGTCATCTCACTTCCTGAGAGCTGTAAAACGTTACTATGCTTCACTCTAGTGGTTTTGCATGGATTATATTATACATGGGTTCAAATCTTACCTTGGTTTAGAGCCATCTTGTTTCCAAAATGCAATATTTGTTTCTCCTGGCACAATGTCCAAAAGAGGAGAATCTGCATATATTCCCCTTCAAGAAGAAAAGTGCCTAATCTGAATCCCAAATCCGAGTCTCTAATCCCTTACCTAATGGCCTGGTAAAGGCATCCCTACCCTGACAAAGGGCTTGAATACACTCACACACACACACACACACACACACACACAATGCTCACACACACATTCTAAGAAAATTTTATTTCCGAAAATGTATTTAAAGAATATTTTTAAATGCAGGCACCCCAAAAGTAAAGTGGACAAGAAAGCTGAACAGGCAATTTACACAAAAGAATATCCAAATGGGGGGCACTTGGGTGGCTTAGTTGGTTAAGCGTCTGCCTTCAGCTCCGGTCATGATTCTAGGGTCCTGGGATGGAGCCCCACATCGGGCTCCCTGCTCAGTGGGGAGTCTGCTTTCCTTCTCCCTCTGCTGCTGCCCCTGCTTGTGCTCTCTCTCTCTCTCAATCTGCCAAATAAACACATAAATAAATAAAATCTTTAAAAAAGAATATCCAAATCACCGTTATATAATGAAAATATCTCAGCTTAAGTAGTGATCAAAGAAATGCAAATGAAACGCACAAAGAGATACCACTACACACCCATCAGGATAGTTAAAATTAGGGGCGCCTGGGTAGCTCAGTGGGTTGAAGCCTCTGCCTTCAGCTCAGGTCATGATCCCAGAGATCATGGGATCAAGCCCCATATCAGGCTCTCTGCTCAGTGGGGAGTATGCTTTCCCCTCTCTCTCTGCCTGCCTCTCTGACTACTTGTGATCTCTCTCTCTCTGTCAAATAAATAAATAAAATCTTAAAAAAAAAAGGATAGTTAAAATTAAAAAGAGTGATAATATAAAATTTTCACTGGAATATAGAGCAACAGGAATTCTCATATGCTTCTGGCAGCTGCTCAAAGTGGTACAGCCCCTATGGAAAACTGTCCGGCGGTACCCACTAAAATTGAACACATGCATCCCCTATGACTTAGCAGCCTTACTGTTAGATACATACCTGACAGAAGTGTGTACACATGTCCTCCAACAGACATGTATTGGAATGTCATAGCCGCAGCATAATCTTTAATGAAGACTGGAAACAAGCCAAAGGTCCATCACCAACGAAATGAATAAATTATGTTATATTCATATAATGGAATATTATTTACTGATGAAAATTAACAAACTGTAACTACACAAAACCATATAGATGAATCCCAGGAACAACCATTAATCAAAGAAAGTAAGCATTAAAAAAAACATGCTGCATGATACCACATATATAAAATTTGTAAGTGGGCAAACTACCACCAGTCTTAGGTTGTTTTCATAAGAGAAATGTTCATGATTACCTTTAGGGCAATGGGAGAGATGGTGATTGGGAGAAGTTACCAGGGTACTGGCAGTGTTCTGTTTTCTTGACTTTGGTAGTCAATATTTGGTTTCAGATTTTTGGTTTTTGATAATTCATTGGGCTGTACATTTTTCTTTTTTTTGAGATTTTATTTATTTATTTGACAGAGAGAGATCACAAGTAGGCAGAGAGGCAGGCAGAAAGAGAGAGGGAAGCAGGCTCCCTGCAGAGCAGAGAGACTGTTGCAGGGCTCCATCCCAAGACCCTGAGATCATGACCTGAGCCGAAAGCAGAGGCTTAACCCACTGAGCCACCCAGGCGCCCCGGGGCTGTACATTTTTCTGTATGCTGTTCTGATCATGTATATGTTCAGCAATAAAAAAAAATAGACAAAAAAAGATCACCCCTTCCATCCCTACATGCTCCCCATAAGATGTGGGTTAAGGACACAGATGGGCCCAGGCCCACATAGGATTAAGTCATAGCTCCTATCTTACCACTTACATGACTGTGGCAAGTTACTTAACTTCTATAAGCCTCAGTTTCCTTTCCTATTTGGTGGGATGATAATGATTAATAAATAGGGTTAATGAAAGAGTTAAATGTTCAAGAACATATTAAGAGCCCAGGATAGGGCTAGAACATGGTAGGTGTTCAGCTGGGGGTAGGTGAGACTGGCAGCTGTTAGTGCTTCTTGCTCTGCCATGAGTTCGCCTTGATCTATTCAGCCAAAACTGTGAGAGAGGAAAGTACTCTGAATATGAAATTAAGTTGAGAACCATTTGTCTTCTTTAAGATTCAGTTACCGTATCTTTAAAATGGGATGAGTAATACCTGCCCCAGATAGCTCATAAAGATTAAGTGAACTAACATGTGAACATTTCTGGCACACACTGAAACCCCGAAGTTCATTTTTTTAGCAGGTTTTTTTTTAAGATTTTATTTATTTATTTGACAGAGAAAGAGAGGTCACAAGTAGGAAGAGAGGCAGGCAGAGAGAGGGGGAAGCAGTCTCCCTGCCGAGCAGAAAGCCCAATGCAGGGCTCAATCCCAGGACCCTGAGATCGTGACCTTAGCTGAAGGCAGAGGCTTAACCCACTGAGCCACCCAGGGGCTCTGAATTTTTTGGATTTTGTTTTTAACTTGGGATCATCCTTTAGTGAGGTACTATAGGAAGGACTGCGTAGAAAAGACTGGCTAGGAAGACTGTGGTGCTGCTCTGGTTTTCAATTGCTATATAACATTCATAGTACCCCAACTCAGCAGCTGAAAACAATTTTCTTTTATAAATTTCTTTTATAACTCCATGGGTCAGAGAAGGGAGGGAAGGCAGGGGTCAGCTGGGTAATTTTCACTTGAGGTCTCTCATGCTGTTGCATTCAGATGTCAGCTGAAGCTGCAGTCATTTGATGGCTCAACTTGGCTGGACATCCAAGAGGTTACTTTCTTTCTGGCGGTCAATGCTTGCTTTTGGCAGAGAGCTCAGTTGGAGCTACAGACTCTGACTGAGCACCTCCACATGACCTCTCCATCTGGTTTGGGCTTTCTCAAAATATGGTGGCCCCAAGACTCCAAAAGGGAATGGGCTGATGGACAAAGCAAAAGCCACATTGCTTTTGATGACCCAGGCTTGGAAGTCATCTAGTGTCACGTCCCCCAGAATCAGTTGGTCAAAGCTATCACACACCCGCCCATATTCAAGGGATAAGGACATAGAATTTGCAGCCATCTTCCAAAGACATTTGTTTATTTATTTATTTTATTTATTTGACACACACAGAGAGAGAGAGAGAGAGAGAGCCCAGGTAAGCAGAACAGCAGGCAGAGGGAAAGGGAGAAGCAGGCTGTCTGCTGAGCAAGGAGCCTGATGTGGGACTCGATCCCAGGACCCTGGGATCATGACGTGAGCTGAAGGCAGTCTCCTAACCCACTGAACCACCCAGGCACCTCATGCAGCCATGTTTTAAAACTGTCATAGGTACACTAAGACTGCATGTGAATTCTAGAAACCTTCCCTCTCACATTATAGGCAACATTGCATGAAGGTTAAGAGTGCTACCTGGCTTCAAATTCTAATTCTACCACTTGCCGCATATCCTTTCAAAGTTTCCTGATGATCCTGTCTCTTAGATTCTTTATTTGAAACTGGAGAGTAAAAAAAAAAAAGAAAAGAAAAGAAAAGAAACTAGAGGTAAATAATAGTACCATCTTCCTTGGTCCTTCATAGTGGTCCATGGTAAACAAGCTCAATGAATTTTAACTTTTAATATTATTTCTACCCACAACTGTATCCAATTCCATAACCCTGGACTCTAGTTGTATCACTCCCAACAAACTTGGACCTCTGCATTTTTCCTATCAGATATCACCTTATTCCTGGGATGCTTGCTATTTGATTGTTTCTGGGGAAGATGGAACACCTATGTTACAGTAGGATAAGCACTTGAGTTGGAGTCAGCTGGTCTTCAACCCAAATCCTATTGCTGCCTTTTTTTTTTTTTAATGGATATGGGATAAGTTGCACATTCTCTAAGATGCAGTTTCCTTTAAAAAAAAAAGAAAAGGAGAAAAATAATACCTCCTTGACGAAAGGGCTGAAAAAATTAAATAAGGAATTTATAAAAGCACTCAGTACAGAGTCCAGCTCTGGGTACTTGGTATTTTGGGGTTTGGAGTTTTTTTGTTGTTGTTTTTTAGTTTTCAGGAGAAATAAAACATCAGTCTCAGAGAAGGTAGTCAAAGAAGCATTTCTCAGTGGCTGAAAAAAACACCTGAATTAAATCATCCCCTTCAGCCAAGAAGTATAAACTCCTGGTCAAGAACAGCATGGTGATTAGACTCCCAAGCATCACGTTCCCTCTTTCCTTGTCCCCTCCTTGGTACCTCCCTGCAAAGTTCCTTGCTTTCCCTGAGCCCTGGACGGCACAACTTGCCAGCCATTCTCTACAAACACACAGGCTAGATGGGCAGGTTCATGTGGCTCTCAATGTCTCTGATTCTTTCTAATGCCTTATTTTCCCACTGTGGTTGCTTTGACACAGTAACTTCGATGCTGGGATTTTCTTGGGCTCTGCCCTCAATCCACCTCATGGACAAGTCACTCTGGTACTTACAGGAATTTTCCAAAGAACAAAACATCAAGAAAGGACTTGGGATCCTTGCTGGGAGCAGGCCATGTCCTTCTTCATCTGCTCATTTCCTTCTCTGTGTCTGCTTTGTATCAAAGAGCTCTTATTCTCTGCCTCTTCTTCTCTCTGCCATATTCATTCATTCAGTCATATTCATTCATTCAATAGATATTTATTAAACACCTATTGTGCATAAAACAAACAAAAACCTCTCCTCTCCAGGCCTTCATTTTCTTAGTGAGTGTGTCTTCACTGCCTCCCCAAGGGTCTCCTCCAACGGCTGCCACAGAGGAAGGGACGACCCACCCAAATGGCCCAGATGGGGTACTGCAGAAAACAAAGGTTTACTCTGGTGATGGCCCCTAAGAGCTTGTGATTACTGCCATGCCTGGACCACAAGGATAGCTTGGCCGAAGGTAAAATGGGATTAAGGGGGTCAGTGCAGGAATTCAGAAGCACAGATACCTCCTGAATTTGTAGAAAAGTATCAGTGTCAGAACTGGATGAGGCGCAATGGTCGGGGGAGCTGCACCGGTCGGGTCCATGCAGAAAAGAGGGTCAAGAGACTATGGGGTCCAGACACAGTTACTTCTTCTCTCAGGGACCCATGTGTAATGTCAGTGGCCTAAAGATGGAGGTTGAAAACCACTCTCCCACTGCGGTGTGACAAACTGTAAACTAAGGGATAGTTCTGCTTTTGAAAGCAGAAAATGCCATCAGACTCAGAGTCCCTGTTCCAGGGCCTCGCCTGTTCTCATCTCCGATGAGAATCAGATACTGGGCATAAAAAGGGCTCTTGGCTTCAAGAAAAGTAGAGCTGCTTCAACTTCCCTGGATTCCAACCAACAGTGAGTTTACCATTTGTCCAACCATAAGATGTGAAGCACTTCAGAAAGATAAAGCGGAGCCTACCTAACCCCAAAGCAAACTTGAATGTTAACTTTTTTTTTAAAAGATCTTATTTATTTTTTTGAGAGAGAGACAGAGAGAGCATGAGCAGCAGGGAGGAGCAGAGGGACAGGAAGAAGCAGACTCCCACTGAGCAGAGAGCCTGAGGCAGGGCTTGATCCCAGGACCCTGAGATCATGACCTGAGCCAAGGTCAGATGTTCAACCAACTGAGCCACCCAGTTGTCCTGAGTGTTAACTTTTTAAATAATGATTATATATACTATATACACAAAAAATAAAAATTGTAGAAATGGGTCAAACCTAAACAGATGAGAACAGGTATTTTACAATTTTGAAAAACTGCCCAAGAGTTCATCAATAGTGCTCAGTTCTCTTGAGTCACCTCATGACCTTTAGCTCAATCCGTCCTCACAAATTACGAATCAGCATCAAATCAACATCTCTCACAAATCAGCAGGAAGATTCTATCATCAGAAGGTTACACAGATCTCAGATCTGTTGTCTCTGTCCTCTAAAAAGAATAGACTTAGAAAATCCTTTTGGGTATAAGGGAGGGAAAGTTTCCTTCATGAGGGAACAGTTAGGAACAAATTAGCCAAATTACATCAGGGTGGCATATATATTTACATTGATCTATGCATGATATAAATGCTTAATGTTTTGTGTTACTTTTTAAAACTTTGTTCTTTGTGCCCTATAGATGGTTGCCCATATTGTGACATCTGTCTTTAGACTACCGATTTCTCCAAGACAACTCTTTGTCTCAAGTAATAATTGTTATTTTAAAATATGAACAGGTATATGATTCTGCATGTTTTTCAACAACATGGAGAATATGATTCTGGGTGTGCTCTCAGGAAAAAAGCAAATCTGTCCCCCAACCCACCATTTGTCTTCTATCCCATCTTTTGCCCCTCAAGTTAAGAGGCACTTGAGAGGAGGTTAACACAATTTGGAAACCTCTTGAGCAGAGAGATTAGCAGGAGTGGGGCCATTGTGCCTGGAGAGTGAGAGCCTGAGTATTCTTAAATTGCGATGGAAGAAAGGGAGAGAATGTGCCAATGGTAAATGTTCCCAATCATTAAGAACAGAAGGTTCATAACTGGAAAAAGCAGACTAGAGAAAATATTTGTCAGGGACACATGATTTAGTGTTAGAAGAAGTAGGATCCTGAAACAGAGGTAGACAGAGAATGAGGAAGCCATTAAAGCCAAGTTATAATTGTTATAGAGAATAGTGGGGAGCCATCAGAAGGTTTCAAAAATTCATGCAAACTTTCCCCCAAAGTGGGTGTGTTTTTAGATTTTTAGTTCTATGGCTCATTGAACATATAGGCTTCACTATCAGACTGGACTATTTCAAAAATATAACAGAATCTAAAACCAGATGTAACGTTCTCCCCAACCTTACCAAACTGACTCATGGTTCAGTCCCCAGAGCAAGAGCCTGAGATGTGTGCTACAGTCGGCCCGTGCTCTAAGTCTCACGCCTTCCATGGAGAGCTCACACCCATGCCTGCACTTTTTGATCACGCTGTTCCATGGGTATTTTTAGCTTGGCTTCTTGGCAGTTTCTCAAAAGCTTTGCAAGATACTTATGGGCACATATTGAGAACTATACTGTACCAAACTGGGGAAACCTGCCCACTGCATTCTTACTCTACATCCTCCATCTATGAGGGTCCCTATCTTGCTCTCTGTCCCAGTTTTTCTTTCTGACATGCTTGGGTGCCAGAAGCCCAGGCTGGATCCAGTGTATAAATCAACTTTAACTTTGGCATGAAATAAAAGAGAAAGCTTTTAAAGATATTACTTTTTTGTCATTAGGCAAAGAGTCAGTTCTCCAATAGACTAACCTTTATTTGACTTTAGGGGGCTAAGTATATGGCTTATGAGCACAGACGTTCTGTTACATTAACTTCAACAAGAGAAGGCTAGACCAGAAGAGGGGAGACAAGGCTAGAGGAAGGACAAATTTGCCTATTTAACACCTATGAAAAAGTATGTAAGACTAGATCCCCTTTTTCTATTCACCGCAGAAGTTTAAGAAATATGGCAGCAAGACGAATGAAAATCAGAGTTTGTTGATGTTAGTTAGATAGCATGTCCTGTCTTAAAAGATTTAGAAACACTTTCCCTTATAAGATGTTTAGGAAGAGGATGGCTTGAAAGGAATTGTACCTAAACGTGAAGGCAGAATGAGCGAATGCTGAGTGAGAGTAGTAGGAAGAACATTGAGGAAAGAGTGACTTGAAGGTCAAGTCCTTTAACATCTCTGGACTGTAGATTCCTCTTCTACTGAAAAAGTTTAGGTGAAAATCTTGGCCTCTAACATTTTATAATTCTGGAGGTCTCATCCAACTTGAGAAGATTTTGATTCTAAATGGTGATTCCTGGAGTTTGTAAGGTTACATCACTGGTAAATGGCAAGTCAATGTTCTCAATTATCTGTAGTAGTGTCTTGGACTCCTCTGATGCCACAAAAAAAAAAAAAAAAAAAAAAAAGATCATGGCCAGGCAGAATGCAGGCTCACAGAAAACCCCCATTAACAATGCAAATGAGACAGATAATCTTTGAATTACTGAAGACTTTCACTTGGAGGGGGTTAGTGGAAAGAATGGGGGCTAGGGGAGATATAAAAAATAAGGCAGGAGAACCAAGACTTTCTTCCAAAAAAACACCGTTTGGGGACTTGGAGCGGGTGGGAGAGAAAGAGGAGAGAAAATCTTGTCAGAGGAAAGCTTGTGCATATTTATTCTTGCTCCTAGACAAATCACAAGCTGAGCTGGGAGACACTGACCTTATCATCATACTAATGTCCAGATCTTCCACATCCCTTTTAGACAGGAGGCCAGTGACAGGAAGGGCAGAATCACAGGGAGGGCAGACTCACTTCTCTCTGCCAGTGATAAATGGTCCTACTGCAAAGGAGTAGCATTCACTAGGGCTGAAAACATGGCAGGATCTTAAAGCAATTGTTCTTCATTCAAACATCAGTGCCGCTTTCCTGTTCTGTATTTCCCTCCATCACCGGGAAAACCCATTGCTATGTCCTTTGATCAAATGTATCAGCATTGGCTTAAGCAGTACAGCCTAGTCAAAAAGCACTATGATTGGGTACTAGATGCATATCTGCCCCTACTTTGAGAACTCACCACTCTTTCCCACCTGTGAAATGATAGACATCAAATTGGCAAGTTGCCCTCCCTGTGGCCTTATCTCCCCTCCTCTGGTCTAGACTTCTGTTTTTGAAATTAAAGAATGAGAACTTCCTAGCTCATGAGTCATATGCTTAGCCCACTGAAGTCAAATAAAAGTTATAATCAGGGGTGGGCGCCTGGGTGGCTCAGGGAGTTAAGCCTCTGCCTTCAGCTCAGGTCGTGATCTCAGGGTTCTGGGATTGAGTCCCGCATCGGGCTCTCTGCTCAGCAGGGGGCCTGCTTCCCTTCCTCTCTCTCTCTGCCTGCCTCTCTGCCTGCTTGTGATCTCTGTCTGTCAAATAAATAAATAAATAATCTTTTAAAAAAAAAAAAGTTAAAATCGGCCTCCTCTCGTAGGGTGGTAAGATGATCAAATAAGTAAATGTTCCTGAGAAGCTCTGTGTTAAGGCAGGCTGTTGCCCCTGGCTTCTCTGCTCAGTGCATCCCTGTCATCCTAGACTTAGTTGCCACACAGAAGATTTCTCTGTCTCCCGCCACCTGGCACAGACATCTTGCTTCTCTCTGTTTCAGAGGTTGCTGTCTAATTCTCTTCCTTGCATAAAAAATCTCTTCTCTCTGGCTGATGTGTCTTAATTTCCCTCTCCCTTGACTGTTATTTCAGCAGCTCTGCTATTTAGCTCCATGGTGTCATATCAGACAGTTGGTAGATTGGTGGGGTATATCAGACAGTTGGTGGGTTGGTGACATAGCATCAAAATCCAGGACTGGCTTCTTGGTGGTGAGGAAGCCCTCTTCATAGCTCATTGCCATTTCATTGCTTTGCAGGGAGTTGTTCCCTTTGGTGAGAGAAGAGAAAACACCCTTTAATCCCACTTCTTCACCCACCTATTGAATATACCACGTGTTCCCCTAAGAGGTCATCCTGTAGGCCTTTAGGGCCAACAATGTCACAGCTGTGACTGCTGTTCCTATCCTAGCGGAAGGAGACAGAGCTGCAATAGGAGCTTGGGTATGCCAGTCCCTATTCTAGAACCGCAAGAGCCTGACTGCCTCTTGCTGTTAGAATATCTGCAGAGTGTTTCCCTATTTGTACGTTTTCTTCTCAGCACGTTTGAACTTGGTAACACTGGAGGTAAAGCTGGTAGGCTGCCTGGCGTGCGTGACGATGCCTGCTGGCAGTCAGGAGACGAGAGTTCCATGCCAGGCTCAGCCTCTTACTTGCTGGGTCATCGTGAATAGTTAATTCCCTTTTCTCTACAGCCTCAGTCTCTGGATTTACAACAGAGTTCATGGAACTGCCAGGACACTGCTGCCTTAGTCCTTTCACCAAGAAGAACCACGATGCAGTAGAAAGAAAATGAGCCTTGAATCAGGTGGTGTTCTAATCTGATCCCTGTTCCTACTAACGGTGTGACCATGGGTGAGATATAAAATGAGAATCAAATGATGAAATATGTAAATCTTCCATTCCTACCCACGTCTTTAAGGATTTTAAAGACAAAATAATATAATGTATGCAATGCAGGTCTGTGAGGAAACTGGCCTGGGACTTTAAGACCCTTTATGTTCCAACAGTTCATGATTCTGATTCTTTAATAGACTTATAAATCCTGAAGCTAGAGTTATAATCATCAGCAAAATCAATTATTTATTATTTATTAAAAACTTACTGTGTATTACTCTACTCTTTTCCTTGAAAGGCTTAAAATATAGGTGGGCTGTATTTTCTTTAATCACTAACATATAAGAGAGCATATGCTGAATGACAAATGATGCAATTGTACAAACAAAATATCCTCCTGGTTTCCGAGGAGGAAGTGATTATCCAGGGACACCATGGTAACATGCTCTTCCCACCCCATCCCTCACATGACTCAGGGCTCCACTTGACCTTAACCAATCTCCATTTCAGTCAGAAGTCAAGCAAAATGAGTTATGGGCAGGATTTTAAAAATTCCAAGGTTTTAGTTTCCAAAGGTACAGCATGTGGTCCTTAGGTCTTCCATGAAAATGTTCCTCTTGCTAGCCTAGGGTGCTAGCCTTGCTAGCTGTTCTGGGCTGTCAACAGGAATTCCATATGATGGCTCTGTGAGAGAAAAGGGCAGTGCTCTCAGCAATGGGAACAATGACAGAAGAGAGAGGCGTGGTTTTGATCTAACCAATCATCAGGCTAGAACTGAGTCCTAGCATTTCCCTGGGCTTGTAAAGGAAAGCTGGTGTCAAGAACTTTCCTCCCCACTTCAGAGATATAAACTACAGCACAAAGTCAGAGAGTGCTGATTAGCCAGGCTTCAAATACATTCAAAGTAGAAACTTGTAGAAAGCACTGCTAGCCCAGGACTGTGAAGGCAAAGCATTCTGGGCAGACTCAAAGATGAAACCAAGCTCCTCTTGTGGACCACCCCTGCAGCCCTTCCCACACAGAGTGGGCTTACAGTGAGTGTGAAGCAGGTCCTATGAGCATGGGGACGTCTTGCAGGAGGAGAGGAAGAGGACAGAGCTCTCCTCAGGGAGCCAGTTATTCTTTTGCTGTTTGGTTTATGGTTTTGGAATAAATTGCTTGGTATAATAATAGAAATGAAGGCGCTGGAGTGAAACATCGTGACAGGAAGAGTTCCCACTGGCATCTCAATCAATTGTGGGTTTTGGCCCCCATGTCCTCTTGCTCATAAGCGAAGAGAATACTGACCCAACAAAGGGGGATGAGGTTCTCTTTTCCCCTCTGGTCCAATCTACCCACCAGGAAAGGAGAGTTTCTCTCACCACCATCTTTAATGACCCCAGTCTGACCTCCTAGGAGGAGGTCTTAGTGTGTTTGAACCTTATTTGTTTTCGTTTGGTTTCCCAAATGTTTTAGAGGGAGAGGATTGTTCCAGAGCTGGAAGAGACTTTAGAAGTCTTGTCCAATTCTCTCACCATACACAAGGTAAGGCTTAATGATTTGCCAAGAACCTATAGTTAGCTCACAGCAAACCCAAGGTCTGTGCCTGTGTCTTTTTACTTTGCTTGTTGGAAGGTTCTTTTTGCCATAACATCCTATCCCTGGTGAGAAGACTGCTTACTAGGAGCCCAGCCATTTCCTGGATGGAGAGATATCCAGTGAATTCAAGGCAACTGTAGGCTTGCCCAGTAGTCTTCTACTTTGCATTTTCCCAGGTGAGAACAGGAGTAGCCTTCCCTCATGCCCTTCCCCTCAGCTTTATTTGCCCAGTTCAATTCACCCCCATCCATCCTCCAGTGCTCCAGACAGGCATGACTTTCTCGAATGCTTTCTACTGCCCTGGTTTGTTTGACTGTCCCTCCATTTTGTTTTTAAAACTCCTTTTGCAGAGGTTCGTTATGAGCCAATATATAGGTCCATTATGCTGTAGTGAAGGCATTGGTATACCTGGTTGCTTCCTCATTTAACCAAACACTCCTCTGAGGGCAGAGACCCTCTTTTAGGTGACAGTGCACCCTCAGCATCTGGCATAGTGCCTGACACGTAACAGGTACGCAATAGAAGTTTGCTGGTTATGTACAGAATTGCTTACATCACCAGCAGGTTTCTGGTCTGCTGAAAGATGTATGCTCTATCTCTGGGTCCTGGTGAGCCTCACTATGCTCTGGTCCAGCTTGGGGAGAAGAAAGTATGCCTAATGGGGACAGAGCGGCTATACAGAGTACTGAAGGGAGCAACACCTGGAGTGGAGGAGGCACCCGTGGAGGTGGAGGGAGGGGAGGAAGCACTCTTGAGATCAGCTGTGGGAGTTGTGATGATGACAAGTCCAAATACACAGAAATGACAGCAGTCACTGGGAAAATCATGAGCCACCTTGGATGTAGGAGAAATGAAGGAGACTGAGCAGAAGACCCAAGTAACAGAACCAGGAGGTTTAAAGAAATTTGTGACTTTGTTCAGAACTCTGATTTGTGCAAAGTCTGGGACCCCTCTTCAGGTTTAATGCCTAAAGTGTCATGGCCTCCCTGTATGTTTCTCCCAGATGTTTTCAGGCTAGGACAGAACTCAGAATGTGCATGACCCTTGGTGAGAGGCACAGGATGCCTGAAAAGTATCTGAGGTAACAAATGATTGGCAGGGTTGCCATTCAACTGCCAGAGTGGTGCAGCCCTATCATCAGCAAAGCTCCCTGCTTAGACAGGCTCAGTCAGCAACAGAGAGGGCCAGGAGTTCAATGACCTGAGTTTTAATCTTGCTCTTCTGCCAGTGTGCAAGATCTTTGGCAAACCATTTCATCTCACAAGACATCAGTTTCCCAGTCTGGAATCCCAAATGTATTTTCTAAGTCTATTCTCCTATGGTTACCTGTCCCTCAAGCTCCCTCACCCCATGTGATCCCATGCCCCCAATCTGCTCTCCCACGCCCCCACACCTAGGGGGGATCAATGTTGCATCTTAAATGCCTCACAGTGACAGGACTCAGCAAAGATCTGGTTGCGGCAGAAATTCAAAGTAAGCGGATTCGAAGAGGACCAGGATTCAAATTCACAAAGAGGATGTATAGCAGAAATCTTCCCAGCAAGGACATGTTCTGAATGATCACCTGGTGACTGACAGATGAAGGGAGGAACAGAACACAAGTCAGCAGGCTGGGCCCAGCTTAGGTCTTCCCTTCCCCCTTTCTTTCTGCTCCTGTATGCTGCAGGTGGGGGTAGGCATTGTGATTAAAACCCCCTGTTAAAACACTCTCCACCTCCTTGACAAAGTGACAGAAGCAGCTGGTTTCCCCTCCTCCAAGAAGTTATGTTCTCCCTAGAAGAGGCCAACCTGGCTCCCTAACATTCTTTTCTCCTTTCTCACTTTATTCTCCTTATACTAGCAGCTCAATCTATATGCTGATTGTTGTTGTCCGTGCATTAAGTGGCAAGAGGCTGCAGCCCACGAATGTTAAGT
Source organism: Mustela erminea (assembly GCF_009829155.1). Lineage (NCBI taxonomy): Eukaryota > Metazoa > Chordata > Mammalia > Carnivora > Mustelidae > Mustela > Mustela erminea. The sequence continues at coordinate 28,898,600 of NC_045622.1, forward strand.
GGGGAGGAAGCTTCCTGGTAGAGAGTGGTTTACTGCTCTGCAGCTGGTGGAAGCTGAAGCATTTGTGAGGAGAAGGACTTGGGGGAGAAGAACTGGACTGCATGTTGTGGAGAAGGGTGCTTCATAGGCCACCACGGAGCATTGTGCTTCGAGGTAGGTGTAAGAATTAGGACTTTCTTTCTTTCTTTCTTTCTTTCTTTCTTTCAGTAGGCTCTACGCCCAGCATGGAGCCCAACACAGGGCTTAAACTCATGATCTGAGATCAAGACTTGAGCCAATATCAAGAGTCAGATGCTTAACCAACTGAGCCACCGAGGTATCACTGGGGTTTTATTTCTAATGGTCTCCACGGGTAATGTGTTGGTTAAATGGCTACCCAATCTGATGGTTAAGTCATCTCCATTGTGGAGTTCTCATGGCTAACAAAATGCTCTGGATATAGTCTGCATCCAGAATTCAGACAGGCTCAGAGCCCAGACCTACCAAGGGACATTTGTGAAAAAAAATGACCTTTGCTCTTCCTAATTTCATACTAAACACTGAGGAATGGAAGGAAAGCTCTGTGTAAATCATTTGCACCTGCCAAGCAGACTGAATCATGGCAGGAGTCCCTAAAATGGTCAGTCAGAGGTGGCATCAGAGCAGGAGGGAACCAAAAAACAAAAGAAACAAACACACAAACAAACACAGAATAGAAAGAACATCTCAGAGTGAGCAGAATCCTAACTCCCTTGGTTGGGCCACCTTCAGCCGTGGATCCTCACAAGAGCTCTGGGGCACTTGAGGAGCTGTCTGGGAGCACACCCTCATCTCTGGCTCATGTGTCCTTGAGGTTAAATATATGACTTTCCCAATTTTGTCTATTTGGATCTCCTGTCAATCATCCCATCTCTACATTCTCTGCAAAATCTAATCCTCATTCTTCTTACTGGTCAAATTTTCTCCTCATTTGAGATAAAGAGAAATCAAAAAGAGTTAGATCTTCTTTCAAGGCATATGTTTGATGCTGCCGCAGGCAGAGATGGAACAGCTGATGAACCCATCCAAAACCTAGCCACTGCCCCATGATATGGTCTGCTCAATCTCCCTCAGAACGACAGCATGAAAACAGTTAGACTAAGGTATCTTCATTGTTCTATACTCAGCTCTTCTGAAAGCGCGCTGCCTAATTTCTAATTCTGAAGACTCTGAATACAAACAGAAGCAGCACCAACTAAGTCTCTTCAAAAGCTAACTAGGCACTTTCAAGATAGGTATGCTTTGGTGCCTTCCCAGAAGGTGGTAGCCAAAAATAAAACAGTCTCTTTTATTAAATATTTGTTGTAATTTTTGGTGATTTGTATCTTCATGTCATCCATCTTACTGTTTCACTGTGAGAGTGATGTGTAGCTTTTCTTCTCTTTGGAATAGGGAAGAGAGAAACTAAGAAGTAAGCACTTCTTTTTCTAAGGTGCATGCTTTGTGTTGTCTCTGCCTGTGGTTGCTGCCCCCAGAGGTCCAGTCTCCACTCTGTCGGAGGCTTCATGTGAGCCATCTCAGTCCCCACAGTACCCTGTGGGTAGGAACTTTTCTCCTCTTTGTGGAGATGAGGAAACTGTCATTCAGTGAAGTTGAATTATTTGTGCAGATCTCGTGAGTGCATATTAGGATCCAAGTCCACATCTCTAGCTATAGAGCCTTGGCTAGCATCTCACACCAGCAAGTTCCCCAGATACCCTGCTTCTTCCTATGGGGGCATATCACTGTCTAGCCTGTCCAGAGACCTAGGAGCTCCTGCCCCTAGTTCTCAGAGAAGACCTCCAACCCCTTCACATTACCACTGGAAAAGTAAAGAAAATATCTTTGCTTCAGAGTCTCAGAAGTTCCACAGCTTAAGAAATGCTGCTTTTTTTAACTGCCTCTGAATCACTCACCTTTTCAACCAGCCTCCCCGCTCCAGGCTGCAAGCGGGGCAGGTAAGGTGGGAGAACAGAGCAGCAATGAGCCAGCTTCATCCCTGAGTCAGTGATGACTCCCAGCGGTTTCTCCTCCACAGATTAATCACCTCCAATTATGGCTTCTGACTGGGCCGCGAGTCATTCGCAGCGTTGCCTCCTTTGTCTGACCCGCGCCTCCCCGCCATCAGGCTGCCTCTTTGTCCAAAATGCTGGCTGCGTGATACACTTCCCAGCACCCCGAAAACGTACCCCAGCAGCCAAGTGACTCAAGAATAAGGACTCCACCCTCTTCCCCCTCACCATCTGGTCTCAGCACCATGAGTCTTTTAGGGGCAAAAAGAAGAGGGAACATGAAATTGCTCCCCTTAGGAGCCTATAGATGACTATGAACCCTCCATTAGCTGATTGGATAATACCTTGTTGTGTTTCTCCTCAGTAGTGACTAATAAAGCTTTTTCTCATTTCCACTAATTACCCCCTCCTCACGGAGAAGGATGCCACACAGCCCTAAAGGGTGTTCCATGGCTCATCCCGCACCCTCACCCTCACGTCCCTCTCTGGCCCCACAGGAACACCTGCCTCCCTTCTATCCTGCCAACAAAGCCTGGGGCAGCTGGGCCCCTGCTGCCTTACTGCTTCCTCTTTGCAATTCCTAAGCATTCTCACTTTGGCTGCTGACCCAGGCACATGGGTACCCAAAGACACGGTGCCATCTGCCCACCTCAGGGAATACCACACTTGGCTTCCTGCCTTGGGCTGCCAGCCATGGGAAGGGCACCAAGCCCCCTGGGGGCATGAGCGAGAACTTAGTGCAGAGAATTGGGTACATCTCTGTAGTCTGGCTAAATTTATGAGAACTTTCCCAGACCTTGTTTCACTTGATCTTCATGTCAACAATTGTGATTCTTACGCACACTATCCTCTGAGAAGAGGTAGTGCATAGTATTCCTGTTCTTTAGAGACAGGGAAAAGGAGGTCCCATCTGCAGATCCGAATCACTCTTACTCAGTGAGTGGCAACCCAAGTCTAGACCTTGTTTTCTCCCTGATACCATGATCCAGCCCTACCATTAGGATTGGGAAACACTGCCTGGGCATGATATAGGAGCTTAGAATTAGGTAGACCCATGGTTGAATCCTACCCTAGTTCTATTTTATTTTGTGACAGATACTATTCTAAGCACTTTTCAAATACAGAATCAGCCCTTGTAACTCCCACAACTTCCTTTGGGCAAGAAATTATCAGTACCCTCAATTCGCCACTGTGAGAACGGAGGCCAGGCCACAGAGCTAACAAGGAATGTCACTGGGGTCAGACATACGCATTCTGGTCCAGGGCCAAGCTCTTAACCCCTCCAAGATGCTGCCCCTCACTTCTGCAACTCCTGACTGCATAAAATTGGGCAACCACATCGGTTTCCTCATGGTTTCAATATTCTCATCTAAATGTGATGGTAAGACAACCTTTCTCCCAGGCATTGTGTGAGGTTTAGATGGGAAGACGTGCATACTGTATATAAAACACCAACCTCAGGGTCTGATACACAGAAAACAGTAGTGATTAGCACAGTGGACCCAAGGGCAAAACTGCAAGACAGAGGAGAATGAGAAGGACAGAGTATTTTGGATGTCATTAGGAGGAAGATTCCCAGGTCCCTATTCCCAGAGGTTCACTGTGGGGCAAACAGCAAATCTTAGGGCACTCTGTGGATAGGGACCAGGTAACATGTCATCTGTTCCTGCCCTGGCCACACTCATTCCTTTTTCTAAGCATGTCTCTCAAGCCTGTCTGATAATCAGGATCTAAAATAACTCAGAGTCTGAAAAGCAAAAGGCTCTGTAATTAAGGTTTTTACCTACTGGGGACCTTAGTCATCTTTGAGAGACTGATAAAAACTATAAACCATTTCTCTAGAAAAATCTACATATACCCAATACATGAACTTGTTCTTCGAAGTTCAGGGATGATTAGCAGATTGCCAAAGGTCCATGTGACCCCAAGTTTAGTATCCTTATAATTATCATAGCTAAGCTAAGCCTGCCAAGCCTTTTCTTTTCCAACTTCTTACCTTGGTGATCTCTCCCCTCCACACACACACAAAATCCCTAAGACCCCCCACCCCACGTTTCCTTGGACACTGCTCCTGTTGCAGAAGCTGCAGTGGTGGTTGCTCCGGTAATGATGATGGTTGTTGCTAAGGGAGCCAGGAGGCAGTGAAGGGGGAGGTGAGTGGGCAGCAGCCCAGCAGGGCAGCACCCCCCCCATATAAGTCTGAGCGCCTCAGGCCCTGGAAACGGTGTTCCCAGCTGGCTGCCATGGCAACAGCAGGCTTGGGAAAGTATTCATCATGGCCTGGACAGATTTCTCCAGCTTGCACTTGCTCTTTCTTCTCCCTAAGTGGCTAATTGAGGTTTGAAAAGGTCTGCTGTGAGTGGGCAAGGGGCACAAAGGGCAAAGGGCTGGTCACATATCCTGAATAGAGCAGGCTTCCCGGGAGGCTAAGAGGCTGGGGAGGGTATAAGCCAGCACCCACGCAGACACCCTAACTGCTGGGGAAGCAGCCCCAGACCACAAAGATATTTATCTCTCTTCCGGGGAACTCTGCCCATCTTAGTGCTTGGAAGCACTCACTCCTTGCCCAATGAGTCACCTTTGGAAGGAGACTCACTGGCTATGTCCAGGTAAGCTAGCAGCCGGGTGGGATCTGGTCATTTCCAGCAGAGCCATTCATGAGATGCAATGACTATGGCGGGTCAGGCTAATGGGAAGAGGTTGAGAGATGGGGTCTAATTTAAATGGGGCTAAGGGACAGATGAGGTGAGAGGTTAATGGAGCAGTTTAAAGCCTCACCACAGTGTCAAGATCACCAATTCACTGGTCTGGTTGTAAGTGATTTTACCATTATCATCTAAAAGTACCATCCCTGTTACCAATGTATTGGGTGGTTTAAATGGTGTGCCTATCTTGACTTGATCTTCTAAGCAATTTTCTGGGTGAGATATTGTTCTTTTTTTTACAGATGGAGAAACTGAGGCTTAGAGAGTTCAAACCACTTAGCCAAGTTATACAGGCAGAAAGCAGTAAAGCTGAGACTTGAACTTGGCATCTGTCTGCCTACAGATCCCATCTCTTACTGCAGGTAGCAGAAGGCCTGATGTGAGCATGACCTGTTCACCTCTCAAGGCAAGAACAAGTACCTCAGTGTGGGGCTTTGGGGTTCAGAGCCCTCATGGCCAAAAATGCTGTCTGCTACGATGCATTCTGCAACATGTGGTTTTTGAGCAGCTAAATTTCTTTTGAACCCCAGAATCTACTATGGTGATCAATTGGTGTCATTTTTTTAAAAACATATGTACAAAAGTAGAGAGATCTCATCTATGACCCCAGGCTCTCATTGCTAAGTGTGACTCCCAGGAGGCCCCCATTGGAAGAAGACCCTCAATGAGAACCACTGGACTCCCCCACTGCCAGAACAACCAGGGAGATGGGGCATCTCAAGGAGGTGGCCTGGTCTTCTCTGTTCTCAGAAGCTGTAAGTGTAAATGCAGTTGGCTAGGCCCCTCTGGGATTATGGAAGGAAACAGAATTATAATCTAAAAGTACCTACTATATTATGGGAATTCTGCACGTGTATTTGTTTAATCTTCACAATAACTCTTTATGGTTGACATTATCATCACCCCATATTATGGAGTGAGAAGCTAAGCTCATAAAGATCAGGTAATTTGACCAGGGGCAAACAGGACTTCAGCCTGAATACAACTGGCTCCAAAATCTGTCCGGTCGCTGCTCCCTTTTCTGACCTCCCACAGGTACTGCCTGCTCCTCGTGGCCTATTGAAGCCAGGAATCCCTAGTTCAGTCTCTGACACTCAGAGTGGTGTTTGTCTTCCTTGGGTCTCCCTCACCCCCAGTGAAGATGAGCATCTTTCATCTCACGCTATTTTATTTCTCTTTTCCCATTCTTCTTACTCTCCTGTTTCCATCCAAGCAGGAGATCAGGAGTCACAGCCAATAAGCCAGAAGCCAGAGCCCAGCTCTCAGCATCTTCCTCCAGCTTCAGGCAGAGGAGGAGCGCAAAGAAGAGTCACCAGGGAGGCCTGGAGATTGGGTCTCCCTCCTTAAGCTGGCCTTGCCACAGGCTGTGCCCTCTCCAAATCTTACTCTACGATCTCTGCTTCCTTGGGAAGTTCTTACATCCGCAGGACCTGCTGGGATAAAGGAGGAGGTAGGGGTGGGAAAGCGAGTGCCCTTGGTATACCATTCCTTCTCTCGGAGAGACTCTCAGCCTGTATCTGGTGTCCGCATCCATATCAGAAGTAGACCTTAAGCTCACTTTGTTTGGAGTGTTGTGTCCCACGTTGGAATCAATTGTGAGAAGGTAGTTTGCAGTCCTAGGAGGAGCTCAAGATGAGGAGTTAGAGACCTTCGCTCAGTTTCCAGTTCTGCCATCAAGAAGTTGGATGATCTTGAGCAATTCACTTAACCTTTCTGGGCCCCACTTTCCTCTGGTAACCACTGGACCAACTAGCCCCTTTTAACAGTCTACATTGTTTCTCTGAGCTCTGTAGTTCCAAATGCCCATTCCATATCTCCCTCCACAAACCAACGGTCCCTTCTACCCCCAACAGTCAGATGTCCTTCTCCTATCCAGACCCACCAAGCTATAAAGAGTACAAGGCAGTTGGGTTGTTGCTGTTATGATTTCTTTTCAGGTAGGAAGTTGAATTTAAATTGTGCCCCAATCAGGACAAATGCTGGGATGCTCAGGGCTTCTACACAATAGATTATATAAAAACAGCTCACCTCTTATTTCCCTCTTTCTTTATTCCTGCTCTTTTCCAATCACTCAGTCAAGTAATATGTATTAAGTGGATGTGTCTGCAAGGCAAAGTGTAGAAATGTAATCCAAAATGACAAGGACCTTGTCCAGGAGGAACTTACAATTCCATAAGGATACAACCCAGACAGGAACATTAAAGGCAAGCCTGCTGCCCTCATATAGTGAGGAATGAGAAAGGATTCCTCAATGACTTTTAACGTTTCCTTTACCCACTTTTGCTGTTAATTTCATGGTGATATCATGTATCTGGTGCCTGTCTTTGAGCCACGCTCCTGTCTTCTGCCTTCTTATCTATGGAGAAAATCAAGCTCCCCGGAGACATCCATCCCCTCTCCTGCCAGGGCCTCGCTTTCCTACCTGATTGTGTTGACCTAGTTTCCACAAATCTGCAACGCAAAGGCAAGGATTTGAAGGCTGGGACACGCCGTTTGCATCTGTCAGAGCAAAGGATAAGACTACATACAGATGGAGGTTGTGAAGACAGCGGAGATCTGCCCTCCTCCCCACTGAGGTGCCTTGGCTGCCAGGTGTCTGTGCTCTGAGTGCTTTCTCTGAATTCCCTCACTAAGCCTCTTAGAGGGCAAGTGCTACTTGCTGCCTCCCTCTTCTCCTTTAGTCCCGGATGCCTCAACATCTGCTCCATAAATAATAGCTTCTCTAGAGCTCTTTATAATTTACAAAGTGCTTCACTTGTATTTTCTCATTTAATCTTCTCAACAATGCTATGAGATAGGATTATTATTGCTCCTTCTTTACAGATAAGAACCTGAGGCTCAGAGAGACTTAGTGAGTGGCCCAAGACCTCACAGCTGGACCCAGCTGACCTGCCTATGGACTTAACTGAGCTCTTTCGGCTGGAGATGCTCCCTCATGGTTTTCTACATGAAACCAAGGGAAAATACTGCTTCTCCCCTGGGGCCCCCACTCTCCTAAGACATCACAGCATCAAGCTCTCACTCCATCTCCTTGTACTCCATGAGAGCCCAGAACCCAAACGCAAGAGATAGGGCTCCTCAAAGGAGTAAGAACAAATAAGAGAGTCAAGGGTTATGCTGGTGCCCACTCCCCACTTGCTGGTCTAAGGACTAGACCAGGGCAATTTCTTTGGTGGGACTCTTTAAAATACAGAGTGGGTATTGAAGGGTTTGTTGTTTTGCTTTGTTTTGTTTTGTTTTGTTTCTGGACAGAAATTTTTAAAAAAACATTAAGAAAAAAAGTAGGTCTTTGGCCCAGGAGTCCCCTATGAAAACAGGAAAATACCTGGGTATGGAAGAAAAGCCAAGCAAGCCAGAGAGACAGAAGGTAGCAGTCTCAGGGCTACACTGTTCTCTTTGGCTCCTGTAGGCAGGAGAAAGAGTGTTGGGAAATTTCCCTGGAGAAGAAGAGGTCTGTCTACTTCATAGCTGCTAAAGGGTCCCACAATGGGGCCTCTAGGTGAGTCTCTGGGTGGGGAGCAAATCTGCCACCGGTCTATCTCAGGTAGGGCCAGAGCCAACAACCCCCATGGTGGCTGTAAAGGAGACGGCTGCACCGGGAGCACTCTGGGAGCATGGAGCAGAGTCAGCAGATATGTCGGAGGGATGTGGCAAGCCAGCTCCAGTCCATTCCTACACAGACCCTGCTTCTGAGACACTTTCCAGCCACCTTGAGAATACATGTGGTTACTTTGTCAGTGAGAGACAGATACCAGGGAGTCAGGCTTATGAGGAGGTATTCAGGAAACAAAGAGATGGAAAGAAGTGGGAAATACGGAAGAAACATGGTAGAGGGAAGGACTGGACCCCAAAGATACAGGGGAAGGACAGACAAGTGACCTGAAGATGGGACAGGGCATGAAGAATAAAGCAGGGAAGGAACCTTGAGACCAGATGGTGAACAGGTAGAAAAAGGAGAAGGAGAAACAACAGAGATGGGGGTGGGGGTGACTCGTTAACATGCGAGGACAAGAAGACACAGTGCTGCCGTGCTGCCAGCCCCACTTCCCACTACTGGTGCTCACCATAAAACTAAGGAGAACCAGGAAAGGACAAGTCACTGACACTGGCTCACCTACCACTAGCCCTCCTCCTTCCTCTCCCTCTGTTGTCCCTGGCCCTTGGTGGCCCTGGGCTTAGTTCCTCACCCCTGGGTCCTTTACTGCTTTCCCCCTCTTTCAGGTTCTTTCTGTTCGTTCATCTGCCACAGTCAAGAGGCAGAAAATCCCAAAGCAGAGTTTCTGCTTCTAGCTTTGCTCCTCGAGTGCTGGGTCGTGCTGGTGGAGTGACTTCCAGTCTGAACACCACAGTTTCTTCATTTATGAGCCTCCCATGAGAGTTGTAAAGGGATAATAGAGCGGATGTAAAAGGATTGTAAAATCACCAAAGGATCAGACACTTTAGATCCTAAGTTTATTTCTAGGACTGAACTCATCAAATCCTTTGAAGGGGAGACTCTTGCCCCAGACACTCTGTGCCCTCCGCCGTGTGTCCTGACTGAGGCACTATGGCTTGTCGGCCTGACTTCTACATACTCTGCAACTGCCTGGTCCCAAATCAGAAGGGTTATGAGTAAGCCTTGCTTGTGGGGAAGAGCAGGGGGGTTTATCAACATTTCCCCAGCAATTAATCCAAAATGGGGTCAGAGACAGCGAATTAGAGTTACAGCCATAGACGTTTTATTCCTGAAGCAGATCTAGGCTTTTAGCACATAGAATCATCTAGGTAGATTCTCAAGGAGTCACTGAATATGCATGAGAGTGAGCGAGAGAGAGAGAGAGCGAGAGAGAACGAGAGGATATGAATAAGGGGAAAATAGCAGAGAAGCTAGAGGAAAGCTGGATAAAGACAAAGGGGAAAGAAGACCTCGGGGACTGAGTCACGAATGTGGTTGGGTAGAGACTGGGGGAAAGGCTAGGGAGAAAGAGGAGCAGGAGGAAGGTTCTGGGAGAGAAATAAAGAGGCCAAGAGAGTGGAGCCAGGAGCTGGTGGCGCAGGCAGATGGAACAACAGAGACAGAGAACAGAGCCAGAGGAGTGGGCACGCAGCGAGGCCTGGCAGCCAAGCCCTGTGGGTTTCCGTGGGAAGCAGATGCTTCCAGGGAGCAGCAACCGATGGTCCCCAAGCACGTGAATGCTTGTTGACTCCAAGCCCAGGGCAACCTCCTCGGCAGCCAGCCTTAACCTGGAGGAGCAACGCAGGTCCAAAGAGGCAGATGAACGACAGTCCTGTCCCTGTGGGACTCCATTGCCTCTCCTCCGTCCTCCTCCAGCTCCATCACCCCCTTGTGTGTCCCAGGAAGCCATAAGCTGCCCTATCACGCTTGGGAGGAAGCAGGCTGCATTGGAGGGGTAAGTGTGAGCCACAGCATGGTGTACTAGTCTGTGCATGGGTGTGCAAGCTGGTGGGAGGGGCAGAGGAGGTGGAGCAGTGGCTCTGGCAGCGTGGAGCCTAGTGCCGAGAGTCTGCAACGTGCTGGGGTGGGATTGATCCTCAGCAGGGTACTCCTGGCCAAGTGGGGGGAGGGCGGTCCCTTCTCCTCTGGGTACCCACTGTGATCATCGTGCAGCTACCGGCCACCGCCATGTTTTTCTTTTGCCCAAGCCACCAGACTGCCTCAGCCCCTTCTCTGCAGGAAGGAGTCTGAAGAACCCTGGGGTTGTGGGTCAGAAGAACCTTGCGGCTTCCCTGGCCTCATTCTTTCCCACCACTACTCACAGGTCACTTTGCAACTGCTGCTGCAGACAGAGAACAGTATCTACAAGATGCTGACTTGGGAGACCCCACCCCCACCTCCAAGAATGCTGTCTGTTAGGAAGGAAGTTCAGAAGGAGCCAGGGAGAGGGAGGTTTTCACGGGGACCTAGCCATCTTTCCAGTCCAAAGGCCAGTCCCATGCTGTCCTCCACCATCCTCCTCAACGCCCCTTTCCAGTGGTGTCCCCAGAAAACTGCAGTGATCCCCACGTCAGGCTTCCCAGCTGTGCCTGGGTCACTCCTACAACCTGGAGTCCCTCACGTCTCCTGCACCCCAGGTCAGGGGCTCCTGCCAGTGGCCCCAGAGTGAACAAGAGCTGTGCCCTGGGGGGGACGTGAGAGAGGAGGGGAGCAGGGTGTGAAGCACAGCGTCAGCGTGGAGGCACAATTCACTCAAGTGAAAGACAGGTACCACGGGAGCCAGATGGGCCAAGCAGAAACAGAAGTTAAGTAGGAAGAGACGGATAAACAGCAGACACCAAGCAATCAGCCAAGCATATGCTCCACAAGCAGGCGACACAAGCACCCAGTAGGGTTTTGGGTGGGGGAGGGGACACAGACCCACAGGGATGGGGACATAGGGTTTGCTGTGAGCTGGCTATTTCCTGGTCAGAACTAGAACTAGGGATCTAATCTTTCTCCATGGAGCCTCGGAAAAATGGAGCGCAGCTGTGCTGGCAAGAAAAAGGTGCATTTGCCAGGGTTGGGGGAGGGGTGCTTGGGCGCGCTGCCAGAGGGATCTGTCTCCGGCACAAGAACCAGAGTCCCAGACATGGAAGTCTGAATAGACAGGTACCATTTCCAAGACCCCAAAGCAGGGACCCCTACAGCTGAGTGAGATTCAGGACAGAGCAGAAAACCACAGCGTGACAAAGCCGGGAAGTCCTTCAGCCCTGCAGGTGCCGGCTTCCCCGGATCCAAGCCCATGTAGGCTGGAGCCCTCAGTCTGGGTGATGTCATCCCCTTGAGCTCCAGGCAGGGAAGGGGTGGAGCCAGGCTGGAGCTTTGCAGTGTTTATAGGCTCCGCCCCCAGACCGACTCCGCTTCTGGGCCCTTGTCTGCCCAGCCCCCTCCAGGCCCGGCTTCCCGGCCAGCCTCTGGAAAGCTGGTGCAGGGGCAGAGCAGGAGAGGGGAGGAGGGTCATGCAGAGTCACCCCCTGCAGAAAGCGGGGCCTGTGCAAGGCATAAGCTTACCCTCCTCCACGACATCCATGTTCATTCCCGTGTTCACTTATGATAGCTCAGAGCTTCCAAGACCACCTAGCCGGCTGGCAGGAGTCCAGTTTCTTAGTACCCAGCCTCTACCCCCTTCTACCTCTGAGCACGTCCAGAAATGCTCATCTGCTCTGCAAAGTACCAAGTGTCCACTGGAATTTCTTCTCTAGATACTGCTCCAGGGAGGAGTAACTGAAGGAGGTAAGTGCTACCCCAAGTTTGTTAGGGTTGAGCTAAAGAAATATAAGCTCCGAGCTGAGTCTGAGACAATTCTAAGCCCCAAATCTAGACAGCCATCCTGCCGAAAGGTCCCTTCACCTCCCACATGCCCCTACTGGATATACGCCAGCTCCGTGACAGTTGCTGGCCTCTTTCCAAAGCTGACATTGGCCTCAGTGTCCTGCCTCCCCTCCTCTGGGGCTGCCCTAGCCCGTACCAGGCACTGTGGCTTGGAACATTGAGGGCTCACTCTGTGCTAGGCAAAAATTGGCCTTTCTGTGCCCATTTTAGATGTCAAAATGCTATTTGGGGGTTGCCACATACCTAGCTGGGAAGCGAAGATAAAAGAATCAGCCCTGGCCTGGTCTGTGAAGTTCACCACACCACCAGTTCTGGGTTGGGGGGTGGGGGGGGCGCTCTAGTTCTAGACACAGCTGGCTGGCACAGCCCCAGGGTCCAGGAGTGGACAGAAGCTCTCCCAGGTGTAAGCCCAGGGGCCAGGCCCATGTGTGCCCATGTGCCCAGGGCAGATGCTTGGCTTAGTGCCAGGGATCCTTGGTTCTGTAACCATGATGTGTCTAAAACTGACAAGAGTAAGAATGGGGGTGAAGAAGGAAGAAAGTCAGGACCAAGAGCAAAACTTCTACTTTGATTCCTTGAGCCCTAGACTGGGAGACTTTGGCAACACACGCCCTAGGACCAGCTCACACCAGAAAAATGCTACGCCTACCTTTGTCACCTGGCATGTGGGCCTCAAGACAGAGGAGCACAAAGTGTGCATGTGGGACACACAGTCCTATCTCCAGGTGTGTGCACACACTGCGTATTTCAAAGGCTGAGTTAAGAAAGGGTATATGCGGGGCGCCTGGGTGACTCAGTGGGTTAAAGCCTCTGCCTTCAGCTCGGGTCATGATCACAGGGTCCTGGGACTGAGCCCCGCATCAGGCTCTCTGATCCGCAGAGGGCCTGCTTCCTCCTCTCTCTCTGCCTGCCTCTCTGCCTACTTGGGATCTCTCTCTGTCAAATGAATAAATAAAATCTTAAAAAAAAAGAAAAAGAAAAGAAAAGAAAGGGTATATGCACGAGCCTGAGATAATTCATGGTTTTATACGTTAGTGTATATACTGATGACAAATGCATGTACAGGAAGAAAAAAAGAAGAGAGGATGTATTTACGTAGAGATGTGAGCAGGGTCTGCATATGTTGCTTCTTCTAAGAAAAACATTATACAGACAGGTTCACAATGTGTCTGCAAGCACAAGCCTGGTGTACTGGGTGTGCAAATGTGTCCCAGTGTGTAGGCACGGGTGAGTAAATGTATGAAGAAAACTAGCACCAACTGGAAAGGAGCACTTCCTGGAGCTGAGTCAAGGACTTCTGTGTTCTCCTTTTCAAGGGATTCTTAGAGGGTCTTCCTCCCTGAGGCACAAAGCTGAGCATTCCTGAGCCCCCGGTAGTTGCCCCATGAAGATTGTGCTGCTTTGCTGCACCTCAGGCCTCCCCTGCTCTCCCCTCTCAATCCCACAGAGGGCCTGAGCAGATCAGTTATAGCTAATAACATTTAAATTCTGGCCTGAAGGTGCTGAGGAGGCCCTGGGAGAGAAGAAGGAAAAGGTGGCATGGATTTTAAAGAAGGGACTTGGAGTCAACAGATGTTATCACTTGCTGCCTGAAGGGTGCAGTCTCAGAGTCAGACCCGGAGCCCCCTGATTTGTGACTGGACCAGAAGCTTAAAAGTCACAGATCACGTTAGGAACTGCCCGCTTCCATGCCCAGGGAACAGCACAGACCCACAGTCCATCACATCCCTGGAGCAGACATGCTATCCTTCTCTACCCCTCTCTACCCCCCCACCAGCAGGTGCCCCAACCAGAGAGTGGGAGGGGAAGGGCCTCTTCTGTGCAGGGCACCCCTTCTGTGATATCTGTAATGAGTTCCAAGGAGCAGAGAGCCCTTGCGAGATCACACAGGGGCGGTGGGTGCTGGGGGGAAGAGGAGGCGGCCAGCTTCCCAGGAAGCCCCCGGTGGTACCACGGAGAAGTCCACTTCCCCTCCATCACTGGAATTTTGGGCTGTTCTGAGCCCTCTCCCACAGAACTGCGATTTATAAGGCTGTAACTTCTACCAGGGCACATACCCTGAGCTTCAATCACCATGAATGGGGTGTTAAATTCTAAATCCCAGTAGCAGCCACTGCAGCCCCAGCCCCAGAATTCAGCTGCTAGGAGAAGCAGAGCGATGCAGAAGGAGGAGGCCCTGAGCTCAGGCGATGGCCAGGAGCACAGTTTTGACTAGCAGCTGGAGTTTTCCTCGCCAGGGCTCAGGTCCAGCCCCTCTGAGGGCCGCTACGCATTTTCTCCTCAGTAAAGGACATACAGGTGTGGCACTGTGACAGAGTCAGGGCACTTCAGAGCTGGAAGGAACCTCAGCTCTGCTTCAGTGTTCCAGCCCTTTGTCTCTTCACAAGCAAGACAACAGATACCCCAAAGGAAGGAAGGGACTTGGCCAAGGTCACGAAGCTCATTGGTAGCCACACCAAGATTATCATTTAGGATTTTTGCAAATGGATTTCTATAGTTTGGTAGAATTTAAAATTTTTCAGAAAGTTAGATAGTCTGAGCTAAGCAGCCAGCTTCCCCTCATCCACACTGGTAGAACACTGTGATTGCAATTCAGCTACGCAGCTCCCACTGCAAAATACAGTACCGGCCCTCGGTACCGGCCACACAGCTGCCTGCCACTCTTAAAACAGGGGCTCCAAGTCCCAGGTCAGAGTACCAGCTTCCCAGGCTCATAAGCCCTTCAAATTGCAGGCTGATTTTTGAGTGTCTGTGCTCTAGATGTTTTTCTGGAGAGAAGTTCACAACTTTCATCAATTTATAAAAAGATGCATGATGTGGAACAGGTTGAGAATCATTGTCTTGAAGCATCAGGAATCCAGGCTCCAAAGCAGTAAAGTCTTAGCAATCCGTTGCTAGGTTCTTCAACAGCATTCACAGACATCAAAGGGTTGGGCTGTGCTTCTCTAGATATACGAATGTATATATGTTTGGTGGTATGAAAGGGCTTCTAAGCTCTAGAATATAAGTTCCTCAAGGGTAAGGTTCTCTATTTGTTTACCTATCTGAGATATCAGCCCGGGTTAGGGCGTGGAGCAAATACAAATTTGATTAATTTATTAATCTGTACAGTACTTCTCTAGAATCCCATATCCAGTGATGCTTGGTCTCCAACAATGACAACAATTATTTTTTCTTAAGATTTTATTTATTTATTTGACAGAAAAAGAGATCACAAGTAGGCAGAGAGGCAGAAAGAGGGACAGGGGGAAGCAGGCTCCCTGCTGAGCAGAGAGCCCTACACGGGGCTCAGTCCCAGGACCCTGAGATCATGACCTGAGCCGAAGGCAGAGGCTTAACCCACTAAGCCACCCAGGCGCCCTGATGACAAGAATTTTAACAAAGAAGCCCTGAAGTAAGAAGTGCAAGAATTGTTTTATAATTCAATGTTGAGTTTCAGGACCTTTTTCACCTGTGTTAAAGGCTGATCACCTTGGGGAAGTTGAAGCAGTCAACCCAAAGCCCAGATTTAGATCTCCTGTTGAAGTTTATGTTGCATTCCACAACTGCCCCAGAACCTTCCCAGAAGCTTACTGCTCTAGTCAGAAAGCGAGAGCTCCTGCAAGCAAGGACGTGTCTCGGACCCTGGACCTCAGGAGTCTGAGTTCCCCATTATAAAAAGAGAAGAATTCTAAATCTGGCAAGGATCAGGGTAGACCCTGGCCTCAGGACACAAACTCCAATTCCTCAGCCTCTTGACCTTCTGTGTGATTGTCCTACCGTGTCCCCTTTTGCAGCTCCTGTAGCTCAGCTGCTAAGCCCACTAGGGATTAAGAAATTGGGGGCGAGGGAGGGAAGGAGAGAGAGCTAGCCCTGGAGATGTGGCTTTCTGAGGAGGGAGGAGGGGATGGGGTTCTCAGGGCACTACTGGGCCAGCTTTCCTCCCTTTCCTCAGGCTCACCCCCATAGGCTGGACCTTCTTTGGAGAGACATGCTTTGAGACGTGGTTATACAGCTGCTGCCTCTGTCTGGTCCTAAAAATAGCCTCCTCTCTCTGCCCAGGTCCAGCTCAGGGCTGGGCCAGAGCTACACCGAGGGCTCACAGTCAGGAAGGGACAGAATGTGGGGTGGGACGCAAGTGTCACCAAGATGGGAAGACAGGAGGAGGCAGGTTACCACCTCAGGACCTGCCTCTTGACTCTGGTCTTCTCTGTTGCCCCAGAAAGCTCCCTAGAGAAGGGACAGGTTTTCTCATCCCTGTGTTTCTGAGGGGACAAATGAGGCATAGAAAGGCTAAGCCAGCTGACCTGGGTCATATACTAATACCTAACATTTAGGAAGACCTTACCATGTGCCTGTTTTCACTATTTTAAGCCCCATTGACATAAAGGACCCTATGATGTAGGTATTTTTAGTATTATTCCCTTTGATAATCAAAGAAATGAAGGCCCAGAGACATGAACTCATCAAACTTAGGGTCAGAAAGTAGAGGCAGAATTCTACCTCAGGCAACCTCACACACACCCAGGCACAGCCAAGGTTGAGAACGCAGCCCACCCAGGGCACAAAAGGCTGAGGAAGAGGAAGTGAAGTCCCAGAGTTGCTCCAGAGGAGGGTACCCCAGGTGAGATGGGCATGGTAGCCTAATACCCACCTTCTAACAAGTTCGTTATAATCACAGACACAAGGCATTCCTGAATCTGCTGCCCAGCATCTACTTGGTCAGACTGGCTTTGAATTTTTATTTTATTTTATTTTTAAAGATTTTATTTATTTATTTGACAGAGAGAGAGAGATCACAAGCAGGCAGAGAGGCAGGCAGACAGCCCAATGCAGAGCTCAATCCCAGGATCTTGAGATCATGACCTAAGCCAAAGGCAGAAGCTTAAACCACTGAGCCACCCAGTTGCCCCTGGTTTTAAATTTTTATATATATCCTCCCTAGCTATCCCATTTACCTCACATGCTGCCACTTACCCCATTTTCTTTCTTTCTTTTTTTTTTTTTTAAAGATTTTATTTATTTATTTGACAGAGAGAGTGATCACAAGTAGGCAAAGAGGCAGAGAGAGAGGAGGAAGCAGGCTCCCTGCTGAGCAGAGAGCCCGATGCGGGGCTTGATCCCAGGACCCTGAGATCATGACCTGAGCCAAAGGCAGAGGCTTTAACCCACTGAGCCACCCAGGCGCCCCACTTACCCCATTTTCTGAAAAGGCTCAGGGACATGGTACCGGAGCCAGGTCTTGGGGAGTAAGGACCGCAGAGAGTCAGTGGATCATGCTCCTGGGCATAGGCAGGTGGGAGACAGCAAGGAACCTTTCAAGCCTGAGAGATGTAAATGCCCAGAATCAAGCAGACTTGGGCTTCACAGACAGGTGTGAAGATGGACAGAGGATGGAGGGAAAGAGATGAAAGGGAAAAGCCGGGGGGGGGGGGGGGGTGTGAGGAAAAGAGGAAAGGAGGGAGAAAGAAGCGGGGGAGAGGGGAGAGAAAGAAAGTGAGCAAAAAGTAGGTTCTCAAGACTAGCTGGCCACACTTTCTAGACTAGAGGAGGCCAAGAGGGGAATGGCTGGGCCTGCGGAGCATGACAACAGAGGTACTGGAGAGAAAGCCCTTGTGTCAGCAAGAGGGTGGGGAAGGAAAGGACCATGCTGGCCCCAGGATCTGGATGCTGTAAACACTGCTTCAGTCCTGTCTCCTCTCCAGTTCCTCTGTTGGACTTGTCTGTTTAAGGCCCAAGCATACACCATCCTCCCACAGAGACACTAACACAATTAACAAAACACATTCATAAATCTTGCATGGCGTCCAGAGCTGTCTCTTCTCTCCCCAGCATGGGGCCAGCTCCGGAGATCCTGTACAGAGAGCTGTCTGGCTCTCTCCAAAGTCAGAGCCTCCTGAAGAAAGCAGTGTGAACCTTAGTAGGACAGCAAGACCACTTTTTTCCTGTGGGAGCCCTACCATAAGGCGGGGACCGGGAAATACTAAGTAAGAAGAAGCTGGTGGGGAGGTGGATATGAATATGTGTTTGCGGGGGACTGGGGGAGTGGATCATGCCTTCTAAGCTCCAAATGAGAGCATTCCCCAGAGGCCCACAGAATCACCCATTTGGGGGGTATTTTACTGGGGAGGAAAAAGCAGGAGAGTCTGTGAGACCAAGGGCATCTGCGTGAGGGTATGGGCATGACCTGGCAGCGTGGTTGGGTGTTTATGTTTTGTGGGGGGTTGTGTGTGTGTGCAGTCAGTCTGGAAGACTGGTGACTCACTAAAAAAGGGAGCTTTCTGATCTGAAGAGCTTATTTTCAGCTATTTTTATCTCCTCTTGTCTCTTGGCCCTTTTTTTCCCCCTTGTCTTTTTCAAATGTGGGGGCTGTGAATACTGTGTGTGCCTATGTGAATTTAGCTTGAGCCAAGAGGTGGAAACTCCCCACCCCGGGGTTAATGCACAGTTGGGCTCTACAGGTGCACAGCAGGGGCACACTGAGACACAGAATATCCTATTCTGGTATGTCCATGTACAAGCATATAAGCAAGTATGTGTGAGGCCAGAGAGGTCCCTGGATGTTTCCACACCACCCACCTGAACCTGTGGCCACAGGCACAAGCCTCGGCTCCTGTCTTGGGGAGTGTCCCTGACTCCTGCCTTTTCTCTCTTCGCTCAACCACCCTCCGCTCCAAAATGTTGACATCTTATCAGGAAGGCCCTTCTCTCCTCTGTCAACAGGGAAAAAGAAATGAGCTGCTAACTGAGCTTCTATTATGACTCATTCTAGCCCATCCTCCTCACCCACCACCTTTGGCCCTGAGACACCGCTCCCCAGTCCTGCAGTCGTCCAGCCATCTGGGGCCAGCTTGTGCCTGGGCTGACAGTCCAGGCCTGAGAGATATATTCCTCCTCGTGGGAGCTCGCTCTTCCAGCCCATAAAGAGGAAGAGGAGAGGGAGTTTTCTGAGTGCTCTATCTCCCAGGAAGACATTCCAACACATCCTTCCCTCCCTCCACTCCACAGAGGGAGCAGGCAGAGAGCAGACTGCATTCTTGAGGGTTCTAGAATGCCCACAGGTCCCTTGACGTAGGGTCTATGTTGAGATGACCGTGTACATGCTCACGTGGTAGTATGACAGTATGCACAGGTGCTGACAGCAATACACACAGCCTGTGGCAGATGCTCTCCGTATCACGCCACACACGCACGGAACCCCACTGCCCACCTTCCCACACAGGCATGCACATTGGCACAGACCCACGGTCAGCACACACCTGCACGCTCACTCCTGCTGGACCCCATGAGTGCTAATGGGAGGGCTCATGATGGGCAGCCTGAAGTCCACCACTTCCTTAAGTTTGCACTGTATGCGTGACTGAAAGGCCCCTGGCCAACAGGGCCCAAACCGAGCCACTTGTGCCTCCTTGAGCCATGTAGTCTTCTGAAGGCCCAGAGGAGGAAACGTTTGTCTAGTTTGTCTGCCCAAAGGCATTGTAGCTCCTGTGTCCAGTGGGCACTAGGGTATCAGCTCTTGAAGGAGGTGGCCATCTATCCATTCACCCACCTCATCCCCGTCCACAAGCATTTGGGGTGTGTGTGCTCATGTAGGTCATTATTGCAGAGGAGGACGAACTAGAGCCCTCAGAGTCTGGCAAGGAAGACAGACACCTATACAACTAGCTTGACAGAATGTGCCACCAAGACTGTCTGTGCATGAGCTGCAGGGAGTCCCGCTGGGAGCTGGGGGCCTTCACAGAGACGAGGGTAGGACTTTTGCCTCTGCCTTAAATGGCAAGTATACTTCACCAGTTTGAGGAGGAGCTTATGCAGGGGAAGCAAAATATAGCCGGTGACTCGGGAAGGGCATGGTGAGTGGTAGAACAGCAGGCTTGAAAGTGCACAAAGAGAGAGAGATCACATCCAGCCAGCAGGTAACTTGGGTTCAAATCCTGCCTTTACTAGTCTGTGGCCCTGGCCTCAAGAAAAGATTTTGAATTCTCTCTCTCTCCTCTCTCTTCTTACCCTACTAGAAGGAAAAAGTCTTTGCCTTTCTTGAAAGATCTGGTTGGCTTCCAAATGGGTGCCCTCAAGGCATCCATGCAGTAAGGAAACTAACAGGGCCTATCCCTCTGTCATGTTCTGAACTTAAATGAGAGACTCCATGGGAAGCTGTTGGCACGGAGCTAAGTAGCTTTGTACTGTTATTAGCTTCTTTTATGGCTAAAACAGTGGTTCTCAATGGGGGCAATTTTGCCCCCTGGAGGACATGTTTCAATATTTGGAGACATCTTTGTTGTGAAAACCTGGGAGGCAGGGTGGGGTGCCACTGGCGTGCAGCTAAGAGAGCCCAGGATTCTGCTAAGCTTCCTGCAGCACCCGAGAAGGACCCCACAATGCATTAGGCAGTCCCAAATGTAGATAGTGCAGAGACTAATGCTAATGCTTTCTAAGGAGAAATGACGTAATGAAATCTAAGTTCCAGAAAGAAAATCCCATCAAAATGTGACACACTAAATAGATCATTCAGGACCCTGTTGGTCTGCAGAGGGGGTCTGAGTGGCAGCGTGACCAGCAAGGGAGCAGCAGGGCACAAACTCAAGGGGCGTAGGAGAAAGGCGAGGGTTGGCCAGAGGTGGCTGGGGTTGAGGGAGGAACAGGCATGGGTCTGGTCGCTGGGGCGGGGGGTTCTGAAGCTTGTGAGACTGAGCCAACGGTGATGTTGCCTTTCACCACAGCCTCTGAGGAGGAGGCTGTTTGGCCCACCAGCATGAAAACACCTCCAACATTCTGGAGGTTAGCTGTGTGCCCTCCATGCCATCTGCTCCCACTCCTCCCTCCCCGCCCCCAGGGGCATAGGACCGCTCTTCAAGAGACCACTCACCATACCTCTCAGGGCCCAGGAAAGGTGGGCATCCTGCTGTGCCCCTTCTCCCTCCTTTTCCTTCCAGCTCTCCTTGAATGGATGGAGATAGAGACCCTGAAAGAAGGAAGGACTGCCCATGGCCCTAAGCAAAAGTGCCACAGAATGAAGATGACCACTCTGGGCTCCTGATGTCTAGCACCTGTCCATCTTTCAAGACACTGCAGCTCCGGTGGCCTGCGGAGGGCAAAGGAGAGGGACTCCAGAAGCATGGGCAGACTTGATCAGAACAGAGATTGAGCCTCCTTACCACCCCAAGTCCTCATGTCCCCTTGAATGAGCCCTAAAGACAAGTTAAAGGAATTGGGGAGAAACCCCAAGCAGTCAATACATCAGCAGGTGAACATGTGATGTGTCCTCATGTGTGCTCAGTGTTGAGAAAGATGGTAGAGACATTTAGGAACTCATTCCTCACAAATATCAGAAATCTAATTGGGAGGGCAAGACGAAGAGACAGAGAATGACCAAAAGACAATTAATGGGCCTTGGTAAAGAATAAGGAATCCTGGATAAGGACTAGACCAGAGTTATGTCTGGGCCTTGGGGCCTGAAGCAGGGCCCTCACACCTCAAGAAGCTCCAGCTACCTGATCCATATAGACTACTTCTAGATGTCTGGCTTAGGGATGGTGGTAGCACTTCTATTGGGTTGGTTAGTCTTGATTGCCCGAAGCACTGTGTTGAGGACTCTGAGGCAGCCTTCAGGCTTAGCAAAAGTGCTGTGGTTAGTTAGCGCTGCCTAGGCTAAGTGCTAACAGATGTGGTATCAATGGGATGGCCGCTGACTACTCCAGAGTAAGAGCAACTGACCGGGATCCTTTGTAAGGACTCATCCGGTTCTCAAATTCTCTAATTCTGTGATTTCAATGGTAAATTTCAAGGTACTAGCTGGAAGCACAATAAGTCAAGGGAGGAAGAGCTCTGTGTGGGTTAGAATCATCAGGGAAGGCTTTGGGAAGGAGGCGGAACTTTAGCTAGGCCTTGAAGTGGGGGAGTGTGAGTAGCTGTACAGGAGGTGGGAGGACATTTAGATGCATGAAAATGGGGCTGAGCATGGGCTGTGCTTGGTACAGGAAGGAGGAGGCCAGCCTCACTAGAAGGCACTGTCTTCCTTTGGGCAGATAAGATTAGACATGCAAGGCTTGGTCATATGGAAAAATAAGAACTAACATTTATTGAGAGCTTACTATGTGGGAAGCCACAGAACAAAGATGACTTTCCACAAAATATTTCATTCAGTCATCACAATGCGCCCACAAGGTAAGTCCTATTATTAGCCTTCCTTTCTAGAAATGGAAACACATTTACAGACATAACGTGACTTGCTCAGGGTCACACAGCTAGTTGGAGGTAGAGTTAGGCTTTCAGGCCAGGTAATGTGTTGTTTGCAGGTATAACCTCTCTGCTCTTGCTTCTCCTCTCCTCTTAAAAGTTTGGGGCGCCTGGGTGGCTCAGTGGGTTAAAGCCTCTGCCTTCAACTCAGGTCATGATCCCAGAGTCCTGGGATCAAGCCTCACATCGGGCTCTCTGCTCGGCGGGGAGTCTGCTTGCTCCTCTCTCTCTGCCTGCCTTTCTGCCTACTTGTGATCTCTGTCTGTCCAATAAATAAATAAATAAAATCGTTAAAAAAAAAAAAAAGTGGGGCAGTGAGGGAACCCAACCCTGCTTCCCCGAGGTCCAAAGAGAGAGCAGGAACAGCTGCATCTTGAAGAAGGAAGACCTAGGACATCAATCACATGAACAAACCCATGCCAAGAATGTGGTAGTATGGACACACGTCCCAGGAAGCACAAAGAACCGTGGTTCCGGGCTCTGGCACTTTCCCAAGCCCTAAATAATCTACTGAGTGAGGTCCCAGCATTGCAGGTAAAGCAGCATGTCATGATATTCCGAGGGTTTGGGGCTCAGCATGTGAAGGTAGAAATAGGGGCTCAGCATGTGAAGGTAGAAATAGATTCAACCCTGCTCATACCTCAAGCTCAGGAAGAGAAGGCAACAACCTTGAATGAAGATCTCATTTCAGAGATCTTAGCTTATAGCCCTGCCTTAGCCCAGGGCTACAGCCTCTGGCCATCTCAGCACTGTCCCTGCCTGGCACCTGGTGGTGTGCAGGGGAACTTCTGTCCCTTCTCCCTCTTTTCCTAGCCCTCTCTTGTCCCTTCCTCCCTTTCTGGGTTCAAGGGCAAGCCCAGCCTCTCCCCAGCTTCGACTCTTAGTTCAGTGGGACCCAGGGAGATACTGCTCTGCATCTCCCTGCCTCTAAGCCCCTGAGCAGAGGAAGAGACTCATGTCTTTTCATTCTTTCTTCACCACTAATACCACTTGTTCCTGACCACCCAACAGCCCTATACCATGCAGGCATGGCTCAGAAATTGGGAGATCAGTATGAAACCAGCCCGGGAACTCCCCAGCCTTTCTCACAATCTCTCTCTGCTCCCTGACCCAGGCTCTCTGTCTCAGCTGAGTAAACTCACTCTCAGGACTCCCTGAAGGCTCTTCCTTCTGGCTTCTCCATCTGGCTTCAGGGCAGCCTCTGGGCTTCACTGACTGAGGAAGATACAGAACCATAACAATGGACTGGAGGCTCCCACAAACCACCTGCTCAACTCCCACTCTTGTTGTCCAGAATATGCTCATTGACTAAAGACCTAATTTTGTACTCTCTTTCTAGAACTTTCCTCCTTTCTAGACCACTGGGCCACAGTGCCCATCCCCACTGTCAGGAAATTCATCTTCATTTTCCATCTTAACTTCTCAACTGTCTCTATTCCTTCTTGTTCTGGGGAGTAGCGTGGTCTGACCCCCCCCCCCCAAGTGACACTCTTTGTTAGCAGTCCACCCCCCA
The DNA here is from genome assembly GCF_009829155.1 of Mustela erminea. Lineage (NCBI taxonomy): Eukaryota > Metazoa > Chordata > Mammalia > Carnivora > Mustelidae > Mustela > Mustela erminea. The sequence goes on from NC_045622.1 coordinate 28,922,351, forward strand.
AAAACATAAATCTGTCTTACCTCTTCTAAAGCATACAGTCCCAGTTCCTTGGACCTGAGGCACAGAAAGAACAATTTCCTTCCAGCCAGTAAGTGACAAAGAGGAGCAAACCTGGTCTTTTCCTTCATATACCTTGAAGAACCTGAGTGGAACTCCCCCCACAGCTCTTCCCAGCCCCCTGAGCTTTGCTCTTTCTTCCCAGTGGACCGAGTGGTCAGGTGTCCTCAGTCAGGCAAATCTCCAGCAGCCAACTTCCCATCTCTCTTGTTTCCTGCTCTTCTTGTGTATCTCTTCCCGTTACATGGGTACACATACCCAATCATTTCAGGCCTTCTCTGGAGCTGTCCCCAACAGAACTCACATCGGCTCCAGTGTGAGAGGCAGGACATGCTGCTGGGACTCTCTCTGTCTGGAGAGCGAGGCCATAAGGGAGCAGAGGCAGAGCTGCTCTAGCAGCAGCACTGGAGAGGGTCACAGCTCAGAACGGAAGTCAATGTCCTGTCCATCACCTGCTGCTTGGCTCACACACACACACTGAAGTCCCGGGGTACTTATTCCCACCACCCGTATCTGCTGTGGAGCTTATAGGAGAGAATGGAACAGCCCCCAGAAGGCATTGAGGCATGCCCATGGAACTCATGAAGACAACCCAAACCTTTTTCCAGTGAGAGTGTATGTTATGGCCTTCGGCCCTCAAAGTGCTACTTCCTAAGGGAAGGGCACTTCACCTGGCTGGTGGGTGGGATGGGCTGGAATAGGTGAGTGCCATTGTGGGAGGTGTAGCAGCCATTCTGACCCCATCATACCCTGTTGTCTGTGGAATGGAGCCCCAGTTACATAATGCTCCAGCTGACTTGGTATAAACTATGACTAAGAAAACTTTCCAAAGACAGTTGGTGGTCCTCCACCCCCCTGCAACTGGTGAGAACTACCCCCACAGAGAGCAGAGCAGAGATTAGGGCTCCTAGCTCCATGGCCCTGACTCATCACACACACAAACACTCCCCAACACTTTTTCCCAAAATGGTTCCCCTCCTACCCGTCCACCCTCCTACCCGGGCTGGGTGACAAAAATGAACGCCCCAGAGATCTTGCCAAGTTCTGGGCCAGGCTGAGCCCAGGGAACATAACATTCTCCATAGAACGAGGAGGCCAGCTCTCCCACAGAAACAAAGTCCATTCAAAGGAAAATCACCACTGACCAACCCTACTATGGTCACTGCATTGTTTCCCAACAACTTGGACTACCTGCCCTCAAAACAGAGCTCAAAGCTCTGAAATCATAAAATATTAGAGCTTAAAGGGAACCTAAAGGTCATGTTTAACTTCTCTCCCTCCTTATTTCCATGCATCTACTCACACATTCATATCTATCCACTCATCACTTAGTTATCGAATTCCTACTATATACATATGGTGCAAGCAGTGGGGTCCTAATAGATGTACCCTCTTCTCAAGTAGCTTATCATCAAGGGTGAGAGAGGCAGGTTAAAGGGAAGTCACTACAGTATGATAGGTGCCATGACAGGAAGGACACCTGTTCCCACGGGGGCGGGGTGTCCATGGACACTTACTGGGAGAAATCTTACCTAGGTTGAGATACAAAAAAGAAGGAAATCCCATTTCATTCAATAGGGGGTCTGTTCAACAGTAATATGGCCAAAGTACAGTGTTAAGCATGCTATATGAAGATGAGTTAATTGTAGTATCCACCAACGAATGGAGGATATAAATAAAGCTAAAAATTACCAGTGAGTAATTAGCAATATGAAGGACCTTAGCAATATGAAGGACCCAAGAAAAGGACCCATGGAGCCCTAAGGAGAATTTAAGAAAGGGTGAGGTGAACTATCCCATTGGATAAATCAGAAAAGCTCTGAGGAAGAAGTGGAATTTGGGTTTATCTTGGGAATGAATAGAATTTAGAAGCACGGGGGCACTGAGGTGGCTCAGTCGGTTAAGCATCTGCCTTCAGCTGAGGTCATGATCCCAGGATCCTGGGATCAGGCCCTGCAGTGGGTTCCCTGCTCCGCAGGAAACCTGCTCTCCCTCTCCCACTTCCCCTGCTTGTGTTTCCTCTCTCGCTGTGTCTCTCTCCGTCAAATAAGTAAGTAAATAAATAAAATCTTTAGGAAAAATAAAAAAGAATTTAGAAGCACAGATGGGGTGGAGAAGGCATTCCAAGCAAAACTAATGGTATTAGCAAAGCTTAAGCACCAGTGATGTCTGTTTGGGTGAAGGATAATATACCAGTCTGACTAAAGCTTGTAAGACAAAGCAATAGTAGATACAGCTTAAACATAGGTCAAGGTCTTATAATAAGGGATAATTCTTAAATTTAAAGCTAAGCCCAGAGAGGCTGGGCAATTCAATCAAAGTCATAATTAGTAGAAGGCATGTCTTCTGGATTCAACTTCAAGACTCCTTCTGCAGGTCCGAGGCATTCAGGTTTCTCCCTTACCATGACTCAGGCCCCTCTCTGTGGGGGGAGCACTGTAGCTGACTCCTCTGTCCCCTTGTAGGTGGGGCTCTCACTGCAGAGCAAGCAGACCCCAGGCTAGTAATCCCAGATGCTCTTACTCCCACTTTTTTAGATGAATATGTAGATTTTCTTAAAGAAGATAGAAGAGTCACCCTAACAGACTGGGTTAGGTTCTTACTTTGGCCCTTGCCCAGCACAGTTTGAAACATCTGGAATTCCTATAGCTAGTGTCCTTTCTTCTTGCTCCCACTAGCACCCGACCTGTGGTCTTTAGGGTTAACACTTTTTTGCTTTAGGTACAGCCCCAGTTCTATGCTCAAGTCCACATGAGTATTTATGACTGCATGCTCTCAAAATACAGAGACACTGTACCTAGAATTCCCTTTGAACAGTCAAGCACAACACCAAACAGCTCAGCATCTGAAGCTGGGAATTGGCATTAAAGGGCCGGCTTGACTGGGGCGCCTGGGTGGCTCAATGGGTTAAAGCCTCTGCCTTCGGCTCAGGTTATGATCCCAGGGTCCTGGGATCGAGCCCTGCATCGGGCTCTCTGCTCAGCAGGGAGCCTGCTTCCTCCTCTCTCTCTGCCTCCTTGTGATCTCTGTCTGTCAAATAAATAAATAAAATCTTAAAAAAAAAAAAAAAAAGAGGGGGCGGGCTTGGTTGGGGTAAGGAATTGTAATAGTAAGAACCAGCCACAAGGTGGTGCCGAGAGGCTGACGGAAGGGTTTGCCCAGGCTGGAAGCAGATCTGCGTTCCTGCCTCAGCCAGCGTGGCGGTTCACAGGGGATTCTTCTCCTAGGAGCGCTGCACATCAGGGCTGGCAGCGGAACCCAGGAATGTGGGGGAAGACTCACAGATACAGTGTTTGCTATTTGCTCTCCTCTATTCCTTTTACAAGCCATCTGTGACCGAGAGCAGGACAGGGAGCCCCTGAGGGCCATCGGATTTGGATCCTGCTGTAAGATGGGATGGGGTGTGGGGTGTGTCCGTGTCCTTGAGGTTTGAGAGACTGGTTGGCAGGGTCGAGGATGCTTTCTTCTTAGCCTAACAAACATTTTGGAAATAAAGCCAGTTCCTGGAGGGACACTGTGCCCTGGACATTTGCTCATGCCCCAGAATTGGACATTTTAAGAGAGTGCCTGGATACTTCTAAGAAGTACAGAAGAGTTTCCTTTCTATTATCCATCCAAAACTCACCTTACACATAAGCCATACAAATCAATTATTTCTCTTAGTTCAGTTCATATCTGTGATTAACATGCATTTCTATGAATGTCCTTTTCTGGACGTCCCTCGATATCTTTCTGCAAAGTACTGCTGAAAGAAACATCTGTGCATGCACAGATGCACACATATCCATCTTCTATGCATTCCACACATACCACTCCCATCCTCTCTCCACATCTGCTCCTACAGGGATCCCACATATAGGTATTTCTCCACCCAGAAAGGCAAAAGCACACATACATACCCCACAAGGTGGTACACAGTGTAATGCAGAGACCAGAATAACAACACCCTTGCAGGATGAGGGTTAGCACCATTTGGCCTTGTAGTGGGAAGTTTGTTTCCAACTTACACATACTGGTTCGGAGCTCAGCTCGGGAGATGGGGGCGGAGGAGGAGAAACAGAGGAGAGCTTATCAAAGAGTCTGACTGCAAAGTCTCTCCAGCTATAAGGACAAAAATTACATAAGAAGAGGGAACTTTTGATTTGGGTTTGTGTGTGTTGGGGGGGGGTGTCAGCAAAGTGTGAGGTAGCTGCCCCAGTCTCAGTAGGAGTCAGGAACTTTTGCCTCAGACCTTTGAACTTATCTTCCACAGGTCAGCCAAGGGTCAGGGTATTTACTGTTGCAGGAAAGAGAAATTAAGTGTATGGATTTGTGTGTGTGAGGGTGTGTATGTAAAAAAATAAAGAACAAGGAGGGGAGGAGGAAAGGAGAAAGCCAGAGAGGCAGAAGTTAAGGAACTGTGAAACAGTACAGACTGTTAAAATAGAAAGAACAGACCCCCAAATGGAGTCATATGCCTCCCCCAACAGCAGCAATCCAAGACATAATTAGTTCCCACCTGTCCTAGGAATGTGACCTTAACAGTCCATCTGAAATTTCCTGAGCAGCTCTAGTGAAGTCATCTGCTTGATAAAAACCTTTCTTCACAAAAAAAGATGTCCTGGCCTGAAATAATCCATTCTTTCCTTTTGCTGGTAACTTCTTTGCCCTACCCTCCTTTCCATAAAAACCTTCGAATTTGTAGGACTCCTCAGACCATCTCTCCATTGCCTAGATGGGATGCTGCTCAATTTATAAATTGCTTAATAAAGCCAATGAGATCTTCAAACTTATATGATTTTTTTTTAAAACAAATTTGGTGGCAGTGGTGGGATCTGAAGCAAACATCTGATGGTATTTGGAAACAACCAGATAAACAGGCAGAAAGCCCAGAAACCCTTTTGAGTTCATGGTCTTTCTCACCATTTCTAAGGGTCATGGTTAAGTTTCTGTCAGTTCTAAGCTCTGTTTTCTTTGCACTGAACTCCCAATCTAACTGGCTTTCCTTTACAGGGAAGGTCAACTTGAGCTGGCTGACTGACAGTTCTGCCTGGAGCCAAGGCCCTAGCCTTTCAAACTGCAGTTCTCCAGAAGCAAAACCCCAGACCTTAGCTCTGTCTCTGGATTCCACAATGGGAATTCTGATGCTTTAGTCTGCAATTCCCACGTGTTTGGCATCCTCCCCAGATTCCACATTAGGAATCACTGGCAACAGCTGCGGTTCTGCATTTGTTTAGAATCAGCCCAAAGTCCCCACTCTTTGGGGCCTGCAGGGTCAGTCCGCTCCCCATTCCTCAGATTATTACCGTGACTCCAAGACAATGAAAGGCCTAGCTAAAAGAGATGGGATTCTTTATTTCCACAGAATCGAGCATGTCACCTTCCAGCACACGTACTCACTTTATGTATAAGAACTGTATTTCCATAAGTTGAAGATGATCTAGCAAGATGGAATTTTACTAAAAAAAACCTGGGATTCCAATGGCCATTATGGGCAACAGTTTAAATAGATATGATCATTGTTTTTAAAGATTTTATTTATTTGACAGAGAGCAGGAGAGGACAAGCAGGAGGAGTGGCAGAGGGAGAGGGAGAAACAGGCTCCTGGCTGTGCAGGGAGCCCAGTGTAGAACTCGACTCCAGGACCCTGGGTTTATGACCTGAGCTGAAGGCAAACACTTAACCGACTGAGCCACCCAAGTGTCCCTAGGTATGATCACTTAAAAAGTGCACTTAGAAGCAAGGGCTTCAAATCCAACAAATAGAATAGGATACTTATTTTAGTTGGTATGCAGAAACCTTTCAAAATTCCAACATATCTTCATTGGATGATTCATTACAAAAGGCTAATAAAAAATTAAAGAGGAAAAATGTACCTAAAACAAAAGCTACAACCCTTTTCTTTGGGGAATTGAAAATAGATGCTTTCGTCTTATAAATCTCTGCCAGGCCAAAGGTGTGGCTCTAGTAGTTCAAAGTTCACCTGCGCTGCCAGTTTTGCCATTCCCCTAAATTTCACCTATTCCTCTCAAAATGCTTGAAAAGATCAAGACATTGGAAACAGGATTGTTCTACATTTAATCTGTGCTTTTGTGATATAAATTTTCATCCCCATCTCTAGGACCAAAGAGCCATTCTTTGAAACGCAAACCTTAGGGAGACGTTTCTTTTTTTTTTTTTTTAAATTTTTAATTTTTATAAACATATATTTTTATCCCCAGGGGTACAGGTCTGTGTAAACCTGGTGATTCACAGGAAGACGTTTCTAATCAGAAGGCTAAAGAGAGAGAGGGCGAAGTATTTGGAAATTGGGCCTAAAATGTTCTCTCCACATATATTAGTAAAAACAAAAGCTAAAAGATCTTCATATCTGTGTGCGTGTATGTGTACACGTGCACATAGTAAACATGAGATATTTTTCAATTTCCAGATGGTATTGCTAAAATTAATTTGTGAAAGAACTCTATTTAGTTGGTTTGAAGACAAGAGCTTCTAAGGATGGGCCATTCTAAAACTCTCAGAACGTTATAAAATAACTCAAATTTTGGGGCACCTCGGTGACTCAGTCAGATAAGGATCCAACTTTTTATTTTGGTGCATGTTATGATCTCAGGGTTGTGAAATGGAGCCCTGCATCAGGCTCCATACTCAGCAGGAGTCTGCTTGTTTCTCTCCCTCTTCTTCTCCTGCCTCTCTCAAATTAATTAATTAATTAATTAATTAAATCTTAAAAAAAAATAACGCAACTGCTTTTCAAGTTCACATGAGCTGAGATACTCTTTGGAAACTAAAAGCTAGTTTAAGTTTATTGATTTCATTAAAACAGACATATCTTTGAAGTTCTCAATACTGAATGTAATGCAAATGTAAGACATAGGGGTCAAAGCCAATGGCCAAGAAAGAATTTTTTGTTTTTATTGTGTTATATTAGTCACCATAAAGTACATCATTAGTTTTTGATGCAGGGTTCCAAGATTCATTGTTTATGTACAACACCCTGTGCTCCATGCAATATGTGACCTCCTTAATACCCACCACCAAGCTCACCCATCGCTACACCTTCCTCCCCATTCAAACCCTCAGTTTGTTCTCAGAGTCCACAGTCACTTACTTGTGGAACATAAGAAATAACATGGAGGACCTTAGAAGGAAAGGAAAAGTGAATTGGGGGAAATTGGAGGGAGAGACCAACCAAGAAAGAATTCTTGAGACATCTTCAGTGCAAAAAGGTGGTTTTATTAAGGCACAGGGACAGGATCCATGGTCAGAAAGAGCTGGACTGGGGTCATGAGGAGTGGCGCATTATCTACCTTCAAGTTGGGGATGGTTAGGGATAGTGTAAGCCTCCCAGGTATTTTGGAAAACAAGGCTTCCAGGAGTCTAGCTACTCTTGGAAAAGGTCATTTATTACTGTTTAGCAAAAACTCAGTCATGAGACCCTTCAAATGTGTATCGGTGGGTCATATGCTTAAGGGACGATTGCAAACATGTATCTTGGGAGGGGGGGTAGAAATATAGGAAGTTTCCAAAGGAATTTTTATATGTACTGGGATTGGTCTAAGATTCCCTTTTGCCTTTAGCAAAATATTAACATTGAGGCAGTTGTGTCCCTAGAGGAATATCACTCTGCCTATTTCAAGGACTTGTCAGTGGGCTGTAGGTAGTAGGGAAATGTAATAATTTTCCTTCTGCCTTTGTTTCCCATATCACAGATAAACAACTTTTATTCTACCTGAGTTTACTAGTTAAATTTTACTAGTTAAATGTTATCTCTGTTGCAAAACTGTCAGCAAAAAATAACTTGGAATGACGGCTGATTTTGTCTCATGTCTTGTGAATTTTTCATGAATAATTGAAATATAACTGTTGGAAGCAAATGACTTAGATGTAAGTGAATAGAAGTTTATAGATAAATTTTTTACTAACAATTACATTTTATGGTATGTGTACTTAAAAATAGATTCCTAAATCTCTAGTAACTTGAAGCTTTAGAGTTTTGCTACATTATATTGCATAATGGAAATTGATTGAAGATTTAGATCATTACCAAATAAGATAAAATACTGAAACATTAATTACTGGACATAAATTAATTTACTTTTTCTCCCCATTATAGAGGAACTGAAGATATTTGGGCCTATTAGTAAACACGTTTTGTGTCATGCTGAGAAATTTATTATGAGAAAATATATGTTTCTAGAAATTATGAATAGTACTTGTAAGTGTATCCAACCACAGAGTGCTAACATAGTTTATAATTGCCTACCTCTGAGGTTTCACTAGAAATTAAGGCTTCTAAGGGTGGAGAATTCTAATTAATATATGTAATTAATCCTGCTAGAAATTTATTATTTCTCTGCATGCAAGGAAAGTAAAATGTGTGTTTTGGTAAAAGAAGGTATGAGGAATGGAGATGTATTTTTGAGCAAAGATAAAGTTATAGAAAATTTGTGATAAAGGAATCTTTAGAAAGGAATTTTAGGTGTACTTTGAACTAAGATGGGAATGAATAAGTTTTAACATCAAAAGTAAGCTGGTGCCATAGTGGAGGTGAGTGAAGGGGATTAAGGGTATACTTCATGATGAGCACAGACCAATGTATAGAACTGTTGAACCATTGTATTGGATGCCTGAAACTAATAGAGAAAGGCATATTACTTATACTAGAATTAGAAAAAAAATAAAAAGGTGATGTGAAATATTGGGGTTCAAGAGCAGACTGTCAAGAAAGAATTCTTGAGATGTCTTCAGGGCAAAAAAAAAGGTAGTTTTATTAACGCATGGGGACAGGACCCGTGGGCTGCACTGGGGTTATGAGGAGTGGCTGGTTATGTACTTTCAAGTTGGGAAGGGGTTAGGAATAGCCTGTCTCTAAGGATTTTGAAACAAGGTTTCCAGAACCTTAAAGAGGCTAGCCATTGTCAGGACAAAATCATTATCACTGTCTAGTGAAACCTTACTCATGAGACCCTTCAGATGTATATCGGTGGGATATATGCTTAGAGGATGGTTGCCAACATATATCTTGGGGGTTATAGATGAAGGAAATTTCCAAAGGGATTTTACAGGATCCTGGAGTTCTGGCTAATGTCAAGCTAAGGCTGCCTTTTGCCTCTAGCAAAGTGTTAACATTGAAGCAGTTGAGTTCCTGGAGGAAGGTCACCCTGCCTGTCTCTGGTATTTGTCAAAGGGCTGTGAGTTATAAGGAAGTTTAATTTTTTTTCTTTTGCCTTTGTTCTCTACATCAAATATAATTTAATATTTAAAAAGGTAAGCTGGTGCAAAATTAGAATTTGGTTTTCTCTTTGGGGTTTTGGTCTATTTTTGATAACAGATTGTGAAAGTTTCTTTACCTTATTTAAGTGATCTGCCTAGACAACAAAGATTCTGTGCTTTATCAAAATAATAGGTCTTTCATTACTTAGAAAAACAGAATTGTCTTAACGTGAAAAGATGTAAGATCTGTTGGGATGCCTGGATGGCTCCATCAGTTAAGCGGTTGCCTTCAGGTCAGGTCATGATCCCAGGGTCCTGGGATGGAGTCCTGCATCAGGCTCCTTGTTTAGTGGGGAGCCTGCTTCTCTGTCTGCCTCTGCCTGCCACTCTACCTACTTGTGCTCTCTCTCTGACAAATAAATAAATAAAATCTTTAAAAGAAAGTAGTTTTGTTAATAGATAATGATGTATTAAGTTTCAAAAAATCTGTGATTCTGTGTAACCAAGTACTATATATATATATATATATGTATATACATATATATATATCTCAAAATCAAATTCTAAATAAAGTGATTTTTTTAATTTATTAATTAATTTTTTTAATAAACTAAATAAAGTTTTTTTGACCCAGAAGAAAGTTCTGCAGTCAAATGCTCTGCTCTACCCAGAAGAAAGTTTTGGATTTTTTTTAGAGGGGCTCTGGAATATTCCAAAGGGCTTGTTAAACTAGGTTTACTTGCTATGTTAAATTACCTGGGAAGGTTTTTCCCATCAGAAGTAATACTAAGCTTTCTTTATGGTGTATTTGTACAGGTATATACATGTTCTACAAATTATATAAAACCCCTAGAAATTTTATATGTTCTGCTATAATGTTATCACTTATAATTCTAGTTATTATTAAAATGTTGTGTTTTGTCCTCTGGGGTCCCAATCAAAAATGAGCAACATTTGGTGTGGTGTTACTGCTATTCTCTTACCTTCTAAAATTGCTGTCATCAAAACTGAGGCTCACATTAAAAGGACAAAGCCTGAGTATCTGGGAAATGCCCCAGCTGCCTTTGATGCAAAAGCAGCAATAACAGAATCTGTAAGGCTGAAACCACCGCTAGGATGAACAGGCCTATGATTCTTGGAATTTCCATCTGAGCCACCTCAGGGTCCTAGGGCTCCTGTCACTATCCTGTCATCCTTTAATCCAAGACAGGGTCAGAACGTACAAATCTCTCCCAGCAAAATGTTGCACAAAGGGAGTGAGGGGAAAAAGATTGTGGCATATGTGGATGAAGTCCATTCTGCTTCTGCAAAAAAATGACCCCTCATTGTCAGACATTTTGCCATCCTGATGTCCTTGAAGCATGACTACAGTCTGCTCCTGAATCAGAAAATTACGGTAAGTAAGTAATATCTGTAAATTGGGGTGTGTGGCTGGCTCGGTTGGGGGAGCTTGCAACTCTGGATCTTGGGGTTGTGGATTAGGGCCCTGTGTTGGGTATAGAGGCTACTTAAAAACAAAATCCTTTTTAAAAATAGCGGTATGGGACTCCTGGGGGGCTCAGTCGTTAAGTGTCTGACTCTTGATTTCAGCTCAGGTGATGATCACAAGGTTATGAGATCAAGCCCCATGTCGGGCTCCCCACACAGTGCAAAGTCTACTTGTCTCTCTCCCTCTGCTCCTCCCCCACTAGCTCTCTTGTTCTCTCTTACTCACTCTTTCTTAAATAAATAAATAAATAATAAAATCTTGTAAAAAAATAAAAGCTATAAATTAAACAAATAGTTGGAGCTGTGGTAAACCCAAGACGGCTGCTTGGTTCTTTTTGACTCCCTGTCAAATCCGATTGTTTGATTTTTTCATTTGTTCACTCACCTTTGCAATCAAGACGACTGAAATTATGAATTGACATTGGTGGGGATACTTCTACAAAATTGCAAAAACAGTTTACCAGCAGTCTGACCTGTTAGGTCCATTATCCTGGAAAAAATATTTATGTCCCCAGAGGCCTCAGACCTCCCTCTGGATCCTTTGAACATCTGTAGTGAGATTTCATTCAACTGTCACTTAGTATAGGTTGTCAATATGTTCTTGTTATTGTGTATGTGTGTGTGTGTGTGTGTGTGTGTGGTTGTATGTGTGTGTGTTTTCCATGTGGGTTGAAGCTTTCCCCTGCCACAAGACCCATGCCCTCATAGTGACAAGGAAACTGTTTGAAAATGTGTTTCCCACTTGGGGTATACCTACCATGATCTCCAGAGATCAACACACCCATTTTGCTGGATAAATCATACAAGCCTTAATGAAAGCCTTGCAAACTCTGTATTTATCACTGTCCCTATTACTCTCAACCATGAGGCAAATTCAAGAGAGCAAACAGGATGCTCAAACTTAAAATTTTTAAACCTGCGGTAACTACTGGCCTTCTGAGGCTTAACGTGTTGACTCTGGTCTTCCCAGATGTGTGCAGTTCCCACTCTGGGAAACATAAACTCACCCTACATGAGATAGTCACTGGCAGACCGGTATCTATTTGTATACAACCTTCTGCTGATCACTTGTCTCATGCTAGTCTGGGCAGCTACTATGAGGCTCTAACATCCGATGCTCAAGTTTGTCATCAACAGGCTAAAGAAGGCTTCCCAGATCCCAATTCAAAGGATCCTATTGGTCACCATCTAGAGCCTGGTGACTGGGTTTTCTGGAAATATTATCAGAAAAGTCAGTCCATAAGCCCCATTGGAAGGAACTTCACCAGGTATCCCTGACTGACGTAGGAAAGAATGTTAGGATTCAAAGCCGATAGCCAAGAAAGAATTCTTGAGCCGTCTTTACTGCAAAGAGATGATTTTATTAAAGCATGGGGACA